>NW_006199713.1:0-1353 GCF_000334495.1 Tupaia belangeri chinensis
TTGAGCAAAATTTCTCTTCCCCAGTGAAACTTTCATTTCTGTGGACCTTAAGCTTATGATCATGGTCCAAAATAAAGCTTTTCTCAATCCACTTTAACCATTGTCATTGAATCAGTTTCTTTAAATAAATTTCAAACTTTTTTGGACTGTTTTCCACAGTAAAAACAGTGTTGGGATCTTCAGAGTAGTAATAATAAGTATAGAAAGAATGATGGTTTGCCAGAGGCTGGGTCAGGTGGGAGGAATGGAAAGATTTGACATTATTGTATAATAATAGTTGTTGATTGTTTAGTCTTACAAGATGAAAGGAGTCATGAAGATGCATGGTGATGATGGTCCTAGGACCTTGAGAGGAAAGATGATAAATTTTATGTAGTATATATTTTATGAAAATAAATTTTAAAATACTAAAAACACCAGTATATAAAATATATATAATCCATAGTGCTTGTTGACGTGATACATATAGTGACAAAATAATGAGCAATGTTATTCCAGTAACAGGTTGAGACCTGAATCAATCTGTGCTAAAGTAGAAGAAAATACTGATGTCTTAATATTAGCAGAATGTTCCCAGAATAAATTGTTCCTACAAAGAGAGCATGTGCATTAGACAATGACTATTGTCCTGCCATTTCTTTATCTTCACTCCCCCCATCTTCTCAGGTTACACATTGACTGGATAGACTTCCCATCTTCCAAATTTATTCACTTTTGAAAAGGTTTTTAAAGCTCCTAAAAAAGGCCCATAACATGAATGATAAGGCAAGTTGTTGCCAGAATAAATTTTATCCCAAAATATTTCGTGATCTTGTCCACCTTTCCTGAGAGACCAAGTCATGCTTTACTGGTGCATCATTTTCACTGGACTAGAGGCCTAGCATGTGCCTTGAAAAAAAGTTCAGCATATTTTAATTATAAACAAAACTCTTAGTTTTGAAATCTTAAAGATCTGTAATGTGGTATCTCCACCTAAAATTTAAGACAGTTGCTCTCCCCTGTCCTGAAAAGTGTACCTAGGAAACCAAGAACCATTTAGGATTGCCTTAAAGAAACTCATTAGAATATTTTAGGAAAGTTTTTGCTCAGCCAGAAAAAATACTGGAGACCTATCAGTTGGTAGTCTGAGCATTCTACTGCCACCTAATGTCTAGAATTTCCAGACACTAAAAGGGTTGAATATACCGAAGGTTAAAATCTTGAGCAATAACCATGGTCAGTATACTTTGACCTGATAGACTTATGAATTTTTTGTCCCCTTTGAAAAAGCTTTTAAGTTGGTAGAAATCATTGATCATATGCAGTTTCCTGGAAGGGACAAACCTTTTGGAGACATCACCTGGTTTTGTGTGT
>NW_006199714.1:0-1723 GCF_000334495.1 Tupaia belangeri chinensis
ACATAGAGAAGAAGAAACAGAGGAAACGGAATGGATAAAAGGCAGGAAAAAAAGAGAAATTGATAGAACTTAATAAGGAAGAATTTCAAAACCAATAAATACAGAACTGAATGTTAGACATTCAGAAGAATAGAGAACTAAGGAGGGAAATATTAGACTAAAGTGTTGTGGACCCCACCAGGGAGGAACAGCAGTCAGTATGTAACATTCAGTGTTAGAGGCCACAGGGGAGATCAAGGTTGGGTTTCCTGCACATGCTGTGTCCACACAGACATTGATCCAGGCTGGCTGAGAAAGGATTAACAGTATGAGACTCCACAGAGTCTATTTGTTTCCGTAACAAACAAAATAAATACAATTTCATTTAAAATGCAGGGAAACTTCAAAACATGAAGAAAACAGTCATTTAAAATGAGTTTGAGAGTAATGAAAATGTCAAAAAATTTACCATTTTTTCTTGCAAGTACCTCTGAAAGTAAAACAGAAATATCAATGTAAATATCATAGGAAATAAACAGAAAGAAAATTCAAGTTTATTGAGTCTTATAATTTAAATTAAATCTAACAAGATAAATACAGAAAACGCATAACACAGAGACTAAAAACACAAAATAAGGCTAAGAGTTCACTTTTGTCAAGAATATATTCTATAAAATAATTTAAAATGAGCCTAAAAGAAGTGAATTTACTCAACTGAGAAAGCATTTTGTAGTCTTATCTATAAGAACTAATTTTTCTTTTTTCTGATAACAACTTTTAAACCATTCTTGATGTTTTTAAATTATTTCATATTATTTACCCATAGTAGGTAGTTTCTTAAATATATACATAGTATTAGAACTATATCGTAACTACTGTTAGCGTGGTGGCTATGTTGTTTAATATTGCCAAAAACATTGATTTAAAATATATGAAGCCTTTGGTACTATGAGAAATATGAAGTATGTTCCTGGGTTGTTTCCTTCCCAACAGTCTATTCTCCAACTACTTATAACTTCTTATAACTGAGTTCTTTTTAAGCTAATGCCTGAGTGTAACTCATCTAAAACATTGAAAAGCAGGGAAATGTGTTAAATGGCAAAAAAGAGAGTTCTTAATTAAATGATCTGAACTTTTCTTCAGGAAAATTACAAAAGTATCAAACATTCAAAATTATATTGTTCACAGCAATTATCTGAAATAAAATATATGATGTTGTTGACTATAATTGGAAGAAAATGAAAAAGGTAACAATTGGGCAAATGAAATAACAAATAAAAGTGACAAACGTAGTTGTAATGATTATTAAAAAGGTAAATTAATGTCAAATAATGTGTCTGTGCTGAGGAGGAGGAAGATAATTGAAACTGAAAAAAAGAGGTACAAGAAACCAATGATAAAACAACTAGGTACATAGTAAAAGACATTAATGGGATTGTTTTTTTCTTGTCTAAACTCATCTAAAAAATAAAACAAAAATGAAATGGGCACTGAAATTGAAGATAGAGTTCAGAATGACTAAGGGCAAAAACTGGAAAACTTTTCATAGTTTACTTTATAGCTCAAATTAAATTTATGGAAATTGAAAACATGTATCATGAAAAGATATGCTAGCAATTAGAGGAAATATTGTTGTGTATGTGTCAATACCTTGATGCTAAAATATATATTAAAAGAAATAATGCCTTAAGAAGAAATAGTGGGGTCAGCAGGTGGAGTGGTGGTTAAGGGTGCTGGACTCCCA
>NW_006199715.1:0-840 GCF_000334495.1 Tupaia belangeri chinensis
AAACAAAAACAAACAAACTAAAAACACCATTGATCACAAGGATCAATCAACATTTATTAAATAGCCAAACTGAAACCGAAACCAAAAAAAAAAAAATCCTACAGAATATACATTCTTTTCAAGCACTATAGAATATAACCTGAGATAGATTAAAAAAAAGGTCAAAAAATGTTTAGTAGTTGAAATCATACAGAGCATTTTATCAATTGAAATGGAATCAAACTAGAAATCAATAAGAGAAAGATAACAAGAAAATCTCCAGATATTTTGAAATTGAACAATGCAGTTCTTGATTAATGAAACAAAGCTGAAATCTCAAGGAAAATCACACTGTGCATGAAACCTAAAGCAAATGAAAATGCAATGTAACAATAATTGTGGAAAATGGCTAAGATAGTTTTGAGATGCAGATTCATCGGACTAACTTCTTACAAAAGAAAAGAAAGAAAACGTCTCCTATCTGTAATATATGTACCAGATTTATCTGTGATAATGCACTCTGATTGATGCTGCTACTCAGCAAGCTGAGGTCACACAGGAAGTCTGAATTTTATTTTTGGTGCACTGTACAAGCAAGGTTCTGTGCTATGTATCTATAGTTCAAACTACACTGAAAGTTATGTCAGGAAGGATATAATATAGTCAGTCCAAATCTAAACATAACAATAAAAATAAATAAATAAATTAATTAATTAATTAATAAAATAAAAATCTACTTGGAGAATTTTCAGCAAGATTGCTAATAACAAAAAACAATACTACAACCAACATTTCTGATGAGCAGAGTACAAAAATTCCCAACAAAATACCTAGCAAACTAAATCTGAAAGTCCATCAAAA
>NW_006199716.1:0-532 GCF_000334495.1 Tupaia belangeri chinensis
AATACCAGTTAAAAATGACTTAAGGTTAAAGAATTATGTAGGGTAAGTGGATAAAATAACATCTGTAGGCACTTATAGTAAAAACTGACAGAACTGTAAGGAGAAATTGATAAATGATCGTAATAGTGTATTAGATTGATCTGAAAAAATAATATTGGCAAAAACATAGAAAACTGAACTTGACAGTTAACAAAACTGTCTGTGAAACAAATGTAGACTCTTGCATTGATAGTTACTCAGTTTCTGTAAAACACAGAACATTTGGGAAAATTAATCATATAAAAACTACAAACAAAGCAAATCTCTACAAAGCATAGGAACTGATATACAAATCACATTTTGGGGGCTGTCAGGTTTTGTGGGGGTATTCCAGATGGCTGATTCTGAGGTTTGTGTCCTGGTCCTGGTAGCTTGAGAATCAAGCCAAATATGTGTGTGTGCATACCAAAACATTCTGAGAGGAGACTGGAGGAGGACTGTGGCGTGATCATGCCCTCTGGGGTATGATTTCTCATTTTCCCTCTCTTTCTCT
>NW_006199717.1:0-891 GCF_000334495.1 Tupaia belangeri chinensis
AAAAAAAAAAAGAGATTTTTGCTATAAGGCAACACACTCACCGGAGACAGAGACAGAAAGCGAGAAATCACCCCCACCCCCACACACACACCACCAGAGGGGATGGCTAAACTGCAATCCCTTTGCCTCAATTCTCCTCTCAGGGTCTTGGCCACACATGCACACGTGCCCAGCATGAGTTTTTAGCCGCCAGATCTGGGACTTGAACTGTGGTCCACTACATGAGTATCCAGCTATGTAACCATTACACCATTTGCTGGTCCCTCAAGAATATTTTTTTACATTTGTTATAAAGCACATGCGCTTGCTGGAGAGAAAGAGAGAAAGAGAAGTCACCCCCTAGGGGGGATGGCCACACTGCAATCCCTTCTCCTCCATTCTCCTCTTGGGATTTTGGGCAGGCATGCACGTACACACACACACAGCATATTTTTCAAGCCCCCAGGTGTGGGACTTGAATCGTGTAGTCAGTCATGTGCGATTCAGCTGTCTTGACCTCCACACCATTTGCTGGCCCTGGATCTCAAATTTTTTTTTAAAGAATTATTTTATTTAACTTCATTCACTCATTCATTCATTCAATTTAGAGGGAGAGGAGAGAGAGGGAAAGTGAGAAAGGAAGCCACCAGGTTCAGGACTTGAACTGCAGTCGACCATGTGGAGTCCAGCAACCTTAACCACCATGCCACCTGCCAGCCCTGGATCTCAAATTTTAAGGTATATTAAAAATCTCTTGAGGGGGGGAACCAGCAGTTAGCATAATGGCTATGTCGTTGGACTCCCACGTAGTCGACCGCTGTTCGCGTCCCAGATCCGGTGGCTTAAAACCCACGCTGGGCGCGTGTGCGTGCGTGCCCAAGATCCCAAGAGGAGAACGAAGGAGAAGGGACT
>NW_006199718.1:0-430 GCF_000334495.1 Tupaia belangeri chinensis
TCAATCACATTATTTAGCTTACAAAGGGAACGTTTAGGTACCACAGACTGACCATTGCTCCGCAGGAGCCCTCCAGTTCCATCTCTAGCCTCCTGGCCAGCAAGGGAAACTGAGGCAGGGGCACCACTTGCCCCTGCTCCACTTCCCGGCTCCCAAGACCAGGACCCCACCCCCTTTAGAGGTAGGCAGGAATTTAAAAACAACAAAAATCCAGATTTTGAGGAAAGTGAAAGAATATGGAAGATTTATTGCTGAGTGAAGCAAGCCAGGCTGTGAAGGAGAGACATTGCATGTTCTCACGTAATATATACCAAGTGTCTGTACACTATGACTGAAACTGATTGACTAAATGATATAGAAACACAGAAAATGGATGTGAATATCAGATATTGTGTGCGTTGAAAGAGTAGGGTCTAAGGAAGGACATTTA
>NW_006199719.1:0-785 GCF_000334495.1 Tupaia belangeri chinensis
CATTTAACAAAATTTAAAGTCCTTTCATGATGAAGACTATCAGCAAAATTGGCACAGAAGGATAAGTTCTCATCATAATCAAAGCCATTTATCAAAAAACTATAGCTAACATTATAGTGACTGGGGAAAATCTGAAACCTTTTTCTTTAAAAACTGGTAGAAGACAAGGCTGCCCACTTTCTCCACTGCTTTTCAATATAATACTGGATCCTAGTCAATGCGTTCAGACTAGAGAATGAAACAAAAGGAATTCTAATACAGAAAGAAGAGTTTAAATGACCTCTATTTGCAGTTGACATGACTGTATACATAGAAGACCCAACAATATCCATGAAAAAACTTCTTGAAGTAATAAATGAATACAGCAAAGTGGTAGGATAGAAAAATCAACATTTAAAAAGTAGCATTTTTAAATATGAACAATTATCAAGATCAAACATTTCACAGTTATTAAAAACAAAGTCAAGGGGTGAGTCATGGGGGGTTCAAGTGGTTATTTCTCATGCCTGCTGTAAATAAGAGTGCTGGGGACCATCCTTGGCGGGGGTGGGTTGACTCGACGGAGGCGGCGCTGGAAAGAAAGGAAGACTGAGGCTTCATGCCTTTTCATGCACGTCCTCAGCCAGACACTCCCAGAGATCGCTCTCTGAGGAGTGACAACTGCTAGGAATCACCGTGCCTTTTTATTGAAAATGGGATACATGCAAGTAAATGGGAGAGGGGCTACGTGTTCTAATTATCAATTCATAAAGTTTTAACAATTGAGATCAAAGATTCTATTCAGG
>NW_006199719.1:1198-2567 GCF_000334495.1 Tupaia belangeri chinensis
AAACTTTGTGGCACACCTAGGCATTCTTATTGTGCTTGTGGCGCCACTGTCATGTACTTTGTCAGAACATTAGCTACAGTGAGGCAGGGGTGTCCTGGGTCAGTTTCTGCCTAAGAGGTAATTTTTAAGTTTATATAAATGTGTTTTGAAAGGCCTTCCACAGATCAAGAAGAACTTTAGCACACCCTTTATTGTGCCCAATGAAGCATTGTAATCAACAGTAAATGGCCAGGGTAAAGGGGAGCGGTCGGGGGATTTTGGGGAAATCTTGCTACAAATATGTATGGGAAAACTATGTAATTCTTTTATAGTAATATATCGGGGAGTCAGAGGGGGGTCACTTCCCAGCAAAGCTATCGTAGTCCCGGAGCGAATAGCAGGCGGCCTTGCCAACATGCTAAGTGACCCAAGCTTGTTCCAAGGTCGGGGGGCATACAGTCATGGCCTTGCCAACTCACTGAACCGACCGGAAGCGATGCTCAAAGGTCAAGGGGCTCAGACGGGTCCTGGAGCCCAACTGGGTTGGACTCCTCTATAAGAGAAAGAACAACAGAAGGGGGAGTAGGCAACCTAGAGGCAGAGACCTGTCCTGGTGTGTCCTACTAGGCAGCAGGTGACTGAGTTGAACAATCTAGATATTTCTTGACAATTTGTCCCCATCAGTTCCCTACTAAGAACTGCCAGATGGCCATGCATTCTTGGCCTTCTTGGTGCATCCTGACATTTTTAGGGTATATCTTACTTTTATAGCATTCTAGAGTTAAGATCCCATCCACGGCATCCCTTGAATGCAAGCTAAGCTCCAGAACTGGCCTGGGCATCGCCAGCTTCTTATTGTCCTTTTTGGTTCTTGGGACCATTTTGTTGACTGAATTTCTTCAGCCTGAGGGACTTAAGAATTCTTGGAATTCCTCTGTTACCTATGGCCTATTCTCCATCTGGTTTCGGCTTGAAGAAGAGAAACATATAGTTTACCCAAGTGAGGCTCTTAAAGAGCAGTAGGTCTTTGGATACTTTCTGGGAGAGAGTCATTTGATATGGGCATCTCCTCTAAGACTTCCATTTGGTTCTAAAATGAAAGCAACTCCAGGTATAGGGAGGACTGAAGGCATGTCATCCCCCTGGAAAAGGCCATTCTAGTGAATGGGAGAGAAAATGATGTAGGATGGGAAAATCTAAAGACAGGAAGAGAGAAAGAAAGAGAAGTCTGCAGGAAAATTGCCTGTCATTGTGTTGAAGGAAGGCAAAGCTCGCATAGTGGCATATTGTTCAAGTAAGAAAAACAACTATAACCTTGGACATAGTTATAGGCATATTTCTCCCAGGAATAACTGAGGAAATATTGAGGGTTTTAAAAAAAAAAGTAGGC
>NW_006199719.1:3351-4775 GCF_000334495.1 Tupaia belangeri chinensis
TATCCACTCAATATACACCGACTATCCGCACTCTATAATAGAGAGCAATAAATCGGAGGACATAAAAACAGTGAAGGTACTTAATGAGAATAGGACAGTGTGGAGTGGGGTGAGTGAAGAGAGGAGGATAGAGAAAGATAGCAAGTGAACAATAGAGAGACAGGATGTTAGTGAGAAACAGATATGGCTTATTAACTGTTGATGATGACATGTGTAGTATTCTCAACTGGATTGGTCTGAGAAGTGTTTCATGATGGGCAAAGTATTTTTACAAGCAAAACGAGAAATAGCAATTGACTTTTATAAAAATAATTAGAATAACAAAGATAATGATTGGGGAAAACAGAAAAGATATGGAATGTTGAAGTGGGGAGATTAATGTCTCTGTACTGACTGACGTGCATGGCATTCCCTCTTGAAGAAACAATGTAATACACTGTAAAGTTATATGTAATCCAATGTAATATGAAGAAAATATGATGATAATAAAAAAAAAAGTAGACAAACTACATATTTTCAGGGTTTTTCCTGATAAGCTTGGTTCTTGAATATATCCCTCCAAAATTCACAAAAGCCTACAGAAACAACATCCCACTTTACATTTTCAAGCTTGTTAGCTTAGCTCACGAGGAAGGTTATAAGCAAAATATTCATCTAGTGCATAAGTGAGAGTAAATGTGGCTGGCTAAACTTCCCTGGGCAGAAAAGATGTCGTCTTAGGTCAAATGTAGAGTCCAGGCAGAAAAAGGTGAGGAGGATCAGCCAGATAGGGAAATAAAGGGTTCCAAGAAAGATATAGAGGCATGTGTCATCATGAAATTTTTTTAGGGCCAAACAAACATGAACCTGACTGGTGCTTGGATTTGCCTTATCCCAGGGAAGTTTTAAATCACACATTTTAAGGCCAAGTTGTCCTCACACAGGAGACTTCATGTGGTGGGCACCCTAGTAGCATTTAACTCTCTGACCTGTGCCCACAAGATAGCCATAAATGAAGCAGTATAAAAAAAATGGGGCTGTTAGCACTGAGGACTTAAGGCCTTGATGGTTGGTGCAGAGGGTTTTTCAGTCCTATATGGCAGGTGCCCATGCCAAGAACCATCCTGACTCATGTTGATCAGAAGACACAGTGAAATCAGAGATGAAAACAGAGATGGAAAGAAAATAACATTCTCTCACCCCTGGGGCTTCCAGAACTAACAGGTCATTCCAGAGGCAGTTTCTAGCTCTATCAGAGTTTCCCATACCAAGAGCTATCGATGCTGCCTCAGTTGTCCCAGTTTAGCTAAGAAATTCAATGGAAATATGAAAATGACAAAAAGGTTAAGGAATAGAGTCTTACCTCCTAGCTTGCTTACCACAATAGCTATGTCACTGGAGAGGGTACATGGTCTCAGAAGAATCAGGTTCTTGGTGTCTCAAAG
>NW_006199719.1:5567-6925 GCF_000334495.1 Tupaia belangeri chinensis
CAACTGCTGATTCTTTACATATATATTTTAAGGGTCCATGATCAGAACAGTCAGCATGCCTTGCTCCCATTTATTACTTTGTCTTTTCTGTCCTCTGAAGGGGTAGTATGTTGTAAAACTGGTTTTCTGTTTGTGAGGCCTGTTTGCCCTTTGGTTCCTTTTTGTTCCTCCTCCCTTTGTTGTGGCTCTCCTTTCCTAACAGTCCTGGCTCAGAACCACACTCTCACACAGGGACAAGCAGGCAAGGCATTTCTATGCTTTCTGCAGGACACCTTTCTATATAGTGAAAACCACACCACAGAGCCAGTCCTGGGTCTGTGGCTAGGCTGAGGCCCCTTCCAGACACAGACTGCACAGATCATGCCAACTCTCCACTGTGCTCAGGGCCACCAGGAGAGGGAGGCCCAAGCTTCTCCTGTCTTACTCCTGAGCTGCCTAGACTCCCTGTGTTCTGTTTCTTTTACCAATCTGCTTTCCAGATGCATGTGCCCTCCTCACTGCAGAGATTCTTCTGTGTTTAGATGTCCTGGCTCTCCTTTCGTTAGGTGTGTGCCTTACTATGTATCAGGGTGGTGGGGAAGAAAGTACAGAAGACAAGCAGAGAAAAACTAGCACTGGTGAAAGCTTTTAGACCATAATTCATGCCCTGAGCAAGAGACTTCTCCTTCATAATTTTGACACATGGATCTCAAATTTTGTATTTTTCATTTTTTAAAGGATTATTTAATTTTATTATTTTAAAATTTTCAGTAGGACATGTGTGCTCATGAGACAGACAGACAATAGTGAGAGAAAGAGAAAGCTTCTAGGTCCAGCACTCAAACTATGGTCAGCCATGTGAGAGTCCAGCTCCTTAACACCATGCCACCTAGTGGCCCACCTCAAATGTTTAATACCTATTTTCCAGAGAATATTAAATACAGATGAAATATAAAATTGAGGAGATCTAATTATTGAAAATGAACAATGTCAAACAGTGTTAGCTGTAGAAATAATTGGGCATTTTATTAATCATAAACAAATGATTCCTGTTGGAACAAAGTGCCATGTCAGCCCAGCCATACCTCAACATGTGCAGAGAAAGATAAGAGGAATTGGAGAACTTGCTGTTAGCTGGAGAATCTCAACTCCAGACCATTAAGTTCAAGTAGGTTTGTGGGTCAATATTATATATATATATTCACTGACAAAACTTAGTATTTATATATGTTAATGACACGTGTGCTTAACAAGCATATATGGAAATAGACAAACCGCTAAACCTGAGTCAAAACCCTTGAGATATCTGTGTGAATCTAACTCAAAAAATTTAAGAGGAAAGCTAACTTGAAAATTAGAGAAGCATTTATTAAACTTGT
>NW_006199720.1:0-464 GCF_000334495.1 Tupaia belangeri chinensis
GCATGCAACCACACACACTGAAGCATACCTTACTTTTTATTCATTCTTTCATTGATGGATATTTAATTTGATGCCATATATTTGAAACAAATTGGAAATAATGCAATAATGAACATGAAAGAGCAGCTGTGTCCTCCAAAGGCAGATTTCATTTCCTGTGGATATATGCCCAGAAGCTGGGTTCTGTATTGTATGGTAGGTAGTTTTAATTTTACCTTTTTTTGAGCTTCAAAAAATTAATTTTATTTTTTTTAAAAAAGAAAATCATATTAGGGCCAGCTGGTGGCATGGTGGTAAAAGTGCTGAACTCCAGCATGGCTGACTGTTGTTCAAGTCCAGGACCTGGTGGCTAGCTTTCTCACTTTCCCTCTCTCTTTCTGTCTCTCTCTGGTGAGCATAATACATGTTTTATTACAAATTAAGGAAAATGATAATAATAAATAAAAATAAAATGTGTTTTAAAA
>NW_006199721.1:0-231 GCF_000334495.1 Tupaia belangeri chinensis
ACCTAGCCGTATGCAGAGTGACGCCGGCGAAATCTCGCACACCCTGGATTTCAGGCCATTTCGGCCGACTGAGAACGCCGGAGCAATTGACCACGAAGCGTGCGGTGATCTCCTCACCTTTTGCGGTCGTCAGACGCCAATATGTTGCATTTTCGTCAAAGCAAGCTGCGGTTATGGTTGTATTGAAACGAATATGGTCTCCAAGCTTGTACTTTTCAACGCATTGCTCCG
>NW_006199722.1:0-357 GCF_000334495.1 Tupaia belangeri chinensis
TCCGCATGTCCTTCGCTTTAAATCTTCCATATTCATCTACTTTGTATCAAATGTCAGTGTCTTACTGTTTTTTTTTTTTAAGTCTTGAGGTAGATGCCTAGTAATTTTTCCACTAGAACTCTTACAAAATTGCCTTAGTTTGATGAGAGAAATGAGCAGGGGCACTGTTATGGTGGAGAAGAACTCTCTGGTAAATCTTCCCTGGCATTTTTTGCTACAGCTTCAGTTAACCTTCTCAAACCCAAGAGCTGAGCAGTAAATGGCAATTTTAAATAAGTGGGGTCAAGAAGTGGAAGTGGTCAAAGCAAAACAGGCAGGTCATGAAATCTCTAAACACTCTTATAATGAGCAGATGTT
>NW_006199723.1:0-330 GCF_000334495.1 Tupaia belangeri chinensis
TTATCATTCCTAAATTTGCCATTGTGTATGTGCACTCACCAAGGAGAAAGATAGAGAAGGAAAGTGAGAAAGCAAGTTACCAGGTCCAGGATTTGATCCATGGCCAGCCATGTGGGAGTCCAGTGCCTTAAGCACCACATCCCCTGTCACTATCAATCACAAAATTTCTAATCGTTTTGGCAAAAGTGCCGTGAAGCTAAAACATGTAGTGCTCATGGTGACTTAGTGGTTTTAATAAAAGGAAAAGAAGAGGTGAAATTCTCTCTATTTGCAGATGACATGATTGTATACATAGAAGACCCAATGGTTTCCATGAAAAAAATTCTGGAA
>NW_006199723.1:658-2297 GCF_000334495.1 Tupaia belangeri chinensis
GCCAATCAAAGTACCAGACACATTCTTCACAGATCTAAAAAAGACAATCATAAAGTTTGTCTGGAATAAGGGGAGAGAAATTAAAAAAAAATTATTGGCCTGGAATTGAAACAATGATTGTGAGTGCAGAGTTTAAAGCCTTGGGGCCAATAGTAGTGATTTTCTGATCAGATTGTGAAAGTACAGGTCTATACAATTTAAGCAACACTGTATTTAATTTTCTACACTCTCTCATAGCCTGCCAATTTTTTCTTTAGTATCTTTATACTTTTCCAATATTATTCCTAGCATTGTATCAGAAATACTTTAAAAGTATCATTATCTTATAGAATGACATGCAATGCTTTTTAAAAGATTTTCTATTTATTAAAGAATTATTTTATGAAAATTTATTATTATTATTGTTTGATTTGACCAGAGAGAGAGTGAGAGGGATAGTAGGGAAGCATGCCATAAGCTCCAGGACTTGAACCATAATTAACCATGTGGAGTCCAGTGCCTCAACCACCACTACTCCTGCTGTGGTATATAATTCTGAGCAATTTTTTAATAATGTGTTTATGGGAAAAGAGAACCACAAGAAGAAAAATACAACTAGAAAACAACAACAAAAAACACATTACCTTTGGCAACTAATGCCATTAGTGTAATTTAGAGTATAAACAAATCTGTAACAGCAGATTTTCATGTATGTGTATGTCCTTGCTTCCAGTATCTCTATTTGAAATGTAGACTTGAATATATTAGTGTGTTTGATTACTGTAGTTTGCTCATTAGAATCCTGTCCTATTATTAAGCTCAGAGTTCACATTGCCTACTTTTGTCACTCTCAAAAAATTAAGCCCAGACTGTGTTTCAGCTATAGGATACCAGAGTACAGAGCTGGAAGCCATGTGAGGATTCTGGTTCAAGTTCCAAGTCCAGTCAGCCTGAAATCTTACTGGTTGAATGTTTGGCCAGGATCCAGAGTACTGAAAGAATGGATGAAAGGAGTCCCAGCATGTCCATGCCCTGTAGAGGGTGTTTCTCTCTATATATCTGCCTCCCTCTGATTCTCTCTTTATCTTACTCCTTATGTTCCCAACACATTTTACCATGAATAATAATTTTTTTTATCAGCTACCTGTGCCAAAATGCTTTGTATAGGGAATGGGAAATTTAAACAAATAGTTGAACCAATATGGCCTTAGAGTCAAAGATAACCTTAACTATGATGAAGTGAATATTGTATCATACATTGTATTAACTATGACTGTTTTTCTTGTTTATCCTGTTCATCTACTTGTTGAAGTATGGAAAATTGGTGTCCATGTGAAAAAGTGTTTGTTCATTGGGGGGGTGACATATTTGTGTGTTTTATGCTGTTTCATTAAATATATTCTTGTTTCTCTTTGAATACTTCAGTGTTGGCTATAACTGCAACTCCTTGGAGTGCATAAAATGAATGATCACCACCATCCCCCTTTTAAGCTTTGCCATTACTGCTGAAGGGACAGTGAATGAACAAAAATCAATGTAATTTTATAGATTTTTCCTTTGTGCTCAAGATTATCTTGGAAATTTGTGACCAAAGGCTGATTGAATATATTGAATTATGATTGACAATATATTGAATTCCTGTCATAGTTGTTTGATTCAG
>NW_006199724.1:0-304 GCF_000334495.1 Tupaia belangeri chinensis
TGTCTCTCTCTCTGTCTGTCGGGCGAGCGCACGCGCCCTATAGCGAAAACCTCTCAAAAAAAAAAAAATAAGAATCTACAAATTATAAATATTAATGAAATAATTACACTATGTAAATCAGTATGAACAATTATATTTCTATTTACCAACAATAGTTAGAAAATGTTATTTTAATGCTATCATTGGAATAATGAAAATTTTAAAATAACAGTAACTATGACAATAACAAGATATCTAAAATAAATTTAATGTATTTTTTAATTTGTATATAAAAATATTAACATTTATTAGCAAATAAGATTAA
>NW_006199725.1:0-1921 GCF_000334495.1 Tupaia belangeri chinensis
ATCTTTGAACATGCCTCTTTGCATAGCTTAACACAAACAGAGTTTTGTATGTGTTTCCTAAATATGTAAAATATTGGCAAGACTCAAAGCTTTACAGAGTGAATTATACCTAGATCTTCTAAATATACACACACAGTTGGAAGAATATACACAGAGAAGAGAATAAAATATTATATGGCATGGAAATGCGAAGCAGAAATGTGGCAAAAGATAATGACATAGCAGATTGGAGGTCAGAGACGTCTGTTGAAGACATGGGCCTGGGAAAAGGAAATATAAAAGTTCGTTTCAGCAATGTGTTCTTCATTTCAAGTACTTCTTTTCTTCATACACACACACACACACACACACACATATATATAACTATAGATAACATATATATGAAGTACTTGAGATGAAGGAAAAGTATAATATATATGTGTGTGTATAAATATGTTATATATGTCATCTATAGTTACTTGTTAGTCCCATTCCCTTAGCACAGCAGTTAAACACTGGTCAAAAGGAGCCAGACCCCCATGACTGACTACAGTTCAAATCCCAGTCCTAGATGCAATACACTGGGCAGGTATGTGTGTGCTCAGGATCCTGAAAGGATGAAAAAATACAAGAAAGAAAGAAATGCAGTATGAAAAGGCCCTACAGGAGGCTTCTCTCTCTCTTACTCTTTCTCTCTTTCTCTCTCTTTTCTCTCCTTCTATTTCTCTGGCATGTGAAAATGCCATCTGGCAAAAATAAAAATGAAAAGAAAACCCCACAATAACTTGTGCCTATGTCGTTATTTCCTCTTCTCCCTATGTTAAAGCAGGCCCAGCCTTTTCTTCATTATATGCCTGTGTTTATCACACAGAATCAACTTACTGAACCTTCAGTAAAGTATTGCAGAAGGGGGAAATTATCAAAAAAAAAAAAAAAAACACCTCTTTCCTCACTGCCTGGAAAGCATTCTCCAAAATAGAGTGAGACAGAATCATGTTTTAAAAGGGAGTATCAAATATGGGTTCACACTCACAGAAAGATAAACTTAAAGATGGATTAGACAATAGGTATAGGACAGAGAAAAGAGGCAGAGAGAAATTATATATATGGTAGATACTTACATGATCCTGTTTTTCTTCTTCTAAAAATATTATCTAAGGAGAAAACCCATTGACTTTGCAGAAGGTCAATGGGAGATGAATTCTAAGGCTTAACTATAACTCAGAATGTTCAGAAATATTGTACTCTCTTTATTTGAGTTGATAACATGATATTTTCTCAAATCCCCATCCATTGGTGAGCAGAAGTTAGAAGATAACTAAAGGTTATAGAACGGACATTTCTCAACACAATAAAACTTGTATATATCACAAACCCATATCTAACATCATACTGAATAGGGAAAAGTCAGAAACTTCCCTGCTAATAATTAGAATAAGACAAGGATGCCCACTCTCTCCTCTCCTTTTCAACATAGTACTGAAAGTCCTAGCCAATGCAGTCAGAAAAGAGAGCAAAGTAAAAGGCATTTGAGTAGGAAAAGAAGCAAAATTGTTCCTATAAACAAACAACATAATTATATACATAGAAAATTCAAAAGAACCCATGAAAAAACTCTGAGAAGTAATAAATGCATTCAGTAAAGTGCAGAATACAAAATCAATATACCAAAAAAAAACCTAGAATTTTTATACACCAACAATGAACAGAGGTAGAATTGAAGAAAGAAATCTCATTTACAATAGCTGCCCCCCCACATACACCAAACATAGATATAAAGCAAATGAAAGAGGTGAAAAACTCTTACAACAAAGACTATGAACAACTGAAAAAAGAAATTAAGTAAGATAGACAACAATGGAAAGGTATCCCATGTTTTTGAATGGGAAAAATCAGTATAATCAAAAGATCACTTCTAGGGACCAGCAGTTAGTGTAATGGC
>NW_006199725.1:2108-3133 GCF_000334495.1 Tupaia belangeri chinensis
GAGTGCACGTGCCCTATAGCAAAAAAAAAAAAAAAAGCAAAAAATCACTTCTACACAAATTGACAAATTCAGTGCAATTCTCATCAAATTACTAGAGTCCTCACGGAAATGGAAAAAACAATCATAAAAAGACCTGTTTTGCCAAAGTAATACTGTGCAAAAAGAATAATGTAGGAGGCATCTTACCACCTAACTTCAAAATATGCTACAAAGCTGTGATAATACAAACAACATGGTACTGGGACAAAAACAGTACATATACATATACCAAATGTCTGCACTCTATAGCAGAAATGGAAAGATTTGAAGATATAATAATAGAGGAGGAAAGTGTAGATACCAGAGACAATATGAGAGGGGATGAATAGTACGGGGTGAAATATAGGGGCTCAGGTAAAAATATTTACCAGGAAAAAAATGTAAATTTTCTATTGAAAACAGAGAAATAGAGATATAGAGAAAATAGTAGTACCTTTGACTTGATTGACATACCACATGTGTGCTTTGAGAAACCATATTGCATGATATAAAGGTGTATAGTGATTAAATGCAAATAAGAAATTACAATTTTTTTTTTGAGCACAAACTACTTTTTACTGTAATGTTTTCACATGCTATGTTTTTGTCTGTACCCTCTAGTGAAATTAGGCTATGTGAGGTAGATGAAACAGCAGTGCAATGATATGTAGTAGCTTGTGTGTTAGACCAGAGTCAGATTCCAGCTGCTTCCTCCTTTTGTGAACTTCGTTTTGCTTTAACCTCTTGAAGACTGTTTCTTCAGCTATAAATGATAATACCTACCTTCCGTCTAGATTCAACAAGATAATATATATATGAAGTTCCTAGTGTAATGTAGCTACTTAGAAATAAATGCTCTTTCCTAACTTTTTTTTTTGAGAGATTTTTGCTATAACCTTCCGTCTAGATTCAACAAGATAATATATATATGAAGTTCCTAGTGTAATGTAGCTACTTAGAAATAAATGCTCTTTCCTAACTTTTTTTTTTGAGAGATTTTTGCTATA
>NW_006199726.1:0-349 GCF_000334495.1 Tupaia belangeri chinensis
AGAAGACAACACAAGAGAAAAGAAAGGAGGATAGAAAGGAATATAGAAAACGTTGCATGCCACGCATTAGTGCAGCACGCGATTACACCAGGTGCCTTCACATGTACCAGGCTGCTGCTGGCTACTGCAGCCAAATGAGCAGTCTGTGGAGAGAGGAAGGGATAGAAATTTACAAAAGAATGGGGGACAGTAAAGAAGAAGAAAAAAATGGAGGAACTTTCTACCTGCCTAGGGGTCTGAGTGGATCCTGGACTGGGGGATCTGGATGGGACTCCATGGGGGCAGTGTGCCCCCTTGCTCGCCAGGTGTCTTCAGATGTACCAGGCTGCTACTGGCTAAACCAACCACA
>NW_006199727.1:0-1473 GCF_000334495.1 Tupaia belangeri chinensis
TGTCAATGGATTAAATTCTCCAATTAAGAAATATAGACTGGCTTAATGGATAAACAAAATAGAAACCCTCTATCTGTTGCCTACAAGAAACTCACCTTATGGATAAAGAAATACATAGACTAAAAGTAAAGGGCTGGAAAAGATATTCCATGCAAATGGAAATCATAAAAGGGCTGGAGTAGTGATAGTGATCTCAGACAAAATAGATTTCAAGACAAAGACTGTAAGAAGAGACAAAGAAGGGCATTATATAATAGTAAATGGGGTAATCCAGCAAGAAGACATAACCCTTACAAATATCTATGCACGCAACTCAAGTGCACCTAAATATGTGAAGGAAAGACTGCTGGAGCTAAAAGGAGAGATAGGGAGAAATACTATAATTGTTGGAGATCTCAACACCCCATTATCTATTTTAGACAGATCTTCTAGACAGAAAATAAATAGAGAGATACAAGACCTAAATGATAGTATAAATTGAATGGGCTTGACAGATATCTACAGAACTTTCCACCCTACATTCACAACATATACATTTTTCTCACCCCAGCATGGAACCTTTTCAAAGATTGACCATATGTTAGGACATGAATCAAGCCTTTACAGGTTCAAAGGCATAGACTGTCTCCAGCATCTTTTCTGACCATGATGGAATTAAACTCAAGATTAATTTCAAGAAACAATCTCAAAAATAGACCAACACATAGAAACTGAACAACCTACTTCTGAATGACTTCTTCACTACTAAAGAAATTAGAGCTGAAATCAAAAAATTTATAGAAACAAATGATAATGTGTACACAAGTGTCCATAATCTATGGGACACAACAAAAGCAGTCATAAGAGGGAAATTCACAGCAATTAGTGCACAAAGAAAAGAACAGAGAGGTGGCAAATAGATAACCTATCATCATGCCTCAGGGAATTGGAAAACAACAACAAACAAAACCCAAAAATGCCAGGTGAAAAGAAATAATAAAGGTTCAAGCAGAAATAAATGAAATAGAAAATAAACGAACCACACAGAAAATAAATGAGAGCAAAAGATGGTTCTTTGAAAAGATTAACAAGATCGACACACCATTGACTAGACTGATCAAGAAGAAGAAAAAATGACCAGCAGGCAGCATAACGGCTATGTCGCTGTATTCCCACTGTAGTCGGCCGCACTTCGAGTCCCGGACCTGGTGGTGTAAACTCACGCCAGGCGCATGTGCATGTGTGCCCAAGATCCCAAGAGAAGAATGGAGGAGAAGGGATTGCGGTGTGGACATCCGCCTGGGGGGGGGGGTGACTTCTTGCTTTCTGTCTCTCTGTCTCTGTCTGTCTAGCAAGTGCATGCACCCTATAGCAAAAACCTCTCCCAAAAAAGAAAAAAAATAAAAGAAGAAAGAAAGAAACCTGATTAATCAAATATATGATAAAACAGGCAATATTACAATAGGCATAGCAGAAATACAAAATATCATTAGA
>NW_006199728.1:0-755 GCF_000334495.1 Tupaia belangeri chinensis
CCATTACACTAACTGCTGGTTCCCAATGACTGTGCCCAAATCTTGAGGCGAGGAATTTCTGTGGAGTGGCTATCCCCTCCAGAGGCTGATTTCTTGCTGTACATATCTGTGTCTCTGTCTCTCTCTTGAGAGGGCATGTGTTCTATGACCAAAATAAACTCGCTAAAAAAAAAGTAAGAAGAATCAAGTTTACTCAGTTGAGATGCAGTTTTAGGACTATTTTTGGTGGTGTTACCTTATAGAAAAATTTGGGTTACTTTTTATGTGCTTAAGCATTTTACTATGTGATTCATTATCTTAATGTGTTTCTGTCACTAAATATGTACTGCCAATTTTCATTATGGCAGTGTCACTGTTGTATTAGGTGACTACGAAAACTGAGTTAGAGAATGCAGAACTGCTGCTCCTGGAGGAAATACAGGGTTATGTCCTTGCAAGCTGATGGTGACACTTACAGCAAGGAATCACATATCATGTGTTTCCGTGACAAAATCTGGTGGAGAAAAGAATCTAGTGTTTTTCTAAGGAAGAACAAGAAGGAACACAGGCAGAAAATCAAGCAGAGGAAAGAAGGGAAACAAACTGAAGAGACCATCATCTGGGAGAAGCCTGCTGTGGGAATCTCGGGAGGGAGATCATTCAGTAAGGAGAAGGAAGAACAGAGAAATGGCATTCACACATAGAGGCAGGGATTATCACAGGTGGACAGGTACCACATATGAAAAAGTAGACTTTTCAGCGGATATTTACCAATG
>NW_006199729.1:0-3686 GCF_000334495.1 Tupaia belangeri chinensis
TCAGTGGAAAAGATTTTTACTAATAGTGATCTAGGTAGACTTGGAGGTGAGAAAGTTCCTAAGAGATTAAGCAGATAGGAAAGTTAAAGTGTGAGGAAAGATGAGAAGGGAAAGATGATAGTAAAAGTGGTAAATTTTTTTTTTTTGAAATTCTGGTGAGAAAGACCTGTGATTTGTGTTTTAGGAACTTTTGCTGGTCTTGTCAAAATTTGTGAAAAGGAATGAATAATCAAGAACATTCAGCCTCTTGTTCTAGAGGAGCTTGGTTTCCTATAATCCACTGCATCTAAGAACTTTATTGTTCATAGACACCTTATGGCTCTCAAAATTTTAAAATAGAATTGATCAGACTTTTCGGATTGTGCAGCAGGATGCTGATAAAGTGCATATGTACGTCAGCTGCTCTCTAGTATGGTCTTCCAGCAAGTAAAATTTTGAGTTCAGGAAGCAGAGAAAGATTCTAGTCAGCAAATTGCTGTTTGTTTGAGCCAGCTTTCGTATTTTAGATGTTGAAAAAGGCTCTAAGCAAGTAGAGGTTATGTATGTATTTGTTTTTACCAGATTAGAATGCTCCATTATTAATGATTATAATAAAAATGTGTGGTCATAGAGAGATTTCAAGTAAAAAAATACAAGATTACTTTAAAGTTTAATGTGTATATTAATAGAGCACATAATCTACACCAAGAAATGACCAAGAAAAAATAGAAAGCCTGAGTAGACAAGTAGACAATAATAATCAATGGAATTTCATAAATAATAATCTCCCAATAAAGAAAGCCCAAGTTCTGTTGGAAAGAAATCTCTTGTTCTTGTATTAGAAACAATACAATTAAAATGTCAATATTACCAAAATTAATTTACAGATTTAATGCAATTTCTATCTGGCAATATAATTTACAGAACTGAAAAAAATAATCATGACAGGTGTCTGGAATCATAAAAGGTCCTGTATCAACAAAGGAATACCGTGCAATAAATAAATAAATAAAGTTGGAGCCATTTCATTACTTGACTTTGAAACGTATTACAAGGTGTAATAATCAAAATAGCATGATATTGACAGAAAGCAGTCACACAGAACAATGCAACTGAATAAAAAATTCAGAAATCACCCCCCCAACATAAACCAATTGATGTTTGCCAAAGGGCATGAGAATTATTTATTTCTTGCCATTAACGAAAATAAACCCAAGTTAGATTAAAGATTAAAATGTAAGTCTTCAAAATATAAAACTACTTGTGGAAATACAGGGAAATGAAAACATTGGAGTAGGTAGATTTCTTCAACAAGAGCCCTAAAGCACAGGCAACAACTCCAAAGATAGACAAGTGGGGTTATGTCATGCTAAAAGGCTTTGGCACAGCAAGGCACAACAACTACAGTAAAGAAAACACAGAATGGGAGAAAATACTTGCAAACTATCCTTCAGATAAGGAATTGTTAAAATGCATAGGAAACTTAAGCAGTTCACTTGCCAAAAAAATAATAATAATAGTAATAGAGAAAGAGAGAAAGAAAAGGCTAATAATCCAAATTTTTTTTAATGGGCAATAGACAACACCAAAAGGAAGACATAAGATGACCAAAAAGCTTATATAATCGCATGAACAATTTTTCTAAGAGCAATGCAAATTAAAACCACAATGTGGAATTATCTAATCCCAGTCAGTATGGCTAGTAACAGAAAAACAAAGAACAAGTACTGGGCAGATTGTGGAGAAAATGAAGTGCTCGTCATTTTTGGTGGAGTGTAAACTAGTAGAGACACTGTGGAAAACATTTTGGGGGTTCCTCAAAACTTTACAAACTGAACTTTCCTGTGACTTCTGGGTATCTACCCCCCAAAAAGTAAGTCATTATGTCAGAGAAAGAAACACTGACCCATTCATTTGTATTGTAACACTGTTCACAATAGCTAAGACATGGAATCAATGTAAGCGCCCAACAACAAATGACACAATTAAGAAAATGTAGCACATGACATATCACAATGGAATACTATTCAACCACAAAGAAAAGTGAGAGCCTGTCATTTGACACAAAGTGGATGAATCTCAAAGATTTAATGCCAAGTGAAATCAGTTAGACTCTGAAAGACAATCACAGAATGCCCCCACTTAACATGTATTGAATGTCTGCACTATATGGCAAAAATTGAAAGATTTGAAAACATGGAGTTAGAGAGGGCAACTTCAGGTATGAGAGTCTACATAAGTAACAAACAGGTTCTGGGGAAGAGACATAGGAAAAAGTGTTTAACAGATGCAAGAATTTCATTAAACAAGGCAAACTCATTAAGGAATGGAATATTACAACAGAGTTTAAAAAGGAATTGCTAAACTTATATATGTACGTTCAGAAAAAAAAGGCAAGAACAAAATCTTGTAAATTAAAGGTGAATGACATAATGTAATGTTTTTCGTTGAAAGTGATGTAGTACTATCTTGAATTTAACTTTTGCACTACATGGATGTTTTGAAAAACCAAATTTTACCCTCCAAAAAACTAGAACAGTTAAATAGAAGAATAAAGTCAATTCTACTAATCATAAAGAACAATTTTTTAAATGTAAGCAAGAAGAGAATCAAGGGGAAAAAGAAAGAAATGGGACATTTAATGGTCTCAAAAATGGAAACTTATCTGTTTTTGTTAGCATGCATGGTAATATCTTTAACTGTACTAATACTCTGTGCATCCATTCTGGGAAAATTTATTCTGGTTAATCTTTGATATAAAAACCTAAAAATAATAAAACAAATAATAAGATATTTTTCCAAATTACACTTGTAATACCCACTAATATTTGTGAGCTCATATTCATATTAACAGTGAAACTGATTTTCATGACTAATTTGTAATTTTTTCCATGATACAGATTGAACAGGGCAATGACCCAAGTAGTCATGTCCCTAAGGGGCAGAGGTCTCATAAATGACACTGGTGTGGGCAAATAACTTTTAAATCTTTGAAATCCTGAAGTGTGACTAGATAAATTAATTTTATTTAATAACAATACTGAAGCTGAATATTAGAGCATTCCTATTTAAAAGTCTTCAACAAGATACTCAAATTTGAGTAATAATTGTCTACACAATAATAAGGTGCCTACAGGTGCTCTGTGTATGAACAATGGGAACTCCCGAAGGTCATGAAAATATTGAGTGAAAATGGAGCTATGACCTACTCTGAGTGACAAGAAGGGGTTAACAGTGACTGCAGGAAGATGCTCTGTGCAAAGGCAGAGCATCAACAAAAATTGATGGATGTGGAGAAAAGGAAGAATCAGATCGAGTTTGTGCTGGGCTGGGCACTGGAAACAGAAATACTGCAAAGGTGATTGATATAATGACTCCAGAGAATCTTCAATGATGTTGAGGGAATTGGGACCTACTCATAGGAGTCATTTGCAGTGACTTGATAATAAGAATCATCTCTAAAGCTTCTTGCCAAGACACCATTGGCTTCCAGGAGTTATCACTGGGGAGTGGATGAACAATACCCACTAGAGTCCAAGAGATTTTGGCAAGAAACATTCTAAATAATGAAAGCATTGCATCACCCTTGGATACCAAGAGACCACATTGGAAGGATATATGGACCACTGAGTGCCATGTACCTAAGGGAATGAACTTTTTCTTTCCCTTTTCCATGAGCCAGAGGCAAGGGCTGGAGTTCCAAGAAA
>NW_006199729.1:5488-6551 GCF_000334495.1 Tupaia belangeri chinensis
GCAGTTAGCGTAATGGCTATGTTGCTAGACTCCCATGTTCGAGTCTCGGACCCAGTGGCTTAGACTCACACCAGGCACATCTGCGTGTGTGCCCAAGATCCCAAGGGATTGTGGCATGGTTATCCCCCCGGGAGGATGATTTCTCGCTTTCTGTCTCTCTGTCTCTCTCTGTCTTTCTGGGGAGCACACACGCCCTATAGCAAAAAACCTCTCCAAAAAATATATATATATTTTAAATTTATTTATTACATGATTTCTTCATTCAATTAGCCAAGGAAACAAACACTCTCCATAGGGTTTAGCTATGCCCCAATCTTCTTCCTTAAGTGCCCCAGCCCATCAAATCTTGGGGCATTTGTGCATGTACCTAGCATGTTTTCCAGCTGGTAATGCTTGAGATTCAAGCTGCAGCCATCATGTAGGATCTGACTTAACTGAGCAGAGCACTTACTGCTGCTCCACTGAGCTGGCCCAGACTTAATTTTTTATAATATTTTAGTTGTAGGAACAAGTACTAAGCATGCAATTTTTATTTATGCAGTGAAATAAATATTAAAAAGTCAATAACACAGATGGAATAAAATAAGAAATGATAAAAGAGTTTTGAAGTGCATGAGTTCTACAATTAAATTTTTATTATTGGAATTGGGTTTTCTTTTGCTCATATATTGACTGTGCTTCTATTTGTATTGACTTCATTTTTGATCAGGCTCTCTCTGCTCCTGATAAGATTATAACCTGGAGCCAGGAGTCTGGGTTTATTCTTTCAGAAACTCTAGAAAGAAAAAAAAAAAAAAAAAGACTTTTCTCAACATACCATACAAAAGTATTGAGTTTGCATCTCATGCTACAAGAATCCTGATCTGATCACTACAGTCTGGGGAAAATGTTTTTCATTGACCAAGCAGAAGTCATATTCTAATCATCTGGAGGTAACACTACTCAGTAACACTACGCAAACCTTAAATACAAAATATAGCAAGTTGTGGTTTTTCAGAGTAAAATCAAGGCTCAGTTGTTCAAACAGGAACTTGAACTCCCTTCAGGCATAGATGATTAGAAA
>NW_006199730.1:0-1656 GCF_000334495.1 Tupaia belangeri chinensis
CACCCACGCCGAGGCTGGACCCCGGCAATTCCTTGACCCCAATATATATTACAAAGCTTTGATAATATAAACAACATGGCATTGGCACAAAAACAGGCATGTCTACCAATGGAACAGAATAGAGACACCAAACATAGAGTCAACTGATATATTTATTTAAGAGAGGGATGTGTGCATAATGGAGAGACAAAGAGGTAGAAAGTGAGAAATGACCCCCCATGCAGGGGGATGGTAATGTTGTCATCCATCCTCCATTCTCCTCTTGTGATTTTGGGTATGCAACACACATCTCCAGAGTCGGTTTCAAGTCTATGTGTCCAGAACTCAAACTGTGGTTGGCCATGTGGGAGTCCGGTGATGTGACCATTACGCCATCTGTTGGTTCCATAGCCAACTGATTTTTAAGAAAGAACACCAGACAATCAATAAGGAAAAGAAAATCTCTTTAGCTAATGGTGTTGAAAAAACTGGATTATCAACCTACAGAAAAATAAAATGTGGGCTTCTATCTCTCACAATTAAAAGGAATCAGCTCAAAATGGATCAAAGATCTAGGCATCAAACCTCAAACTAGGGACCAGCAGTTAGCATAATGACTGTGTCGCTGAACTCCCATGTAGCCGACTGCGGTTTGAGTCCTGGACCCGGTGGCTTAAATTCATGCCGGACGCATGAGCGTGCATACCCAAGATCCTGTGTGGGCTTCTATCTCTCACAATTAAAAGGAATCAGCTCAAAATGGATCAAAGATCTAGGCATCAAACCTCAAACTAGGGACCAGCAGTTAGCATAATGACTGTGTCGCTGAACTCCCATGTAGCCGACTGCGGTTTGAGTCCTGGACCCGGTGGCTTAAATTCATGCCGGACGCATGAGCGTGCATACCCAAGATCCTGAGAGGAGAATGGAGAAGGGACTGCGGTGTGGCCCCCCCCCACGGGGGGAGGGGTGATTTCTCACTTTCTGTGCCTCTGTCTCTGTCTTTCTGGCAAGTGCATCTGCCCTATATTAGCAAAAAGAAAAAATTAAAAAAAAAAAACTCTAAAAACCTCTCAAAAGGAAAAAAAAAAGAACCTCAAACTATAAAACTACTGGTGGAAAACACAGGTGAAATTTGGAGACATCAGAGTAGGCAAAACTTCTTAAATAAGATCCCCAAAGAACAGGCAATAATTCTGAAAATAGACAATTGGGATTACATCAGGCTAAAAAACCGCACAGCAAATGAAACAATAATTAGGGTGAAGAGACAGCTCTTGGAATTGGAGAATGTATTTGCAAACTATGTCGCAGATAAAAGGCTGATAACCAGAATACACAGGAAACTTAAGCACCTCTCCCTCAAAAATATAATTCAATTAAAAGATGGAGAAATAAACTGAAGATACCACTCTCCAAGGAACACATACAAACAGCCAATAAGCATATAAAAATATGCTCAGCATCACTGATTATAAGGGAGATGAAAAACAAAACAGTAATGACATATCACTTAATCCCAGTCAGAATGGCTAAGGTTAAAATAGTAAAGACTGAGAAGTGTTGGCCAGGCTGTGGTGAAAAGGGAACCCACCTACACTGTTGGTGGAAATGTAAATTAATATAGTCATTGCAGAAAACAATATAGAGGTTCCTCAAAAGCCTACAAATAGAACT
>NW_006199731.1:0-637 GCF_000334495.1 Tupaia belangeri chinensis
GTAAGTTTTGTGTGTACACATGCAGGTCACAACAAGCAGATAAAATGTCCTAATTATTTCACAAAGCATTCTCTACTGGAAAAGAAGATGAAATATTCTTTTCCCTGCTGTCTCCTGTTGCAGGTGTCAATGTGAATGAGTTCAGAGCAGCCATTACTGCGTTTTTATGATGAGTGCATAACAAGTGTCTGTTGTTTATATTTTTGGGAGGAGCCAAGAAAAAAGGCAAGAGTCTCCAACTACACAAATGACACTATTTGTGTTTTCAACATTAATGGGTAGAAACAAGTAACTTTTTAAAAAATTTTAAATTAATTCATTCAATCAGTTTATATGATTACTGCTTGTAAAATGTATTCTCCAAGCATGAATAAATTGTATATTAGTAACACTTTATCAATATGTGCAGCAGATGTTTTATTTTCTTTTTCTCAAAGAACCTGAGTTCAGTTGAAGTACCTTTTAAGTTCATTTTGCTATAGATTTAAGATATAGGCATTTCTCAGTGCTTAATTCTCCACGTATAGATTTTTAAATTAAGAATATGAATCTTTTTGTGAAATTGGGAAGATAATGTCTACCTCCATTTAACTGATAACCAAAAGATGCTGTCCACATCAAAGAAATGATCAAAAAA
>NW_006199731.1:2386-3404 GCF_000334495.1 Tupaia belangeri chinensis
AATTTCATGAGGACTTTCACAGCTGAAAGCACCACTGCTGAGTTGGCATGGGATAGCCGGGGAGTTACTCTCTCACAGATGCTCTGAGCCTCCCGATCATCTTTAGGGTTGTAGTTAGATAGGCAGTCCAGGATGAAAATCTGGCCCCATTCGGTGCATTCATTTAGAGCTGTCAGCAGCTTATTAATATTCTGAGGATTCAGATCAAGTAAGTTGCTGTTTGGGTGAGACTCACTGATTTCAGACAACGCTGCCACAGCATTAGCCACCACCATTGGATTTGAATCTGCTATGAGATCCCACAGAGAATCCAGAAATCCTTGATCTTCCACCATTTGGGCATTTATATCATGGAGTTTGGCTACACAGACTGCTGCTGTTTTCTGAACGTAGGGATCTTCATCCTTCAAGCACTTGAGGAGGGGCTCACAGAGCTATTCTGTAATCTTGTCCACTCGTATGTATCCCATGGTTCTGACTGCCAAGGCCCAAATCAAGGGATTGGGATCTTCACAGTCCTTCACGAAGCTGTTGACAGCCATGATGGCCATGTTTGGCTGACTCTTGGCGTAATTCATCAAATACAAATACACAGGTTTCTTCAGCTCTAGGTTGTCAGTCTGCATACAATTCACTACATCTGGATAAAGAGAGCTAACATCCTTACCCACAGTCATAGCAGCAATCACTTTCTTCACAGCCTCCTTCCTCTTTTCTTTCTTTTCATTGTTGAGTTCAGCTTTTAATTAAAAAATTTCTCCTTTTTTATTGGTTGTGAAGTACTTGGAGTCAGTCCTGATTGTGGATCTTTAATGTGCACCGGAGGCTAGGGCGGGGGTGGCAACAGTAGCCAGAGAGCTCAGCCTGGGTGGTGGTGTAATGGTTTCCTGCCCCTCACGATTCCAAAACCCGAAACTTTCTACAGTCCTACTGCACCATTTCTCTATCCTCACTATTCTTATAATCTCACATGCCTAGAAAGAGCTACAATTAATTTCATCCCCTTCCAAAATATGCT
>NW_006199731.1:3640-9630 GCF_000334495.1 Tupaia belangeri chinensis
CATGAGACCTCTGACATAACATGTCCTATTATTACTAAAGACTCTTACACCTATTGCTTTACTGGCTTTCAAAATTTTCCCACCTATGGAAACTTTTGCCTTCACGGCACTTGCCCCATTCCCTCCAACCCTCTTCTTATTTCACTTAAAGTTCCTGTCATGGGCCCTATGGTCACTCCTGAAACTTATCTAACACCCCATACTTTTCAATATGATTCTTTATATTGGCCCTACCAACATTTACCCTAGATCCTCACAGACCTCATAGACACCCCTGCACTCTCCAACCCCCAGCTCACCATCCCTCATATAGGCCCCATTGCATCCCTTAGTGCTCCTGCCCTCTTCCTCCTCCAACACCTTTACGTTTTCCCAGGCAATACTCTGCATCAAAAAATCTCACTGGCCCTCGCCTGTAACATCTCTTATAGAAACCTTACCACTGAAATCCTTCCAGACAGCCTTCACTAAACTCTGTTCACATCTCTTTTTAGGTGCTACAAATATACTTCATACTCAACCATACACTTTCCTCCTCCAATTACTAATACCTTAACTTCTGCCTTACACCTCTCTGCCGATTCTTAGTCCTTTAGCAAAACTCATGTCTACAAGGAGGGCTCCTTCACACCTCTGGCCCAGAACCTCCCCTCCCCTTATGAACGCTTCACAACAGCATGATATAAGATACAATACACCATTTCTCTTGAACACATCGAACACCTTAACATTTCCTTCCAGAACACCACCTATAATATCTCCCAAACTGACCAATGCTTTATCCTTACACTCGCTAACTACTCTCAGATACTTCTTTATCACTTTCTCGATGTTTGCCAATGTTCCTATGCCAACTCTTTTCATCAGAACAATTGGCATCGACCTCACATTTCCATCACACAACCTCTACTTCATTTCCTTATCCTTACCCAAACTATTCCCTTCACTAAAAATTCCCTTGTGCATCTTTCCTATTTCCCTCCTACTTTTGGCCCCTTCAACCTACAAACATCTAACTATATCTGCAACTGTACCTATTTTGATGTTTCCATCATCACTTCTTTTCCTTTCACCACCATGGCCTATAGCAACAACAGTACAATCTTTTCTAATTATTCTACACATTATCTCATCACTAACAATTACTCACATTTTCACCATCTACGATGGGACCCCCTAGTACATTACAATAAACCCATGCACTACAATGATAGACCCCTTTCTTATTGGTCATCAATGGGTGCTATCTTTAACCCCTTTACCACACACCAAGTAACTACCACCCCAACAAGATCCTATACTTTCTATATGCTCTTGCCTGACCAACATAAACGCTGGACAAAAGCCACCTTCCAATATGTTCCTCCTGCCCCTAACTCTTCTATAGCCCATCAATCCAATCTCTATTACACACCCATATCCCATCGTGCTTGCTCTTATTCTGACTCTATCTTTGCCACCTGTCTCATTTACCATGGAAACTTTAATGACTCTATCAAATTATATAATGAACATTACACTCCAACCTTTTCTTTTTTTTTTCCAACCTTTTCTTATGGCATACTCCTCCCAAAACCCTCCCTACTCCCAGCTCCACTATTCCTCCCTGTCACCTCCAGTCCTAGATTCATCCTTTTTAAGCCTGTTCTTACAAAAACCCATATTACATTCCCAAAAAATACCTTTGACATCAGCTGTCATGCACCCCAATGTTCTGCTTAGGCCAAATCCACACAAATTCTCCTTCCATCTCTTATCACTACACAACAGGAACTATTACAAACTATTACTTTGATGTCATTAACTGCCGTTTCTTCCCCTGCACTAGCCTCTGCTACTACTAACACCATCCAACTTGACAGACTCACCACTGCTTTTGCCACACAACAACAAATGAATGCCAAAATACTTGACCTTGGAGATTCCCAGGACTGGACTGGTGAGCGCAGCATGGAGGACTAGGTACTGCTGCCCAGGCAGGGTCCCTGGCGCTCCATGGGGCTACAGGCCAGCAAAGCACGGTCTACGCTCATCCTTAGGCACAGGCCCAACTGCAGGCTCCAGACCCTAAGCTGGTGCGGCCGGCAGTGCCTATGGCTGCAGCTACTGGAGGCCCAGGTGGCCAACGTGGACTGGAGGGAGGACGCCTGTCAGGTGTCGCAGCCAGTGGTGGCCCGGAGGCCAAAGGCCAAGTACCGGAGGCCCAAGACCGAGTTCCCCACCCCGACCCCCAGCCTGATCCCCAGTATGACCCCAGCTGAAGACTCAGCCACATGTTGCCAGGAGAATATGTCTTTCCCACCCATGAGGCAGCTGGGCCCAGGCTATTCATTGCTGCTGCTGCCGGTCGAGCAGTGTTTTACATTTAGCGGGATCTGTCGGGTGACTTGCCTCTATGACCAGGGGCAGGTGTTTGGTTTTACCATCAGCCAAGGTCAGCCTGCTCAAGAGGCCTACTCTGTGTACATGCAGTCCTTCCTGACTGTCCATGCTATTCATTACTCAATGCTGAGAAAAACAGGAAGGCAATCATAAGGGAAGCACAGACTTTGCTCAGCTCTCATCTTAACCTGGATGACATATGTTGGTCCATGAAGCCTTTTTCTCCTCCGTGTTCCATTGTAACTGCCGGAACACCTGAAAACCTCCACTGTAGACTTCATAATCAGCTCTCCAGGTTTATCCTACATTTTCATGCAAGAGTCCGACTTCCCAGAATAATTCTGAATATTTAACCTTAAGGTCTGTCGGCATCAGGAAAGAGAAAAGGAAAGGCCTTAGTTTCAGAGTGCTCTGTCCCCCTGGAAGAGTTAGTCAGTGTTTCCTGTGAAGAAGTAGATGGCTGCCTGGTCATCCTGGTTTGTGGACCTCGAGACGTTGGAAAGTCAACGCTCAATAGATTCCTGGTGAACCATTTATTAAGTCATATTTCTTGTGTTGATTATTTGAAATGTGATCTGGAATAGACAGAATTTACTCCTCCTGGATGCGTGTCTATATTAAGTATTACTGAACCAGTTCTGGGATCACCTTTCATCCACCAAAGGAAACACAGAAGATGGTATACTATGGGAAAACTTCTTGTAGAAGTAGCTAAGAAAACTATATTGAGATAATAAAATATGTGTTCAGTTCTTACAAGAGTCTTCTCTTATCATCAACACAATGGTCTCGGTGTAAGACCAAGGGCTTCTGCTTCTCATCGATCTGATTCATCTGCTGTCCCCCAGCCACATGGTTCAACTTAGCTCTCCTAAAAGGAGCTACATGCCGAGCCTCACCTTGGACTATGCAGATGGTATGGATGGCTTGTATACAAAAAGCAAGTCCAAAGCAAGAAATCGTGGTTTTGAGCTTGCAGAATTTGCAGAGAATTTTGAATTTGCTGATGAAGAAAAGGAGAGTCCAGTTATGTTTACTGGATATAAATTGATGAGTGTTCAGTCAGAATTCACATTCAGGAAAACTTCAAGCAATAGAGCCTCATTTAACAAAATTCTTTGTAATCTGACAGTGTTAGGTTACCTTAGCAAGCTGCAGCCTCCAGTGCCAAAGCCACTTAGTCCTTTACATGGTATGACACCCTATCAGGTGCCTTTTGATGCAGTTGAACTCCGGATTACTCACGCTGATGTTGCTCCTACTCATGTACTGTATGCTGGGAATGCCAGTCGGGTTGGACTTTGCAAGATCCTGGATGATGTCAGAGGATACACGGATGGGCCCGTCGCCACAGATTACAGTATCAACCTTCCTGGAGCATTAGGGAAAACTGGAGCAAAAGAAACTGAGACATATGAAGGGAAACGATACCCCAAAGTTAAGCAGTTCTATCAGAAAACAAATAGAGCCCAATGTTTTAATAAAGGGAAGGAACGATTGTACAAGAGACCTTTGTATCAAGCCCGGCATTAGCAGACTGGATGGATTTCAGGGCCGTGAAAGGTGCTCTTATGGAGCAGGGTTTTCTGCATAACTCTGGATGTACTGTGTAGTATAAATAGCTTTAATTTGCTCTTCTTAAGGCTGCCAAGATCTAGCATTTTGTCCTCATCTTCCGTACTGTTAGTCATACTTGCCGTCTGGTGTATTTGCTAAAGGGACTTAAAGCAGCAGGCGAAAGTTCGTACACCGGTAAAGCAAAGAATATGGTCAATTCCTCAAAACGTTCTTAGGATCTGGTACTGCAATTAGGATAAAAATAAGGAAACTGGGGCAGCAGACATGTGAGGAAGAAAAGAAGGCTGACCCACAATATCTCAAGCATAATGGGTGTGAGAGCTCGCCCTGTTGCTTACCGGAGCCACGTGTGGACTGAGGACGGATGCTGGGAGGGGTGGCTGCCACCTCAGAACCCATGTCAGCTTCAGCACTGATTGGTTGCTTTTATCCTCTGTTCATTTGATGCTGTCTCTTCAAGTCATGTATTAAAAGATCATGTTTGGCCTATTTAAAAAAAAAAAAAGATACTTGACCTTATATCCTCCAACTTTCAAAACTCTATTACTCTAGCTCATGACATCCTACATCAAATACAGACCCTCCAGACATTACATGAAAGTACTTACAACTATACCCTTGGCAGCATAGAGAACCTTAAAAGACATTTACAGGACCTGCGCATCAAACAAACCTGCACTGACCCCCCCACCACCTCAGTCTCGCCTATCGAGACATACAACAGCTACTGTACTCTGGCTCTGGACCCCCTTTATCGCCCTCTGATTTCCCTGTCTTGCTGGACCATTCTCAACCACATAGATGTGCCATGGGCCAATGTGAACTTACCATCCTGTCTGTCTCTGGTGGACAAAAAATCCTAGGCCACCACACGCTGATTTTACCTATCAAAATTATCAATGACCTTATCCTACCCAAAGGTAACGTTTTCTGTGCTGACCCCTCTTTCTTCCCCCTTCCTGTCCTTACACCCTGGACCTCTATTCTCTATATTTTCCTCAATGACTTATTCTCTCCTATGATTCTCTTCTGTTATTACGTACTGCTAAACAACCTTATGTTTATAATGCAGGCAATTACACATTTGTTGTCTGCAACACTGCTAATTTCTCCTACTTTGATCATACTAACGCAACCAATATTCCAGCTTCTTCCCCTCACAAATGCCTCCTTATCCATGACAGCATGAACATTACCATCAATGGCCAAACCTACAAAACCGCATACTATCAATACCAAACTCTTTGACTTAACCGTTCTGTCGACTTCATCTCCTTTCCCGACCTCTTTCTCTCTAAACCCCCAGATTTAGACTCTCTACACTCAAAACTAGACACTCTACATCAGGAAACAAAATCTATCATTAAATCCATGACCACAGATTCTATCTAGGCCCATGACTTAAAAGTTATCCTAAACCATACACTGTGACTTTACAATAACGTTCACAAAACCTGTTCCCTCCTTGACACCAGGGTCTCTATTTTTTGCTGAACTCTCTTGTTCCCCTGATTGGAACCTCCTCAACCCCGGACATTGGCTTACTATAGGTTGGCAGTATCTCACCTCTGCCAGAGGCGCTGTCAGGTCAGTACACTGACTCCTCTCCCAGAGGGCCCTCGGCTCTGCCGTCTTTGATGTTCCCCTGTCAGCCGCTAGTCCCGACCTCCATACTCTAGGATCACTGGGTGGACCTTTCCTCCTCATTTGCCCTCGTTCATCTTGTGGCCACTGCCACCATCGTTCTCTAAGGTCTCCGTGAAGACGGAGCTCATCTCTGGCTCACTGCCTGTAATTTGTAGACACCCAGCGTACTTGGCACTCGGCCTCCCTCGCGCCCTTGCGGACTGCACTCCCCGTCGCCACATCAGCATAAGACGCTCTGTGCCGCACCTCCCATCGTGACTTTTAAGGCCCTTTTTCCCTATGTGAGTAAAGAAAACTGAAAGGCAAACCTGAGTCCTGTGCTCCTTCCACGAGCTACCGCACAGATTGGGTGTAACTACTTGGACAGCCCATAAACGTGAATC
>NW_006199731.1:10013-10497 GCF_000334495.1 Tupaia belangeri chinensis
CCTTAAAGTCAGACAGTTTTTAGGCATTCATGCTAGGGTTCAAGGCCGGATTTCTTTGGTGCCAACCTCTGGGCAGCTTATTCTGTCTCAACGAGTTGTAGATTCCCCCAGACCTACACAGATCTGCACACATGAACCTACATCCAAACCCCAGTCTTTACAGACCCTCTCTAATCCAGTTCTGAACTTTCCGAAGACAGTAAGTCTGAATAGCAATACATTCAGTCAATTCCTGAAATGAAATGGGAGTCTATGAATACAGCAGTGATTAACAAAACATATCGACTGCTTTCATGATCAATTAATACAGAGATAATCATTAGATCAGATCAAATTCATTAAAAAATGTTAAGGGCTGTGTGGATGTCTGGGGGAGGGAAAGGGAATAGATACGGCAATTTAATTTTTCAAGTAAACCCGTTCAAGTGAAATATATTCGTTCGAATGAGGTTGCCCAGGAACAGCATTTGCATTCCTGGCTCTC
>NW_006199731.1:10525-10929 GCF_000334495.1 Tupaia belangeri chinensis
GGAGCTTGGAAAAGAGAGTGAGACAGTGAGGGAGAGAGAGAAAAGAAGCCTAATGGAAACTTATGGAGCTGAACCAACCAAATACTTGAAGCCATGTTATCTCCTGGTTCCCTGATGAAGTTGTTAGCCATTGTGTTGCCTGCTGTGGACTTCAGAGGGTTCTACTTATCTTAGACATGATTGGGTGCGGGGATTCAGCAAAGCCAGGTGCACCGTGTACCTGTGGTTGCCAAGTACGTTAGGAATCGTAAAGGCGGTTATACATTCTGGAGAGGAAACTGCTTCTAGATGCACTGGGGTCCGGTACCTAGGACAGAGCGGGTCCGGTACCCAGGACAGAGCCTTCCGCTCTCTGGACAGCGCCTTCCCCTCCCTGAACAGCGCCTTCCCCTCCCTGGACAGCG
>NW_006199731.1:11266-15910 GCF_000334495.1 Tupaia belangeri chinensis
TATCCCGTCTCCGGTATCGGTGAGTCCTCCGGGGCCTCTGCGGTGGGGCTGGACGCGTGGGAGGCTCGGGCTCAGCCCCGAGGGCCTGGGCCATGAAGTCCGGGGACGCCGGGGACCGCCATGTGGGTGCGCGGCTGAGGCACCCTGTGCTCTCCCCGGGCTCCGTCTCCCCGCTTCTCCCCCGCTTCACCTGCCCAGGCCTCTGCCCGCCGCGGGTCCACAAGAGCCCCCTCGCCTCCGCAGACCCCGGTCGCCCACGGCGCCAACCACCTCCCTGACCAACCCGGCCTCACACGCGGGAGTCACGGGTGTCCGCAGTCGGTGGGGGGACCCTGCTGGGGTCTAAGGCGCGGCAGGAGCGGTGGGCGCTGGAGGGCGTTCCGGGGAGGGGGTGCTGGCCCTGGCGGGGTGTGCGGTCCCCGCCCCGGGGTGCCCAAGGCCTCCAGACCAGTCGCTGTGCCGCGGGACCCCCTTCCGTGCTTTTCGGAGAAAGTGTGACCTGTGATCCGCGCCACTCAGGCCCTCGGGTAGCCCGCGGACCTCCTGCAGCCCCCTTTGGGCGCCTTCGCCCCCGCCTGCCTCCTACCTTCTTGTCGCAGTCCTGTCCACTCAGCCCGGGTGCAGTCGTCCTCGGGCCGCGCAGTCTGTCCCCGCCGTGGGGTGTCTGGGGTGTCGCTCTTGCGGGCTCTCCGGGATCCCTTTGTCCACCTGCCCTGGCCTTGTCTGGTTCGGGGACATGGTCGACCCTCCCTTGGCCACCACCACCACCAGGCGGCTTCGGGGGTCCCCAGCTCTGAGGGCTCCGGAGCCCTGGGACTTCAGTCCCTGCCAGCAGCTCGCTGCCCGCCTTTGGTCACGCTGCCTCTCTATCCTAGGGATGGTCAGACCTGGGCCATTCCCCGCCCCTTGCGGTACAGAGACATGAGGCGCTTCAGGCCTTCCTCTGGCCCCACAGGTTTCCCAGGCCCCAAGGTCCAGACCTGCTTGTCCAGGGCATAGCACAGTTGGTGGAGGTTGGTGTGTCTGGGGGGGGGCATTTGTGCCCTCTCAGAGCGGCTCCTCGGCGCTGCGCGTGCTCCATTCTGCCCCCACAGACCGAGGGTGGGCAGAGTAGTGGACCACGGTTCAAGGCCGGGACCCTGTGGCTTAAAACTCATGGCTGGCATGTGTGCATGCCCAATGAGAAGGGATTGCTGGCATGGCCAACCCTCACTCCCGCCCCACTTGACCAGTGAGAATTAGAGAGAAAAGTGAGAAAGCAAACTGCCAGTCCAGGACCCGAACCACAGTTGACCATGTGGGAATCCAGCTTCCCAACCACTATGCCACGTGCTAGCCCTAGACCACGTGATTTTAACACGCCACTATTCAAACTTGGGTGACTGGGTTCCCCTTTGAGATATTTCACAATGTCTGGAGACATTTTTGAAGGTGAGTTGGGTTTGAGGATTGGGGTGCTACAGTCATCTGACGTGTGGGACGCAAGGATGTTTCTTGACATCCTGCAATGCACAGAACGACGATCCCACAAAGAATGACCTGGACCTCATCATCAGTAGGGACAAGGTTCAAAAACCCTGTTTTAAACTAAACATCCTCCATGAAGTGATTGACAAGATATATTGCAAATGGAGTCGGAATAGTTTAGTCTGGGTCTCTCACTTCTTATCTTACCATGTTTGAAAGCCACAGAGTAAACATCTTATGGGTTTTTAAAAAAAGAATTATTGGGACCAGCAGTTAGCGTAATGGCTAGGTCGCTGGACTCCCATGTAGTCGACCGTGGTTTGCGTCCCGTTCCCAGCGGCTTAAAACTCACGCCAGGCGCATGTGCGCACGCGCTCAAGATCCCGAGAGGAGAATGGAGGAGAAGGGATTGTGGCGTGGCCATCCCCATGGTGGGGTGACTTCTTGCTTTCTGTCTCTCTCTTTCTGTCTGTTTGGCAAGCACACGTGCCCTATAGCAAAAAACGTCTCCCCCCCAAAAAATAATTTACTTAATTTCATTTATTCATTCATTATATTTTAATTTGATGAGAGTGGGAGAGAGAAGAAGATAAAATGAAAGAGCAAGCCTGAGGTCCAAGATTTCGAACCGAGGTCAGCCATGTGGTGTCGAGTGCCTTAACCACTAGGCCACCTGCGGGTTCCAACATCTTTTGTATTGAATTGTACTGCACTTGCATGCTTGTTCGGTAAGTATGGCTGTGGTGTTTAACACCAATGACTGTAAGGCACATGTGCATGTGCGACAGTTTGTTTTTGGTAGTGAGCCGCTATTGTGTACAGCCCATTGAGAGAACGGAGATAATGCTGTTTTGCGTGACCTTGGTTTGGCCTTCTGAGTCTTGATGTCTTTGGCTTGGTTCAGCTCAGCTCCACATGCTGTGAGCTCCAAGGATGAGGAGAGTGCTCTGTGAACGTTCACCCTGAGCTTAACAGGCTCCAAGAGGGAGGAAGAGTTTGTGAGCACTACCGAGATTTTATGAGCATACTAAGAGTTCTGTGAGCTCTACTAACAGCTGATAGACAGCCTGTCACCAGGGCCTTGCATCTTTTCCCACCTCCCGGCATCTCTTTGACCCATCCTATTTAACAGGAAAAAAAAAAAGTTAGAAAACAGCAAGTTTTTGTCACATGTCCCCATGTGCCCATGTCACTGTGGGAAGCACTGCTGTGCCCAATTGTACAGTAATAGTTGGCCACATCCTCAGGCTACATCCCCAAGATGTACAGAACACCAGCACTGGTCCAGGTGTCTTCAAATCCAGAGAAGTAACTGGGGATCTTGGAGCCCTGGTGCTTTCTGCAGTCTGAGTAATGTCACAGGGATAGTGGGGAGGGCTCCCTGGATTCTGCTGCTATCAGTACATGGTCGTGCCACCAACACTGGTGTCACTGCAAGAGTGCAGGTAAGTTGGCAGATGCTTCAGGAGTTGAGAGAGGGAGGGTTGGTGAGTCAGCACAGGCTGGGAGAGGGAACCTGTAGACACAGACACATATGAATAAGGAGTAGAGACTAGGGTGATGATTTTAAGAAGTCTCATACATGAGGCTCAAGTAGGGTCGGGCCTGTCCTGTGTCCCCAAAGTCTGTTCTACCTGTACAGTGAAGGAGGACAAAGGACCAGAGGAATCTAGGCCAGGGTGGACACAGCCTCTGGTCTCCAACAAGGCCAGGCTGCCCCAGGCTGCCTTTTCTTCCCACCCTCTGCCACAGGAGGGGCTCTTTGTGCAAATGTATTGCTTGTGGACCGCCATGGCTATATGTGCAGGACCTGGGAGGAGGCAGTGCTGAGACCACACTCAGAGAGGTCCAGCTGCTGAGCCTGCATCAGTGAGCTGAGTTCCCATGGGCCAGCCCCAAGAGCGTGGGGAGGGCCCGGCTGTGGGCATCCCCTGTGCAGCCAGAGACAGACCCACAGTGCCCCCACTGCCCACTGCACAGAGATCAGTCTCTCAGGGGAAGTCCTGGCGGTAGTTCAGCCTGAGAGCCTGCTCACTGTCCGTCCAGGACACCCACAAGCCATGGCCCTGCTCTGCCATGAGGACACTGATGTTAATAACTAGTCTTTTCCAGGGAGGACTTCTGAGTTACCAGGAGGACACTTGGGAAATATGATGACTGTCCACTTTGAGGAGGCTGCAGGGTGGTGAGATGCAGAAGGCTCGGAAGTGAGATCTGAGCAGCTCCCTGTTCTGTGGCCAGGGTTGAGGTGACTGTGCTCAGTGTCTGAATGAGGTGGGTGATCCTGCTTGAGAACAAACACAGCAAGTGCTGTTTCTAGATGAGGGGCGAAGTCTCAGAAAGTTTCAGTCTGCATAAATATTCACAGACATCAGAGAGTGTGGCGTGTCAGGGGATGGCAGAACTCTCATATTTGGGTCTCATATTTTTGGGTGAACTTGTTGTCAGGCCACATATGTATGTCTACATAGGTGTTTTCCCTCAGGAGAAGATGTGTTCATTCTCCTTTCCCTCTTATATCTATATACTTCCCTCTTTTTTCTCTTTCTTTCTTTCTTTCTTTCTTTCTTTCTTTCTTTCTTTCTTTCTTTCTTTCTTTTCTTTTTTTTTTGCTTTGCTTTTGATGATGTATAAGAGATATTTTCAAAATCCACTGCTGTGAAGCTTTTCCCTAATGTTCCACTAAGAGGTCTACAGTTTAGTTTTTATTTCTTGAATTTGCATGTTGACACCCAGTTTACTCAACATTATTTTTGAAAAGACGGTCCTTTCCAGAGTGCATGGTCTTAGCTGCCAGACTGAAAATTATTTGGCCATAAGGGGTTTTTCCTGGGGTCTCAGTTCCATTGCCCATGTGTACATCGATTTGAATGTCAGAACCACTCTGTTTTCACTATTGTAACTTTGTGGTATGATTTGAAATCAGGAATTGTGAGACCTTCCATTTTGTTATTTTTTCATAAAATACTTTTAGCTGTTCAGGATCTTTAGTTATTTGAATTCTATATGAATTTTAGGGTGTGTATTTCTATTTGGTTGTCAGGAAAGCCATGATGCGTTTTTGTGTAGAAAAACAGACAAATGTGTCATAGTGTACCATTCCTAATATTTGCACCAAATGACGTTGTTGGAATGTCAATAGCAATTTCAGTGAATCTGTAGATTAGTTTGGAAAGT
>NW_006199731.1:15931-17431 GCF_000334495.1 Tupaia belangeri chinensis
CACCCATTACAGAGACAGAGAGGGGGAAAGTGAGAAATCACCTACCAGAGAGTATGCCCTTGCTGCAATCCCTTCTCTAGTCATATCTCAAGATTTGGGGCATGGATGCCATTAGGCCCAGCATTATTTTCAAACAGCCCAGCCTAACATTTGAACCACAGACTCAGCCATGTGGTTGATCTATTGTCTTAACCATAGGTTTTCCTTTTTGGAGGGGTTTTTGCTATGGGGTTCATGCACTCTCTAGAAAGACAGAGAGGCAGAGAGACGGAAAATGAGAAATCACCCCCCGTTAGGGGATGGCAATGCCGCAATCCCTTCTCCTCCATCCTCCTTGCCTGGCATGAGTTTAAGCCACCAGGTCTGGAACTCAAACCACAGTCATCTACATGGGAGTCCAGTGACATAGTCATTAAGCCAACTGCTGGTCCCCATAACCGTAGTTTTGATACTGTTCATGTTTGTATATGAAGCTACTTTGTTATTTCCAAATGGTTAGTAGTCCTTCTACTGCATTATAAGTTCCTCTTTTATTGAATGCCAGGTTGCTGCCAATACTTTGCTTCCAGTGAGCACCTTCTCATACACATTTCGGTGCCTCGCCCCAGCTGGCCTCTTAACCTTCTCATCACAGTCCTTTCAGCACTGCCCCAGTGTAGTCCTCCTTGTGGCCCACGCATCCTGTCTCCGCCGTGGGGTGTCGCTCTCATGGGCTCACCCAGGCCCCATGTGTTCTGTCGTCCACCAGCTGCGGGGGTGCCTGCTGGCCTTCTGAGATGCCCTCGTCCCCACCACCACCACGCCACCTCCCCAATCCTGCACTGGCCTCTGGACCCTGCCATCTGCTCACCAGGCTCGCCCTTGTGCCCGCAGGTGTCTCCTCCGTCCTGGGGAGGGTCAGGCCTGGGCCTTGATGGGGCGGAGGCACAGGGCGCTTCTGGCCTTGGTGTGGCCTGTGTGGGTTTCCCTGACCCCAAGGTCCTGGTCGGCTTGTACAGGGTGTCATGGAGTCCTTGGCGGTTGGTGGGTGTGTGGGGTATTTGTGCTCCCTCAAGGCAGCTCCTCGGCTATGCCCGTGCGCCCTTCTGCTCCCTGAAGGCCAAGGGTGGGTGGAGTGGTCAACTACAGTTCAAAGCCTGGACCAGGTAGCATAAAAGTCTTGTCTGGCATGTATGAGTGCCCAGAATCCAGAGAGAAGGGATTGCTGCATGGCCAAACCTCCTCACCCCCAGCCCATGAATTCTCATTTTCTGTCTCTCTGTCTCTTGCTGGCAAGCACATGACATATAGCAAAAAATTCTCTCTTTAGAAATAGACATATAGGGATCCAGCAGTTAGCGTAATGGCTATGTTGCTGGACTCCCACGTAGTCGACCGCAGTTCGTGTCCCGGACCCGGTGGCTTAAAACTCACACCAGGCGCGTGTGCGTGCATGCCCAAGATCCCTAGAGGAGAATGGAGGAGAAGGGATTGCGGCGTAACCATCCCCCCTGGGGGGTG
>NW_006199731.1:18038-18745 GCF_000334495.1 Tupaia belangeri chinensis
GCTGCCCTTGTCCACAAGTCAGGGTTCCATGTCCCCTTGCTCCCATCTCTCCCTGAAGTGGGAGGGTTACACTTTCAGACCAGAGGACGTCAACCCCGACCAGGACCACGAATGATGCCGCACGCTCTCACTCATAGCGCAGACCTCCCCCCACTTCCTAGGCGTCCCTTGTGGCTCCCCACTCAGTGGGCAGCTTAGATGGGAGATGACCTGCCCTTGTTCATCTCTAGGGACATGAGAGGGCTGCCTTGGGGTCAGAACCCCACTCCAGCTGCCGCCTCCTCTTTCTGCGCACAGTAGCCGCCAAAGCGACAGTCCTTGAGGAAGGCAGAGTTCCCTCTCCCTCCCAGAAGGGGGATCCCCAGGCCCTGCAGTGGGGGCTGAGCATTGCTCTTCCCCTACCCTGGACAGCGCCTTCCATTACCCTGGACAACACCTCCCCCAACACCTGGTAGTGGGGGAGGGGTCCCTGTAGGGCACTGGGCTGTCCTTCCGCACTTCGCTGCCTGCGTGCGTGCGTGCATGCGTGGGCGGTTCTCTGGGCCAGTCCAGAGAAGGGGCGCCATTCCCCACCTGAGCTGCCCGAGAGCGTGGCTCTCCGCGGCGTTCCCAGGTGAGGCCCTGGGAGCCCGTGGTGTGCAGCCCCCTCGGTGCGTGTCCGGGGGAGACAGGGTCGCGTGTGACTCCCACGGAGCGGAAGCCCATGG
>NW_006199731.1:18755-23432 GCF_000334495.1 Tupaia belangeri chinensis
GAGCGGCGACGGCGCCTGCGGCATCGGTGAGTCCTCCGGGGCGTCTGTGGTGGGGCTGGGCGCGTGGGGAGCTGGCGGGTCGGCCCTGAAGGCTTCGGTCCAGCAGTTGAGGGACGCCCAGGACCGCCATGTGAGTACGTGGCGGCAGGACCCTGTGCTGCCCCGGGGGCTGTTCCGCCGTCTGGGGACCTCCTCGGGGGCCCTCCTGATGCTCCTGTCCCTCGTCCCCACGGGTGGGCGTCAGGGCACGCCAGGAGGCTGCTGTAGGGTCCTTGAGAAGGGCCATGCACGGGCCGCCCTGCTGCATGGCGGAGGCACCCTGTGCTGTCCCCGGGGCTCCGTCTCCCCCGCTGCTTCCCGGGCTTCATCTGCCTGGGCCTCCTCCCTCCGTGGGTCCCCAAGCACCTCCCAGAAGACCCAGGCGCCTGTGGCACCAACCACCTCCCCTACTGACCTAGCCCTCGCCACAGGGGGAGTCGCTCTGGTCAGCCACTGCAGCCAGTGGGGGAACCCCGGGAGATGGACCTTCGGACCTGGTGGGGTTAAAGGCGCGGTCGGTTCACCGGACCCCTGGAGGGGCAGACAGCGTGGGAAGGCATTCTGGGGAGGGTGTGCAGGGCCTCGCGGGGTGTGCGTTCCAGGCCCCACAGGGTGCCCAATGCCTCCATCTGGGGTCTCGAGGCTGTGCCGTGGGACCCCTTTCGCGGTTTTTGAAGAAAGCCTTCCTGAGGTGTGATTTCTGAACCACACCCCACGGTCTCTCGAGGTGGCCCACGGCCCTCCTGCCCCCGCGGATTTCGGCCCCTTCGCCCCAGCAGCCTCTTAACCATTACAGTCCTTTCAGCACCGCCCCAGTGCAGTCCTCCTTGGGGCCAGCAAGTCCCGTCCCCGCAGAGGTGTGTCGCTCTCACGGGCTCACCCAGGCCACGCGTGTCCTGTCGTCTGCCAGCCCCGGTCGTGCCTGTCGGCGTTCCCAGACGCCTCGACCCCAACCACCACCACGTGGCATCCCTGGCCCGGCACTGGACTCTGGACCCCGCCAGCTGCCCGCCACACCTGCCCTTGTTCCCGCTGCTGCCTCTTCCCTCCTGGTGAGGGTCAGGCCTGGGCCTTGGTGGGGCGGGCGCGGGGCGCTCTGGCCTTGGTGTGGCCTGTATGGGTTTCCCTGGCCCCAAGGTCCGAGTAGGCTTGTTCAGGACATCATTCAGTCCTTGGCAGTTGTTGGGTGTGTGGGGTATTTGTGCAACCTCAGGGCAGCTCCTCAGCTCTGCGTGTGTGCCCTTCTGCTTCTCCCTGAAGCAGAGGGTGGGTGGAGTAGTCGACCACAGTTCAAGGCCCAGACCAGGTGGCATCAAAGTCATGTCTGGCATGTGTGAGTGCCCAGAATCCAAAGAGAAGGGATTGCGGCATGGCCAAACCCTCCCATTCCCACCCCCACCCCATGACATCTCAGTTTCTGTCTCTCTGTCTCTTGCTGGCGAGCACATGCCATATATCAAAAAAAAAAAAAACCCTCTCTTTAAAAAAAAAGACATATAGAGAACCAGCATTTAGTGTAATGGCTATGTCGCTGGACTCCCATGTAGTTGACCGCGGTTCTCATCCCATACCCAATGGCTTAAAACTCACGCCGGGTGCGTGTGCATGCGTGCCCAAAATCCCGAGAGGAGAATGGAGGAGAAGGGATTGTGGCATGACCATTCCCCCTGGGGGGCACTTTCTCACTTTCTGTCTCTATGTCTCTCTTCAAAATAATTCTTTCTCATTTTGCAATTTTGACTAAAGAGAGAGGAAGTCCTAGGTCCGTGAGTCAAACTGTGGTCACCCATGTGGTAGTGACCACAGTGCCCTTAAACACAATGCTGCCTGCCAACACTACCAAAGACTTGTCAATAACTAAGACTTTGCACTTTTTCTTTAGAATTATTTATTTAATTTGAATTGCCATTATTGTGTTGTACAATTTGACCAGTGACAGAGTGAAAGAGAGGGAAAGTGAGAAAACAAGGTGCCAGTCCAGGACTCAAACCACAGTTGGCCATCTGGGAATCCCCAAGCACTATGCCACCTACTGGTCCTAGACTATGCAATTTTAACACACTACCCTTCAAACTTTGGCTATTTGGCCCCCATTGGTATAGTTTACAGTGCCTGGAGATTTTTTTGGAGGTGAGTTGTGTTTGAGGATTGGGATGCTACTGTCATCTGATGTGTGGGAACCAAGGATGCTTCTCGGCATCCTGCAATGCCCAGAATGATGATCTCACAAAGAATGACGTGGACCTCATCATCAGTAGGGCCAAGGTTCAAAAACCACGTTTTAAACTAAACGTCCTCCATCAGGTGATTGACAAGATGTATTGCAAATGGAGTCAGAATAGTTTAGTCTGGGTCCCTTACCTTCTATCTTACCATGTTTGAAAGCCACAGAGTAAACAGCTTATTTTCTTTTTAAGAATTACTCATTTGATTTTATTTATTCATTCATTTAATATTAATTTGATGAGGGAGAGGGAAGAGAGAGAAAGAGGGAGAGAAAGTGAGAGAGCAAGCCACCAGGTCCAGGACTTAAACTGAGGTCAGCCCTGTGGTGTCCTGTGGTGTAACCAATATGCCACCTGCTGGTCCCAGCATCTTATGTTTTTCATTGTAGTTCACTTGCCTGCTTGTTCGGTAAGTATGGCTGTGCCGTTTTACACCATTGAGTATAAGGTGCATGTGCCCGTGCTCCACTTTGGTTTTGGTGGTGAGCCGCTATTGTGTACAGCCCATTGATAGAAAGTAGCTGGTACTACACTGCCTTGTCCTGGCCTGCTAAGCCCTGATGGCCTTGGCTTAGCTCAGCTCGGCTGTACACTCTGTGAACTCCAAGAGGGAGGAAAGCACTCTGTGAGCACTCATCCTGGGCGTTAATCATGCTTCAAGAAAAGGTAAGTGTTTGTGAGCACTAAGGGCTCTGTGAGCCTACTAAAAGCTCTGTGAGCTTCCACTAACAGCCGATAGACAACCTGACACCAGGACCTTGCATCCCCCCCCTCATGCCCCCCGCATCTGTTAGACCCACCCTTTTTAACAGAAAAAAAAATAACTTTAGAAAACAACAAGGTTTGTGACCATTGCCCCATCCTTCCATCCCCTCTTCCCTTCTCTACCTTATCTCACCCCTTGTTGTCCTGAGCAGAACTGGGAACTTTCATGTGTCTTTTCTTCAACTGGTGCCTCGGCAAGTGATGAGAGGGGTTTCTGTAGCAGATGCCCCTGCTGCTGTGTGGGGGACAGAGACAGACTTGCCTTCAGAACTGCAGTACTTTCACCCCAAAGCTGAGATTTGCTCTCCATCTGAGGCCAGGCGACAATGGGTCACAATTGTGCACATCTGATTTGATGCCACTTCCAAGACCACGAGGACAAGTGTGCGAGGTGTTCTCAGTCAACACAGATCTCCCACTCCCTCATCTCAGCATGGCAGCACCGGCCTTTCAGTCTGTAGGTTCTTGTGTTTCCTGTGCCTGTAAAAACACAGGTCAGGGGAGGGCAGGGGATGTCCCATGTCAGTTTCCTCCACAATTACTGCAGAACTGAGCCCTCACGAACTCAAAATACTATATATATATATATATATAAATTGCTTTTTGACTCAGGCCATGCGTACTTGTGGAAGAGGAGACAGAGAGAAGGAAAGTGAGAAAGTGAAAAATAGTATCCCGATTGGGATGATCACATCATTATCCACTCTCCCTCCTTCTTCTCTTGAAATGTTGAGCACACACACGTGTACTCAGCATGATTTTCAAGACACTGTGTAAAAGACTGAAACCAGAGTTGGCCATATGGGAATATAGCACCTTAATCACCACACCAAATGCTGGCTCTATGCTTCTGTTTTTTGTTGTTGCTGCTTTTATTTTGAGAAAGATTTTGCTACAGGGAACATGTGTTCACCAGAGACACAGAGAATCCGATAAAAAGCAAGAAATCATCACCCGAGGGGGATGGCCACACTGCAGTCCCTTCTCCTCCAAATTCTTCTTGGGGTTATGGTCATGCATGCACATGTGCTTGGAGTGAGTTTTTAAGCCGTCAGGTTCTGTACTTGAACTGCAATCGACTACAAGGGAGTCCCAGAATGTCATGGTTACAGCATCCGCTGGTACCTCGTGCTCCTGCTCTTTATGATTTTTGTTTCTAGAAACTGTCACAGGCAAACAGCACCGTGAAGATGCAGTGAGGGCATGAGTGATTCTGAGGCTGCTGGGAATGGAGGTTGGAGGGCCATAGCTTGTCACATCTCCTCGGGTCCCAACATTTCAAGATACTCTGGCCACATTTCCAGTCATAGCATCCATAGCTTACCTCTGAGGGGATATGTCACCCTTCCTAATCTGAATCAGTCTCTGTCTACAGCACGCTAGGTGCTGGGAGGGAGGTCCTGTGGAAGCCCTCTCAGCCCTTGAGCATGCGTGCTGGACCCAACCCTGAAGCTTCTTCCCCCTGGAGAAGGAGATCCTGAGCCCCATGTGGTTTGGGACAGGGTCCAGGGGTCCACAGTGTTGAACTATTGGTGTCAGGCCCCACCCAGGCTTGCTTCCCTGAGATGTCCCCTCCCAGCTCTGCAGGTGTTTCTGGGATTGCCTCCCAGATAAACTGCCTGAGCTTGCTCTTGTTCAGGGACCCACA
>NW_006199731.1:23728-24772 GCF_000334495.1 Tupaia belangeri chinensis
CAGGGAAGGCTGGTCCTGTGGATTGGCAGTTTCTGGGGTGCTTTCCTCATCTGAGATGTGATGGCCTCTCCTCTCCTGCTGTGGTCACCATCGCCACCCCTCTGTAGTCCCAGTGTCAGCACCGACAGTGGGGTCTAACCACTGGACAGAGCAGAGTAAGGCCACAGTGGGGATGAGGACCTGTAGAGGCAGTTGTGGCTGTGTCTTGCTTCAGGGGGTGATGGGAGGTGTTGGTGACTCTTCCTGCAACCCTTCTACGGTGCTCAGGCTGCTCAAAGGGGGTTGACCAGTCTCGGGTGGCAGGAGCCCTGCCGTGACCCCACACACTTTGTGCAGCCCAGACACCATGTGCCACCCAGAGTTTCCCAAACACCACTTACGAGACTAATCCCTCCTGAGGTGAAGCTGATACATATGGGGATGGCCTGTCAGATGGACCCCCAGAATGTCACCTGGCTCTGCAGGCATGGGAATACCCTGTTTCTCCGGGTCTAGCCCCTGATGAGTCTTACATCTCCCCCCATTTCTGTGTGGTTCCCATTCTGGCATACCTAAATGGGAGCCCGTGTGTGGACCCGCACAGGTAGACTGAGTCCACAGTAGCTCCTGAAGCTATTCATTAGGAACAGTGGGAGGGGGAAGGGCCGTGGTATCGGGGGAAGAGCTGAGCCAGGTCACCTGTAGGGGACAGGGCAGGGACTGGATGTGCAAACCCTAGATCTGCTATGATGGAAGGGCGAGTCGGGGTCTGTGGGGGTCGCAGAGGGACAGCAAAAGGGTGAGACCAGATGCCAGCTGAGAGAGCATCCTACCCCAGGGTGCCCTGGGCCCTGTGAGCAATCTCAGCCCCTCCAGGGATGGGAGGAATCTGAGTGTCCTTGTAGTATGGGGGGACTGGTTGAGTGGAGAGCAGCCTGTGGGAAGGATGGTGGAGCTGACTGAGCTGGTGCTCAAGGGAAGCCTCAGTCCAGGCCCTGGTGTGTAGGATGCGTGAAGGACCCTCATGCGGGTGGATGGGGCAGAGGTGTATGTATCAGAAAAGAC
>NW_006199731.1:25083-27530 GCF_000334495.1 Tupaia belangeri chinensis
TCCTCCTCTTCACATGGGAACTCTGCTTTGACCAAAACCACTGAGCTTGTGGCCAAGGACAAGTGATTCCTCCATGGAGATGATAACATGGGTGAGACCTCACCCACAGCCATTCCTGCATGCCAGACCTTGGGCTCACCCTACCCAGTCTTCAGCCAAACCCATGAGGTTAGAATTTGTAGCATTCTGTTTACCTCAGGAGTAAAGTGAGGCTCAGTGACCTGAGGGGCCTCTGCATTACCCACTGACCTGGTGGGTGGGGCTCACCTCATGAAGAGCTGGTCGAGCAGCTGCTGGGTGCTGCCACACTCACGGTAGTTTTGGAGGAAATTGTACCAAGCCTTTGCTTGGTTCATCGCCATGTTGGTTTCACGGTAAGGAGGGACGAAGGATGAACGAGGATTCAAACCCATGAACGGTACGAACAGTAGCATGTGTTAGAGTACTGTGAATGGAGCAAGTTTTTGGTTTCCTGTGGCGCTCTACTTGGCCGAGGCTGGGCTGGATGGTGAAGTGGGGGAGGGCAGGGATCCAGATATGTGGAAGCTGGACTGTGACCTCTCTAGACAAAGACTTGAGAGAGCCCTAGGAGCCCCCTGGTGGGGGTCTGGGCAGGAAGCCTCTGACAAATCTGAAACTGACTGGGAGTTCCCTCCTCCCTACCCTGACCCTGGTGGTCTCGCCTCTAACTCAGGGAAGTAGAATGGCTCAGGCCTTTTGACCGGCTTCTCCCGGTGTCCTACATTCCTATCGGCAAGGACAGAGATGTAGCAGACCCGGGGCAGTAGAGCCCTGCCTTGCCCTCCCACTTCAGCCCTAGAGGACACACAGAACTGCGTCGACCCAACCTCCACATGGATTGCGTAAGGGCCTGCTCCACTTCATGGCAGATATCCGGCCGAAAGTGAGGCCAGCCTCCCATGTCACTCAGCGACCAATGATATTCATTGGCCGTTCTAACTACCTAAAACCCTTAACTGCCACCTACCCAATAGCCCTTTTGTGTGTCCCTCCTGACATTTGCACACCAGGATGGGTATATGGCATCTCAGGGTGACCTGAGCAGGGGCCCGGCTGTGCTGTCCTGACCAGTCCTGGCTGTCCTGTGTTAACTTTGGCTTCTTCTGGGCAACTATCCAGGGGTGTTGGTGACGAAGGCTGACCCAGTGCCTCCAGCGCTGCCAAATGCCCTCAGCCCGGTGTGTGCAGAGGCCTGAATCTCAGAAACGGGTGTCACAGTGTAGGAACATGCTGCTCCCTTGATTATCTTTAGAGAAATGATCCTGGTAGGGCTGTTACTGGAATGTGGGTGCCAGGTAACCAGGGTTCTCGGTTCTGTTGGGGTCTGCTGTCAAAGAAGTGAGGTCACATCCTGGGCTCTTCTTCCTGGTCCCTTGGCCTTAAACAACATCTTCTGAAGGTCCCGTATGATACCAACTGCTTCCCCTCCAATATGGGCCATGTCCACACTGCATAGTGACACCCACACAGACGTCCCCCAGGGTGCATAGCAGGGTCTGGCTATAGTGAATTCCACAAGAATGGAGAGACAGAGCTGTTGTTAGACCTGTCATTCCTTCCGACCACTTGGGTGACCATGCACAGATCAGGGTGCCTCTAGGAGGTTCCCATCCCTGTGTGCTGACAGGATCATTCTAGCATCTGCTCCCTGTGGGGAATCATGCCCTGACTGACCTGTAAATACCCATATTCCCTGGAAAACCAAGCTCTGGTGTCCAAATGCATAGAGATGAAGAATTAGCAAAGGGAGAGTCAAGGAGAGAAACCCAGCTCTGACTAGACCTGGTTCTCCCTCTTGGTCCAGGGAGAGTCACTTCCTGTCCTGGTCTCATGTCCTCACCCTCTCCATGAGAAGCTTCAGGTTAACTGAAACTTAGACGTCACCTCCCCACCCCCCCCGCTTTCATGAACCTTCCATTCTGCTGTGTTATCTTGGGGATTGTTGGTCTGTGTGGTCAGGAGCCTGGATGGTTCCCAGATCTCTGTCCCTGGTACCAAGCTGTGCAATCCCTTCCTTTAAGGACTTCATGAATGCAGTTTCTCCCTTGTAAGGAACAAAATATCAGCACCTAGTGAGAAATCACCTCAAGACAGAGTGAGGAGGAATCTTTGTGGATGATGTTACGTCTTCCCCTGCCTAATCCACACTACCATGCAAGCTGAGATATGACAAGTTCCCTGTGGACTGGCCCCAGGGCAAAGGGGATCCCCAGAGGGAACCAGGCAACAGACAGCTCCCCCCTCCATCTTCCACCCAGAAGAGTTTAGGGACCTCTAGTTGTGAGGTGAGCGTTCCTTGTGGTCTTCACTACTGAAATACCCTGAGTCAACTCCCGGGCCACATTCACCCTGAGTCCAGCCTTGTCTGGTCCCAGTCCCGGTGCCCGCATCAAGTCCTCAAGAAACCAGCTGCTGGGAGAGGGCCC
>NW_006199731.1:27619-30285 GCF_000334495.1 Tupaia belangeri chinensis
ATGGGGAATTAAAGTGATGCTCATCAGCCAGTGTGGTCCTCCTGGAGCTCAGATCCCTGAACCTCCCAAATCTCAAAGCTCTGACACCAAGTGGATTGAGGACCTCTACCATGTGCCCCCAACCCAGCCTCAGTCAGCAAGAAGAGGGTTCCCTGGTGTCCGTGTCTGGTGTGGGGCTGGGCTGTGCTGGCAGAGGTGACACAGTAATTCCATCACATGAGGGCCTGCCTGTCCAGGACCCATTCAGACCCTGCTCTCCAGATTCCCCACAGATTGGCTCCTCAGGGCGGTTGTGTGGGAGGGGCGTGTAAGTCCTGAGCCACGAGGAGGGCTCTCAGGGAAGCTGCCCGCAGTGCACCCTTGGACAATGCCATGTCTGCAGAGGTGAGGGGAGGTTAAAAGTCCATTAATAAGAGCCCTGTCGTTCCTTAGCACTGAGTCTGCTGGGGTGAAGGCCATGCTGTGGCCTCTGGGAATGGGCTGGCCATCATGAGCCCCTGGTGCCCTGGTGTCCTTGGCACACACTGCCAAGTAACCTCACAAGGTCAGGGACTCTACTTTGTCTGCAGTGGGGACCCCAGCAGGTGTCTAAGGAACATGATGCCCTGAGAACCAAGCACACACAGCAGAATACAAAGCTGCAAGCCCCATTTGGCAGCTGTCTGCTGTATTTCCTCTGAATCCCACCATGGGAGACAGGCCCGTCACAGCCAGTCTGGTGCTTCCAGTGGCTCACTTGGAATGTCCAATCATAAAATTGCCCTGAGATATGCCTATTGGAAAAGAGCCAAGTGACGGAGGGTCTTCCTACTGAGAAGAGTGTAGCTGTTCAAACCTCGCAGGAAGACCTAACAGTAACACAGTAATTAGTATCCAGGACCCATCCAGGATTGACACAGTTGTCAGGGCACAGGGCCGGGAAGGTTATTCCAGTTCTGAAGAGGCTTGATGTAGCTGATGTGGGAGGATGGCTGGCACATCACAGAGTGGGGTTCAAGTACACTGCAAGGATGGTCAGCTCTGTCCTGACCCTTGGCCCCCTTTAAGCTTAGTTGGTGCAGGGCACGACCTGCTTTTGCTTCACCTGGCCTGGCTGAGGGTCATCCTGAAGAGGTGCAGCACAGAGGAAGGAGGGGACAATCCATCATGTCAGCATGGGGTATGTGATAAGGGACAGGTGAGCGGCTGTCCAATTGCCCCCTGCGGACATCCACCTTAGGTGTTTCTCTCATGGCCATGTGTGCTCAGATGCTGCTGAGCGTGGGAAACATGGCAGGGAGGTCTGGCCTTCATACCATGGCACTGGAGGGAAGGGGCATTAGGCATCCAGTGCCCTTTAGTTTGCGGGTGTGGGTGCAGTGGTCACAGTTCTGGGTGGGCTCTCAGTCAGGGGTGTGAGCTGCCAGTTGTGGCTCATGACAGGATGACACCCTCCCATGGTGGAGGCCAGGAGTGATGTGAAGGCCGGTCCCCTGGAGGCTAGAGGACGGCACAGTCCACTGTGCGGATGGCCACAGCATTACCCCCTCTCCTCCATTCTCCTCGTGGAATTTTGGGTGCACATACATATACCCAGCATGATTTTCAAACCACACTGACTGAGACTCAAACTGTGGTTTGTCATATGGGAATCTAGCACCTTGACTCACATGCCAGTAGTGGGCCTCCCACAGAGGTCCTGGTCCAGGCACCTCCTGGTGAATTTCACCTTTACACACCTGCAGACACCCACAAGGCCGGGTGATGGGGCCCTTTAGGACAAGTCCATGAACCTTCCCTCATCCACAGACACTCCTGGAACCCCCAGTCCACTCTGGGGGCCCCTGGGCCGGGGGCATAATAGTCAGCTACTCCCTCAGAGCAGAAACCACAAGCTGCAGGCCATGCCCCAGCCACAGGGAGGGGCTCAGCCTGTCTAACCCACCTCCACCGTGGGATCCTCACAGATCTGGCCCTCTTGAACACCACCAGGAGGAAACCTGAGGCCAGTAGGGCACACAGCCCAGGGCCACTTCTGTCGGTGTCCAGTCTGTGAGCCTATGGACAAAATCCCTCTGGGGTTTAGCCAAGGGACCATCGGGGACATATTCACGTGTGCACAAGGATGTGTCCTCAGGACCAAATGAATTTAATACCAGGGCAGGAGCTGGTCACACCTGGAAGGAAACCTTGAGGGCACAGGCCCACTGCTGACCCGGGCAGAGGTACAGCAGGTAATGGCAGATATTCCACCTCCCGGCACAGGTCAAGTCAGTCGTACAGTGGCCCCAGTCATCACCCTACCCACTCTTCAAATGGCTCCCAGTCGAATCTGCCTCCACCCACAGATGGCTGTGGTCCAGGCCCGGATCATCCACACCAGGGAGGAAACCACACCAACTGTAGCTGCTCAGGTGGCAGCGGAATCAGTGCAGCCCACAGGTTGGAGCTTCCCTGGGGATCTTAGAGGGCCTTTCCTTTGACCCTGAGCTCTGCAGTGTTGTGATCACTGCTCTGTCTTTCCCACCCCTCTTCCTTTCTCTGCCTTATCTCACCCCTTGTTTCCCTGAGCAGAACTGGGGGCTTCCACCTGTCTTTTCTTCAGCTGGAGCATCTGAGTGTTGAGAGGATTTCTGTTGCGGATGTCCCTGCTGGTGTGTGGGGGACACAGCCAGGCTAGCCACAAG
>NW_006199731.1:30306-30908 GCF_000334495.1 Tupaia belangeri chinensis
AGCTGAGATTTGCTCACTGTCTGAGGCCAGGTGGCTGTAGGTAACACCTATGCTCACCTGTGCACATGTGATTTGATGCCACTTCCAGGGCCCTGAGGACGAGCGTGCAAGGAATCCTCACAAGACATGGATCTCCCACTCCCTCATTCTCAGCATGGCCGTGCCAGCCTCTCAATCTCCTGTAGCTTCTCCTGTTTTCTGTGGCTGTGAGAACACAGGCCAGGGGAGGGCAGGGAATACCCCATGTGTGTTCCCTCCACAAGTCCTGCAGCAACTGAGCCTTCACCTATGGAACATGTTTCTGTTTCTTTACTTTGCTATTTTTTTCTTTTGTGCAATTGGCCACGTGTGCTCATTACAGAGAGATAGAAGAAGAGTGACACATAATCCACTGGGGGCATAGCCACACCATTATCCCCCTCCTCCGTTCTCCTCTTGGGATTTTGGGTGCACATACAAAACCAGCATGGTTTTCAAGCCACCATGACCAAGACTAAAACCATGGTTGGTCATGTGGGAGTCTAGCCCCTTGACCCCCGTGCCAATAGCAGGCCTAGTATTTATGACTTTGTATTTAGAAACTGTCACAGGCAAATATCAGC
>NW_006199731.1:31306-36736 GCF_000334495.1 Tupaia belangeri chinensis
CTCTTTATAGCATTTGCTTTAAAGTAGGAGGGAAAATAACTCCAAATCAATGTTACATGGAAATGTTATTTTATATTTATGTGACACTCTGTTTTCATTGGGATTAACATTGCAAAATTGACATTCCTTTCCTATGTAATTGCTTAATGCTGTTTCAAATGAAGAAACTGAAACTTTGAAGTGTTAAGAATCCTTTGTATAGTTGCACAATGAACATGGTAGAGACAAAATTAGAACTCAGAGTTCTTAAGTTTCAGTGTTTTCTTTCATTTGCTTTTCTCATATATATTAAATTTTCAAATTAGAACTGCTGTGTGCTTTCAAATTTAATTTTGACCTCTGAAAAATACTTGTCCTATATATGCTTATACTTACTTTTCTGTAATTTAAGTGCTTATTTTTTAAAATGGTAGAAATGTGATTAAAATAGAAATGCAAATAGAAGCTTTCAAACTAATAGATTTTATTGTGAGTAAAGATACAGTACAAATTTAATGTTCCACCAACTGGCCTATTCCTCTGTAATAGACAAAATATTGTTATATTGGTAGATTCTTGATTCTGTGTTATTATGTCAGACTACCACATGGGAGAGAATACAATGTTTTGTTCATAGGTCTTTTGAACATCAAAATATTGAGTGACAATTCTCAATGGTTTAGATTAAGAAAAGTATAATCTTATTTATTTATTTATTTATTTATTGGAGAGGTTTTTTACTATAGGGCATGTGTGCTTGCCAGACAGACAGAGAGACAGAAAGCGAGAAATCACCCCCCGGGAGGATGGCCATGCCACAGTCCATTCTCCTCCATTCTCCTCTCAGGATCTTGGGCACGCATGCACATGTGCCTGGTGTGAGTTTAAGCCACCGTGTCCGGAACTCAAACCACAGTCGACTACATGGGAGTCCAGCGACATAGCCATTACGCTAACTGCTGGTCCCGGCCCTGGCTTCTCAAAGTAGGGTGACTGGGAGGGTTCCTCCAGTGTGTGTTGGGCAGGAGCCCTGCCATGGACCCACACACTTTCTTCAGGTATGATGCATCTCCCATCTAGAATCTTCCGAATGCTCCTATCAGGATCTCTCTCCTGAGCTGAGTCTGAAAGAAGTGCGTTCAGATATGCCTAAGGAGGACCCCCAGATGATCACATGGCCCTGATGGGATGGGGACACCCTGCCCCTCAGAGTCTGGGCCCTGCTGAGCATTACCTCTTCCTCCCTTTCTGTCCCCTGCTGCAGACCTAAAGGGAGACCTCATGAGGACATTCCCAGATAGGCTGAGTCCAGGGCAGCTGCTGATGCTCTTCATTAGGAGTTGGGGAGGGGGAAAGGCTGTGCTGTGGGGGGACCTGCTGGGTCAGGGCTCCTGGCAGATGACATATCAGGTGCTGGAGGTGCATAACCAGAATCTGCCATGATGGAAAGGGAATTTGCAGTAAGTGAGGGCCGCACAGGGACAGGAGGAGAGTGGGGGCAGATGCCAGCTGAGAGAGCATCGTACCTCTGTGGCTTGAGCGCAGTCTTGGCCCCTCCAGGGATGGAGCAATTCTGAATGTCTTTGTAGTGGGGGGCTGGATGAGTGTAGACCAGCGTGTGGGAAGGATGGTGGAGCTTACCAAACTGGTGCTCAAGCAAAGGCTCTGCTCAAGCTCTGGTGTGTAGGATGCATCAAGAATCCTCATGTGGGTGAACATGACAGGGGTGTAGGTAGAAGAAAGGACTTCACCAGTGTCCTAGGCATGATGTTATGGCAGATCCCTGAGTTGGTTTCTGGGTCTGGTGTGGTCTCTCTTGCTGGAACAGACGGACCCTCAAATGCAGAGAGCCAAGGGCACACATTTTCTGGCATCCTCCCAAGGTGACGTTCTCCTCAATCACACTGGAGATCGTGCATTTCTATAGAAAGCAGAGAAGACCCAGCATGAGGAGATGCCTGCACAGGACCAGACCCAATTCCAGTCTGAGCTCAGACCCCTGTACCAAGACCCACGGCAGGCCCTTTTATCCCTGTGAGTGGTAGAGGGGACAGAGGGGATGCAACAAGGGACTTGACAGGCACAGAGTGTTTGGGACACAGGATCGCACGCAGAGATTCCTGGTTGTTAGGCTGTGAGGATGTGTTGCTCTGGGAGAGTTTTAACGTACCCAAAGTTTTACAACTCATGAAGGCCTTTGGGATATCTCTGCAACACACCCTATGTGTGCAGTGGCAGGTGAGACACAGTGGGGTTCCTGTATAGCATTGTTCCCTGCTGGTTCTTGAGCAAGTTTGAGGGGGTAGGCCCCAGATGGACAGGGAGCACTGGGGTAGGACTGAGGAATGAAGAGGTCTAGCGACCACCCAGCTGACATGTCCCTGTAAAGTGAGATATCAGGGGAGCACACTGTGAACCACGTTCTTCCCTGGGGACTCCTGAAAGTTCAGTCAAATGCCCTGGAAGGAATTTTTGTCCTGGAGTTCCAAGGTGTCATTTACACAGTGGGGGGAAGTCCCTTCGTATTTTGGATTGCAAAATTGATTTGCCCGTATAGGGCTGCTTATTAAAATTCTGAATCACTTCATGTCCTAAGGAAGAGAGAGGGCCACAAGGCCCGACTGTGCTTGGTTTTCCCGGAAGACTGCCATCTTCTGTAATAGCAGATGTGTCAGTCTATACATCAGGCATCATTTCATCTGCTGCTCTTTTAAAAGGAGGCATTTGCTTTGAAAAAGCTATGGAAAGTTGGACGTTAATATCTTGGCTCTTAATTTAGGAATTGTTCTCACATAGTTGCAGAAATAACTCAGTCCAAAGGTTGTTTGTTATCTGGTAGCTTTTTCTGTGTACTTTTATTTTCAAACTTTAATTGTCCCCTGTCTCTTCCATGTCACTATTTGGTGCAGCCTCACCCGGCATATTAAGAGCCTTCTCGAGTACTCCCATTGCTTTGATCTTTGTGCTTTCTCTCGCTTTTTCCTTGCCAGCCATCTCCTGGATTCTGTCACTCAGCCCTACTGATCTGGGCTCTGCAGTCTTCTATACTTGTCGCCGTGGAGACAGCCATGTCCCACTATGTCAAAGTAGTCTCTGTCACCCTTGTAGTCAGGGGCTCCTTTGCAGTTGGGGACATGTGAGATCCATTGTGTTTTCCTGGTGTTGAGCACAGTGCTGGCTCCTAGTGAGAAGTCAGTGCTATCATTCAATTGAATGGTTGGCTAAATGAGCAGATGAGAAAAAAAATAAGAATATTTTTTCTACCCAAGAGTAATAGATTACTATCCAATTTTAAAAAAAATTATTACTATAGCAGAGACCCTTTGCCTAAGGTTCACTGAGGGAGGGCCCCCTGCCCAGCTCCAGCTTCTACATCCCCAATTCCAGAGACCCCCATCTCTGCCAATCAGGTAGGGCTTTTTTTTTCCCTCTTCTTCTTTGATTTGTTAATTTCCTTACCACACAAGATCACCCCCAGCTCAACAGCAGACCCCACTTCCATTTTCAGACCCCTAGCATGGTGCAAAACTTTTCCTTTATTCTCCTTCTTACTTTTTTTCTCTCTTATTTGGTCCTCTCTTCCTCTTTCTCCCCCCTCCCAGACGTTCTAGATAGGTCTCCAGACGTTCTAGATAGGTCTAGAATCACAGTTCTGAAACACCCTAGTATTGTAAGACTCCCTGGGTTCCTCCTTTTTACTGAATCACCTGCGAAGAAGGAGGTACTGCTCTTCAGACACCTGAACAAGATATTCCTTCTTGGATCACATTGCTACACACGACAGAAGAGAGACTTCGGCACACATGAGTCCACAGCAAAAGGGAAATGCACTTGCTCCTAGTCAAAGGTAGATTCTCCTAAAAGGTATTCCACATTGAATACATCTCCCAATGGCTAAACATAGAAGAAGAGCCTCGGGTCTGAATGAAACAGGAAATATGTCTCCATCAAAAGAACATAGTGACTCCCCTCTATTTCTCAAAAAAATAGAAGAATTTACCAAAATGTCAGAGAAAGAATTTAGAACATTCATGGTGACCAAATTCTGTGAGTTGGAACAGAAAAGAGACAACGAACTCCAGGAGATTAGGTTGTCCTTCCATGATATGAAAGCAGAAATAGCCAAGCTAAGAAAGAATCAGATGGAACTACTAGAGATGAAGTCTGTAATAAAGGATATCAAACACTCTCTTGAAAGTATTAAAGATCTATTAGACCACGCTGAAGATTGAATCTCTGATGTAGAAGATAAAACCTCTGACCAAGAGAAAAACAGCAAAAAGATAGAGAAGATAATGAAAAAAGTGAGGATAATATACAAGAAATATGAGATTTCATTAGACACCCTAACAGCCAAATAATTGGTATCACAGAAGGTGACAAAACTAATAAGGGTATAGAAAATCTATTCCATGAAATCCTGGAAAAAATTTCCCAAGTCTAGAGAGGCACTCAAACATCTAGACCCAAGAAATAGCAAAGGACCCCAGATGGAATCACCTCAAGAAGATCTTCCCAAAGGCACATCTTAGTCAGACTGGCAAAGACCACAGATAAAAGACAAGATAGTAAAACTGGCAAGAGAGAAGTGACAAGTGAGTTACAAAGGTCTTCTGATGAGGCTAACAACGGATGTCTCAATGGAAACAATACAAGCAAGGAAAGAATGGAAAGATGTATTGAAAATGTCAAGAGAGAAACAATTTCAAGCAAGGTTATTATATCCTGCAAGATTATCCTTCATATGGGATAAAAGGAATAAAATCTTCTCAAAGAAAACCTGAAAGAATTTTCCAACACCAGACCAGCTCTTCAAGATACCAAGAAGAAAGTACTGGCCCAGGAATACTAAAGAATTAACAGCCAAAAACAAAGGAATAAAAGGCCACCAAGACAATGATCAACATAAACGTCAGGGCAGGTACAGTGACATCAATAGATAACAAAATTGAATGTTAGTGGACTAAATTCCCCAATCTAAAGATACGGGCTGGCTGAATGGATGAAAACAAAACAAAACAAACAAACTGAAAACCAGAAATCCTCTCTTTGTTGCCTACAGGAAACCCACTTCATGGATAAAGACATACATAGACTGAGAGTGAAGGGCTGGGAATTGGAACCAAAAAAGAGCTGGAGTCGCGATACTAATTTGTATGCTTTAAAAGAAAAACTTCGAAGAGACAAAGAAGGGCACTGCATTATAGTAAAAGGGTCAATCGATCAAGAAGATACAATGCTTATAAACATCTATGCACCTAACACAGGAGCACCCAATGTGAAGTCAAGACTGTTAGATTGGGACCGGCAGTTAGTGTAATGGCTATGTCGCTGGACTCCCATGTAGTCAATCGCGGATCGCGTCCTGGACCCGGTAGCTTAAAACTCACGCCAGGTGCGTGTGTGTGCGTGCCCAACATCCTGAGAGGAGAATGGAGGAGAAGGGATTGC
>NW_006199731.1:36824-48625 GCF_000334495.1 Tupaia belangeri chinensis
AAAGGAAAGACTGTTAGATCTAAAAGGGGAGCTAGACTGCAACACACTAATTGTTGGAGACCTCAACACTCCACTATGCCCTCTGCACGATTATCTAGACAAAACATAGGTAAGGAGATAAAGGATCTAATTGATACCATAAATCAAACAGACTTGACGGACATCTATAGAACTTTCCATCCAAAAACCACGAGATATACTTTTTCTCACCCCCGCATAGAACCTTTTCAAAGATTGACCACATCATTGGGCACAAAGCAAACCTCTACGGATTCAAAGGCATAGAAACTATATCCAGCATCTTCTCCGACCATGATGGAATTAAAGTTGAGTTGAATTTCAAGAGAAAGTCTCAAAAATACTCAAATACATGGAAATTAAATAGCCTACTTCTGAATGACTCCACAACTACTGAAGAAATAAAGACTGAGATAAAAAGATTCATGGAAGCCAATGACAATGAGGACACGAGTTTCCATAATCTTTGGGACACGGCTTAAGCAGTTATGAGAGGGAAGTCCATAGCAATCAGTGCCTCGGTGGGCAGCTGAGATGGGAGGTGACCTGTCGTCATTCATCTCTAGGGACCTGAGAGGGCTGCTTGGGGTGCAGAACCCCCTCCACCTGCCGCCCCCCTGCTTCCGGACAAAGAAGCCGCCAAAGCGACAGTCCTTGAGGAAGGTAGAGTTCCCACTCCCTCTCAGAAGAGGGCTCCGCTGGGCCTGCAGCGGGGTCCAGCTTTGCTCTCCGCCTATCCTGGACAACACCTTCCCCTATCCAGCACAGCGCCTTCCCCTACCCGGGACAGCTCCTTTCCTACCCTGGACAGCGCCTAGACACCCCTCCCACCCCCATCCCTCTCCCCTCGCGACAGAGCCTTCTCCTCCCAGTGGGGAGGTGGGTCCTTGTAGTGCATTCCCCAGACTTTCGGCACAACGGTGCGTGCGTGCGTGCGTGCGTGCGTGCGTGTGTGGGCGGTTCGCATTGCAAGTGCGGAGGCTGGCTCCATTCCCCCATCTGCACTGCCTGAGAGCGTGGCTCTCCGCGGCATTCCCAGGCGAGGCCCTGGGAGCCCGAGTGTGTAGCCCCCTCTGTGCATGTCCCTGGGGAGACAGGGTCGCGTGTGGCTCCCACGGAGCGGAACCCGATGGACGGAGGGACGTGGAGTACGAGGAAGGCGGGCGAAGGCATTGTGGTGTCGGTGAGTCCTCCGTGGCCTCTGCGGTGGGGCCAGGTGCGTGCGAGAATCCAGGGTCAGCCCGGAAGGCTTTGGCCAGGCAGTCTGGGTACACCTGGGATCGCTATGTGGGTGCCTGCGACGAGACCCTTGTGCCGCCCCGGGGGCGGTTCTGCCTGGCCGGGGACCTCCTCGGGAGCCCGCCCAGTTGCTCCAGTACTTCATCCCCATGGGTGGGCGCCAGGTGCTCTGGGAGGCTGCTGTGGGGGTCCTCTGGAAGGGCCTTGCTGTGTGGCAGAGACACCCCTGTGCTCTCCCCTGGGCTCCGTCTCCCCCGCTGCTTCCCGCTACTTCACCTGCCCAGGCTTCTGCCCTCCTCTGGTCCCCAAGCGCCTTCTTGCAGACCCAGGTCACCTGCTGCGCCAACCACCTCCACGACTGACCCTGCCCTTGCCACGTGGGAGTCGTTCTGGTCAGCCGCTTAAGCCAGTAGGGGGACCCCGGGGGAAGAACCTTTCAACCTGGTGGGGATTAAGGCGCAGCAGGCTCACCTGACCCCACAAGGAGCGGTGGGTACAGAAGGGCGTCCGGGGAGGGTGTGCTGGCCCTGGCGCGGTGTGCGGTCTGGGCCAGGCGGGGGTTCCCAAGGCCTCGGCAGGAGTCTTAGGCTGTGCCTTGGGACCCCCTTCCTGCTTTTCAAAGAAAGTCTCCCTGGAGGTGTGATCCTTGAACGGAGCCCCCAGAGCTCTCCCAGCGGCCCAAAGTCCCCCTGCCCCGCTGATTTTGACACATTCGCCCCCACCGGCCCCTTAAGCTTCCAGTCCTGGTCCTGGTCCTTTTGGCACCACCCAGGTGGAGTCATCCTCTGTCCCAGCCCTGGGGTGTCGCTCTCGCGGGCTCACCCAGGCCCCGAGTGTCCTGTCGTCTGCCAGCCTAGGTGGTGCCTGTCGGCGTTCCTAGTCCCCCACCACTGCCATGCGGCGTCCCTGGCCACGCACTGGACTCTGGACCCCACCAGCTGCTCGCCAGGCCCACCCTTGTTCCCGCCGCTGCCTCCTCCATCCTGGGGAGGGTCATGCCTGGGGCTTGGTGGGGCGGAGGTGCTGGGCGCTTCCAGCCTCAGTCTGGCCTGCGAGGATTTCCCTGGCCCCAAGATCCTGATCGGCTTGTTCAGGGTGTTATGCAGTACTGGGGGGTTGGTGCGTGCGTCCGGTATTTGTGCCCCCTCTGGGCAGCTCGATGGCGCTACGCCCGTGCCCTTCTGCTCCCTGAAGGCTGAGGGTGCGTGGAGTAGTCTACCACAGTTCGAGGCCCAGAACAGGTGGTGTAAAACTCACGTCTGGCATGTGTGAGTGTCCATAATCCAGAGAGAAGGGATGGCGGCATGGCCCAACCTCCCCACCCCCACCCCGTGACTTCTCACTTTCTATCTCTCTGTCTCTTGCTGGCAAGCACATACCATATATCAAAAAATCTGTCTTTAAAATAGACATATATATATATATATCTACACTCTCAAAACAATACTTTATCATTTTGCAATTTTGACTAGAGAGAGAGGAAGCCCTAGGTCTGTGACTCAAACTGTGGTCACCTATGTGGGAGTAACCACAGTGCCCTTAAACACAATGCCACCTGCCAACCTCACCAAAGACTTTTCAATAACTAAGACTATGCTTTTTTTTTTTTTAGAATTATTTATTTAATTTGAATTACTATTATTGTGTTGTACAGTTTGACCACTGACAGAGAGGAAGAGAGGAAAAGTGAGAAAGCAAGGTGCCAGTCCAGTCCAGACTTGAACCACAGTTGGCCATGTGGGAATCCAGCTCCCCACACACTATGCCACCTGCTGGTCCCAGACCATGCAATTTAAAAACACTGCTATTCAAACTTGATTTATTTGGCCCCCATTGGGATATTTTACAATGTCTGGAGTCTTTTTGAATGTGGGTCTGGTTTGAGGATTGGGGTGCTACAGTCATCTGATGTGTGGGACCCAGGGGTGCTTCTCGGCATCCTGCAATGCACAGAACGACGATCTCACAAAGAATGACCTGGACCTCATCATCAGTAGGGCCAAGGTTCAAAAACCACGTTTTAAACTAAACGTCCTCCATGAAGTGATTGACAAGATGTATTCCAAATGGAGTCAGAGTAGTTTACCTTCTATCTTACCATGTTTGAAAGCCACAGAGTAAACAGCTTATTTTTTTAAGAATTATTCATTTCATTTTATTTATTCATTCATTTAATTTTAATTTGATGAGGGGGGAAGAGAGAGAAAGAGGGAGAGAAAGTGAGAGAGCAAGCCACCAGGTCCGGGACTTAAACTGAGGTCAGCCATGTGGGGTCCTGTGGTGTAACCACTATGCCACCTGCTGGTCCCAACATCTTATGTTTTTCATTGTAGTGCACTTGCCTGCTTGTTTGGTAAGTATGGCTGTGCCATTTTACACCGTTGATTGTAAGGCACATGTGTATATGGTACAGTTTGGTTTTGGTGGTGAGTCGCTATTGTGTACAGCCCATTGAGATAAAGGAGTTAGTACTGCTCTGCGTGGCCTTGGTTTAGCCTACTGAGACTTGATAGCCTTGGTGCGGCTAAGCTCAGCTGCACGCTCTCTGAGCTCCAAGAGGGAGGAAAGCGCTCTGTGAGAATTCACCCTGAGCGTTATATACTCCAAGAGGGAGGAAGCATTTGTGAACGCTGCTAAGGGCTCTGTGAGCCTACTGATAGCTCTGTGACCTTTCACTAACAGCCTGTATACAACCTCACACCAGGGACTTGCATTGTTTACCACCTCCCTGCATCTCTTTGTCCCATTCTTTTGAACAGGAAAAACAAAATTACAAAACAGCAAGGTTTTTGTCCCATGTCTCCGTCTGCCTATGTCACTGTGGGAAGCAGTGCTGTGACCAATCGTACAGTAATAGCTGGCCTCATCTTCAGGTTACAGCTGAGAGATGTGCAGAACACCAGCACTGGTTGAGGTCTTTTCAAATAGAGAGAAGTAGCTGGGGATCCTGGAGTCCTAGTGCTTACAGGAGTCTGAGTAATGTCGCAGGGATAGCGGGGAGGGCTCCCTGGCTTCTGCTACTATCAGTATATGGTCTTACCATGAACACTGGATTCACTGCAAGAGTGCAGGTGAGTCTGCCAGATGCTTCAGGAGATGAGAGAGGGCGAGTGAGTGAGTCAACACAGGCTGGGAGAGGGAACCTGTAGACACAGACACATATGAATAAGGAGTAGAGACTAGGGTGATGATTTTAAGGAGTCTCATCCACAAGAGTGAAGTAGGGTGGGGCCTGCCCTGTGTCCCCAAGTTCTGTCCTACCTGTGCAGTGAAGGAGGAAGGAAGAAGGGAGGAATCTAGGCCAGGGTGCACACAGCCTCTGGACTCCACATGGCTGGGCTGCCCCGGGCTGCCTTTTCTTCCCCCTTTCTGCTACAGGAGGGGCTCTTTGTGCAAATGTGTTGCCTGTGGATGGCCATGGGTATATGTGCAGGACCAGGGAGGAGGGAGTGCTGGGACCACACCCAGAGAGGCCCAGCTGCTGAGCCTGCATCAGTGAACTCAGCTCCCATGGGCCAGCCCCAGGAGTGTGTGGAGGGCCCAGCTGTGGACACTGCCTGTGAAACCAGAGACAGACCCACAGAGCTCCCTGCTGCCCACTGCACAGAGCTCCGTCTCTCAGGGAAAGTCCTGTCAGTAGTTCAGCCTGAGAGCCTGGCCACTGTCAGTCCAGGACACCCACAGGCCATGTCCCTGGTCTGCCCTGAGGACACTGATGTTAATAAATAACTAGTCATTTCCCAGGAGGACTTCTGAGTTATCAGGAGGACACTTGGGAAATACGATGACAGTCCACTTTGAGGAGGCTGCGGGGAGGTGAGATGCAGCGGGCTCAGGAATGAGATCTGAGCAGCTCCCTGTTCAGGGGCCAGGGCTGAGGAGACTGTGGTCAGTGTCTGAGTGAGGTGGGCGATCCTGCTTGAGAACAAACACAGCAAGTGCTGTTTCTAGGTGAAGGACGAGTTCTCAGAATGTTTCAGTCTGCACAAATCTTCAGATATCAGAGAGCGCGGGGTGTCAGGAGATGGCAAGACTGTCACATTTGGCTCTCACATTTTTTAATTAACCTGTTGTCAGGAAACACATGTGTGACTACGTAGGTGCTTCTCAGACCAGAAGATGCATCCTTTCTTCCTTTCCTCTTATCTATCTCCCTACCTTCCTTCTCTCTCTCTCTCTCTGTCTCTGTCTGTCTGTCTCTCTCTCTCTCTCTCTTTTTCCTGTTCTTTTGATGTGACATAAAAGAAAACTTTTCGAAATCCACTGTTGTGAATATTTATCCCTAATGTTTCACTAAGAGGTCTACAGTTTAGTTTTTACTTCTCGAATTTGCATGTTGACACTCAGTTTTCTCAACATTATTTTTGAAAAGACCATCCTTTCCATAGTTGAATGGTCTTAGCTGTCAGACTGAAAATTATTTGGCCATAATTGTTTATTTCTAGGCTTTCAGTTCTATTGCCTATACGTATGTCAGAAACACTATGTTTTCACTATTGTAGCTTTGTAGTATGACTTGAAATCAGGAATTGTGTGAGCTTCCATTTTGTTCTTCTTTTTTTATAAAATAGTTTTAGCTCTTCAGGACCTTTAATTATTTGAATTCTATATGAATTTTAGGGTATATATTCCTCTTTGGTTATCGGGAGAGTCATTATGCATTTTTTGTGTAGAAAAACAGAAAAATGTATCATAATGTTCTTGTCCTAATATTTGTACCATATAACATTGTCGGAATGTCAGTAGCAATTTCAATGAATCTGTAGATTACTTTGAAAAGTCCTGAGCATTTCAAGCATGCTTTTTATCTTTTAAAATTTTTGCTTAATATGTATGTACCCATTACAGAGACACAGAGGGGAAAAGTGAGAAAACACGTACCAGGAAGGATGGCCTTGCTGAAATCCCTTCTCTAGTATTATCTCAGGATTTGGGGCATGCATACCATATGCCCAGAGTGATTTTCAAGCAGCCGGGCCTAAGATTTGAACCACAGATTCAGCCATGTGGAATTCATTCTGCTAACTTCCGCACCAGCTTCTGGCTCACCCATTTTTATTCTTTGAATTTTTGAACATTTGGTTGACTTAATGTAGTCTGATTATAGATATGGTTAAGCAACACTGTTGTTCTTTTTATTTATTTATTTATTTTCATTTCTTTTGGCAATATTTTTGGAGTTTAAAATGGTGGAGCATTTCACCTTCTTCATTATGTTTAGTTCTTAGTATTTCTGTTATTCTTGGTGCTGTTATTAGTTGAATTGTTTCTCTAATATCATCTTTCATGATCTATGCTTCAAGTATAGACATGCAAAGGATTTCTTTGTGCTGATTTTAAATATTAAACCATTGCTCAATGCATTTATTAGTTCTCACAGTATTTGAAGGTTTTTTTTTTAGTAGTTTCTACAGTGACAGCTTACCTGTAAGCAAATGTCATTTTACTTCACTTTTTTTTAGTATTTCTATTTATTTTTTTTTCTTTTTCTCAACTCCTTCCCTCTTTCTCTATTCGATCTTCCAATACTTTGCTGAGTAAAAGTGATGAAAATAGGGGTCCTTGTCTTGTTCTTTCCATTACAGTAAAACACTATGGTCTTTCTCCTTTACACATGCTATAAGCTCTAGGTTTTTATATCTGTCCTTTATTATATAGAGACAGATTCCTTCTCTTTTTAATTTTTGAGGATATTTATATATTTATGTTTATGGTGAAAGGTATTGAGTTTTGTTAAATGGTTTTGCTTTGGCCAGGGTCTCACCGGTTTGCATTTGAGGACGCCATATTCACGCTCTCCAGTATGTAGTCTTATTTTTTGATGGTTCATGGGTTACCAAGTGGTAACTGACTTAAACAGATGGGGTCACTGACATCATCTCAGGTGGCTGCAGCTCACCCACACCCCGTGCATCCCTGAGAGCCCAGCCTGGGCTCCTCTCTCCCACACCCTTTCTTCAGCCCCACCAGCCTCTGACACAGGCAGATCCTGCCCACCGTCTCCACCTCACCTGCTTCGGTCCTCATCCAGGTCTCTATAGTCGACATTCATATCAAGACCGGACCTCCACCCCCTCCTCATCCCCTCCTCATTCATTTTATGCACAACAGCTGGCCTCATTTGGATCTTCCTGGTCAGCTACTCTGTGTCTACCATATCCACCCCCCACAATGGCCTCTCTTCATTTTCCTGAAATATGAATTATTCTTGGAGATATTTTTAGGTACAGCCTCTGTCTCTCTTTAGACCATGTCAGCTTCCAGGACACAGGGCCTTCCCGTCTGGCGTATCCTGCACACATAAGATCTGGAACTGGGCACGTGGAAGGGGCTTATCACATGGGTGGATGGATCTCTGCAGAGCTGACATCCTGGTCTGACATGGCTGAACTAATTGGCCTACGTTTTTTCTGAGCCACCACTGTGTCTTTATTTGATGTTTGGGCCTTTAGGGAGGTAATGCAGGTTGAATCAGGTCCCTAAGTGCCTGTCCCTAGGCAGAGAGGAATGACAGCTTACAGGAGATATGGGTACAAACAGCAAATGGCCCTGGGGTCATTACAGGGACAAGGCAAAATACAGAATCTGCAAGCAAAGCAGAGAACCTGAGAGAAAGCAGACGGCCCGCCTGGGACCTGCTCCTTCCAGCCTCAGAACCCAGAGAGACTGAGCACCTGTGGGTGGAGAGGCCAGGCCTGCAGCATTTGACTCTGGAAACCACTGCAAACTAATGCATCTCTTGAACTCTGACCCCCAGGCAGCTTGTCCCTGGCATTTGGTAATAACTGGCTGTACTCGAGAAATTACACAGTGTGCTATTGAAAATGCTGGCTGCATTTTGGGACAGAATTTGAGGGGGTGCCAACATATTTTCTAGAGAAATTTTTTGAGAGGATCTCAGGTCCAAATCTGAGAACAAACAAAGACAGCACCTGACTGAGTCCCGGGTGGGTGCTGAGCAGAGGAGCCCCGGGGCCAGCAGACAGCATGTTCTTGTGTCACTTCTGCTCTACCTGGAGCTCTGTGGGAGCTTCAGGGTTGTCATAAAAAACTGACAGTGTTCATCAGTCTTGTCCTCCTTGGAGCCCTAAAATGGTCAGCAGGGCTCAGGCTCCAGACTTGGAGCCAGAAAATCAATAAGGGACGCCAGAGTGTCAATTGCTGTTCCTGTAGATGAGGAATCTGGGGGCCGTCCCTGGGACCTGTTGGTACCAGTGCACAGAATTGCCATCTCTTTGTCACCATTTCCAGTGCAGGAGATGGCGACCCTCTGACCTGGGGTCCCAAAAACTGAGGGAGACTAAGTCAGCACTTATTGGGCCCAGGACTCTAAAAGTGGAAGAGCCACCCAGAGGGTGATCTTGAGTCTAGAGACAAGGGGTAAAAACAGGGTCGATGTTCTCCCCAGACCCTTCCCCTGCCTATGTCAAATCACCTGCGCCCTTTGCCCGAGGACGTCAGGGGTGGGAGGGTGGGACTGAGTGGACCCAGGTGGGAGGTCCCAGGTGTGAGCCCTGAGCAGAAGGCAGCAGGTAGGGCCTTCAGCTCTAGGTGGGGACTCCCAGCCCTGATTCCCCTAGACTTTCATAAACTGGACCTGGGCGCCCCCTGGATTCCAAGAACAAACTGAATACCCTGTGACATGGTGACCTAACTCCCTGAGAGACAGCCCTGCCTCCCCACTGCCCTGTCAGTGAGCAAGTCCCAGGTGAGACTGCTCTGTGGGAGCCGAGAGGACCAACCACATAGGGGATGGAGGAAAAATGTCATGTTACTTAGGGCTGTCTGATATTGTTCTGTTTACAAATGACCGAAAAGCATTAAACCCCTGCTCTGAGAGTTCATGTTGGGTAGATTATTTTGTCAGGAATATCGAGTTTAAAATATCTAACTTGCTAAAAGTGCCAAAATGAAGGACAGTTTGTGCCTCAGTGGAAGTGTATACCCCTCACTGAAACCCTAGTTTTCCGTGTGGAGTCATCAGGGCTGAGAGAAGGACAGCAGGGTCATGCGTATGGCCTCTGTATTAGCAAGTATGTGTCTGTGGGGTTCCATCACTTGAGATTGTAAATTTATTTAAAAGTTTTAAGAGATTAATATCATATATATTAGTCACCTATTAAAAATTGGCCTATGTGTTTATGCGAAAGAGAATCTATGGTGCATTTTACTTTTTCACTTACAATCATAACCAGTTTGAAATGTTCTTTAAGTCATGTTCATTTTGACTTGCAATTGTTTTGATTTTTCTGTGTTGTACATAGAGACAACAGACATTTTATGAAATTTTATTTATCATCAAGTTGAAATGAATTTTGACAAAGAAACTTGCAACCTGTGACCTCAGTTGTCCTTGCTCTTCAGTGATGCCCTCGGTGCCCCCTGCTGCCCGGGACCCAGATTCTTCCAGGTCTGGGATGCACAGCAGGGGGCTCTGGGGAGAGAGCTGGCCTGACCACTTGCTTGTCTCTTGCCCCCTCCTCAGGAAGGCAGGACCTCTTCACTGCCCAGGAGCCTCCTACGCAGGCTGTGGAGGCTGCTCCATTGACTTAGTTTTCTTAATGAATTGAAATTCACATAACTTTAAATGAACCATTTAGAGCGTACAACTCAGTAGTCTGTTGTGCACCACCACCTCTACCTAGTTCCAGACCCTGTCACTGCCGTGAAGGAGACCCCGCACCATCATGCCTTCATCCCGTCCTCACCCCTACACCCTGAGAAACACTCGTTTTTCTGTGCCTGTGTAAATGGACCTGTTCCCAATATTTCATATCTGTTCCCTCCTACACTATGTGACAGTTTATGTCTGGATTCACTTTCTCACACTTGGCAGAATGTTCTAACATTTATCCACATCTTAGCTGCCGTATGAATGAATGATACTCTACTGCATGGACTTATCACATCTTGTTTATCCACTGATTAACTGATGGACATTTGATTTGTTCATCTGTATTGGCTAGTGTGCTGTTAGGAACTTTGGTGTACACATTTTGCATGTATCAAGCTGTAAAGCTTCTTTCCAACCAAGAAAACATAGAGTAAGGAGACAGATCATGGAATGGGAGAAAATATTTTCAGAGTGTATTTCTGATAAGGGATTAATAACCAGAATCTACAAGAAACTCAAACAGCTCAACCACAGAAAACTGAGATTTAATATCTGGTTGTTTCACCTTTCCCTCTTTGGCTTCTCTCATGTAATCAATTCTCTGTAATAAACTTCATTCTGTTTTTTGGACTGTGAAAAAAAAATCTAACTTGGTAAAAGTCCCAAAATGAAGAACAGTTTGTGCCTCAGTGGAAGGCTATACCCCTCACTGAAACCCTAGTTTTCCGTGTGGAGTCATCAGGGCTGAGAGAAGGACAGCAGGGTCATGCGTGTGGCCTCTGTATTAGCAAGTATGTGACTGTGGGGTTCCATCACTTGAGATTGTAAACTTATTTAAAAGTTTTAACAGATTAATATCATATATATTAGTCACCTATTAAAAATTGGCCTATGTGTTTATGTGAAAGAGAATCTATGGTGCATTTTAATTTTTCACTTACAATCATAACCAGTTTGAAATGTTCTTTAAGTCATGTTCATTTTGACTTGCAATTGTTTTGATTTGTCTGTGTTGTACATAGAGACAACAGACATTTTATGAAATTTTATTTATCATCAAGTTGAAATGAATTTTGACAAAGAAACTTGCAACCTGTGACCTCAGTTGTCCTTGCTCTTCCCGCAGTGCCCCCTGCTGCCCGGGACCCAGATTCTTCCAGGTTCTGGAATGCACACAGCAGGGGGTTCTGGGGAGAGAGCTGGCCTGAGCCCTTGCTTGTCTCTTGCCCCCTCCTCAGATAGGCAGGACCTCTTCACTGCCCAGGAGCCTCCTACGCAGGCTGTGGAGGCTGCTCCATTGACTTAGTTTTCTTAATGAATTGAAATTCACATAACTTTAAATGAACCATTTAGAGCGTACAACTCAGTAGTCTGTTGTGCACCACCACCTCTACCTAGTTCCAGACCCTGTCACTGCCGTGAAGGAGACCCCGCACCATCATGCCTTCATCCCGTCCTCACCCCTACACCCTGAGAAACACTCGTTTTTCTGTGTCTGTGTAAATTGACCTATTCCCAATATTTCATATCTGTTCCCTCATACACTATGTGACAGTTTATGTCTGGATTCACTTTCTCACACTTGGCAGAATGTTCTAACATTTATCCACATCATAGCTGCCGTATGAATGAATGATACTCTACTGCATGGACTTATCACATCTTGTTTATCCACTGATTAACTGATGGACATTTGATTTGTTCATCTGTATTGGCTAGTGTGCTGTTAGGAACTTTGGTGTACACATTTTGCATGTAAATATGTGTTTGTGATTGTCGTGGGTATATGTAAGAGTGAACTTGCTGGATCATATGATAGTTTTGGTAATTGTTCAGTAATTGGCATTCCCTTGTCCATGTTAGTTATAACAGTTTACATTCTCACCCGTCATTTTGGTATCAGGGTAATTCTGGCTTAATAGAATGAGTT
>NW_006199731.1:49019-51228 GCF_000334495.1 Tupaia belangeri chinensis
AATCCATTTCTGCAAATACATCTTCACAATCAAAGAGAAAAGAATGAAGAAATGACTGTGTCCAGTGAGGGTTTAGAGAACTCTTCTGAGATGGTTTTCTACCTATATTGATCTAAGTATGAGACAGTTTCAGTTCCTTACTCAGCATCTGGATCGTGACTCCATCCCATGTGGGTAGGTGTTAACTCCTCATTACTTGGTGAAAAGACCAGCCAGGACCTCTCATGCTCCCCCCTGACCTCACAGCCTAAGTGGAGTCTCTCAATCTCAGCACCTCTGACATTTGGGAGGAATAATTCCTTCTGGTGAGGGATCCCGGAGCTCAGGAGAAAGCAGCTGGGACACTCACATGGGGTTCTGGGAGGACCCAACTTCTGATTCTCTGGGGAACTGTCTGGCAGTGGGGTTGGGCTTATCTGGTGACTAGTCCCTCCCAATACTGCCAGCCCTCTGCAGCTGCCACCCCAGCAGGGTCTGGGGCGCTGGGTCCTTCTGCTCTAGCCCCTCCCTCAAGCAACCCCATAGGAGGGCAGGAGGACACAGAAGCCTGAGCTCAGAGCTGCCACCTGGGGAAGGAGCTTCATGGCCAGGAACCCGCTTCCCAGCAGACTCCCCTCTGCTGGGCTTTGACCCTCCCTGGCAGTGCCCCTTCAGCTCTGGGACATGCTGAGGAAGTACCCCTGCCCAGCCCTGAACTCATCACACTCAAGACAAACCCCCTAAGCCCAATGCAGGACATCCCATAGAGCAAGAGGGTGTGGCAGGCGGATCTAGAGCCTTTGCTCCAGCAGTGGGTCCTGCCTCTTTTGTGCGGGCTCCCCTCTCCCTCCACAGCCCTTGCGTTGCCTCTCAGTCCATGTCTTGTACATGCCCTTACTGATCCCATGCCCCTAGGGACCTGTTTCTCTCAAAGCAAAGATGCCCGCGGGCCTTTGCAAGTTCTGCAGGAGCGGGCCTCGTTTGCATGTTTTGTGCAGGTGCACCCTCATTAGCATGTTCTGCGCACCCCCACCCTCATTTGCATGTTCTGTGCTCCTGAGCACATTCTTTACTGGCTTTTCAGAAACGCTCTGAGCAACTGACCCAGCAGAGCACGCCTGCACTTTGGCGGTTGTGGCAGCCGAAGAAGAGCACCCCACCCGGATTGCAGATCCAGTATTGAATTCACCCAGCCGCCCCCATGTGAAGTTACCAGGGGAAGCTCTGCCCCTCAGCCCTGCCCTCCGCCCTGGGGAACAGGAACTTGCTGAGGGGACTCAGCAGCCTGGAGCCCACTGACATCTTCCACCCTGTGCCTGTGGCTGGCCGTGGTCACCCAGCTGTCTATGCCCCTAGACCCATTTACAGGCCATCCCCCAAGTGGCCAGTGAGACTGCACAGGCGGTTCCACACGGCAGCGGGGAGAGTCATGTCTTTGCAGCCTGCAACACCCAGGGCTTCCCAAGACTCTTCCACCAACATCTCATTGAGGGACTTTGGAGAGAGCAGACAAGGGGAGGCTGACGGGGAGGGAGACCCCTCGGTGACACAGAACCCTGATGATCTTAGAAGGGGCCCCCATAGGGCCGGGCAAGCACAGTCAGCATTTAGGCCTCTGGGGGTCACTGAAGGTCTCGGCTTCTTCACTCCTCAGCCTGGGCCTCTACAGAGAAAGGTCCCTGCGCAGAGTTCAGGAGACAGGACCAGGAGGGAGGCGCCGGGCTCTGGCATCATGTCCTGCTCCGTAAGAAACCCCATCATGAGCTCCTACGCAGCTCCAGTCAGGGGCTCCCCCGAGCCAAGAGGAGGAAGGGTCTGGCCACACCCTGCTCCAGGGTGTCCCTCAACACTCCTAAGTAAGAGAGCGAGGAGGGGTCCCAGCCACCCTCGGCACCCTCCGAGCTTTCCCAGAGGAAGAGCCCAGACATAAAGGAGGCACCTGAGTCCAGAGATCATGCAGGGTCACCCCAGAACTGCCCACCCACGCAGGACAGTTCCAGGCCCCCAAATCGAAGGTTTCCTCTCCTGCCACGCAGGGGTGGGGACCCTCTAGTGCTGCCACCACCTCCTGACCTGGGTATTCAGGTCACTTCAGAAGACCTGGGCCAGGAGAAGAGAGCAGCCTTCCAGAGAATCCTGAGCGCATTGACTGGTGAGGGCGAGGCCAGTGGGACCTGCAGCAGCTCCCAGCCTTCCAGTCTGGGGTCCCCAGCTGGTGCCCCCTGGGGTC
>NW_006199731.1:51359-57108 GCF_000334495.1 Tupaia belangeri chinensis
TCCCCCCCCTCAGATCCCCTTACAGGCTGCCCTCCACACTCCCTGCCCTCTGTCCCATCCTTTGTGCTGGCCCCAGCCCCCTCGCTGCTATCAGGCAGGGATGGGACAGGTCTGTTTCCTGGGGTCCCTGCTCCCTGCCCCACACCAGAGATGGATGACCAAACCCAAGGCCCAATGCACACCTCTACTCCTGCAGTTTCTATAGGGGCCCTTCCCCACTTTCTGCAGAAGCCCACGTAGGGGCCCTCTGGGAGTGGGGAAGATGGAGGCCCTTAGCCCCCTGGGACTTCAGCCACAACCATATCAAGTGCCAGTTCCACCTCCATAACTGTTTCCAAGTCCTTAAGAAGGAAGAGGCCAACAACCAGGAGTGTGCACCCTGCTGTCTCCCATTCACGGAGCTTCTCTGTCCCCACCCACATGAGTGTGTACCCTCCTGGCATCCAGTCACAGAGCCTCCCTGTCCCCACCCCCATGAATGTGTATTCTCCTGTGTCCCATTCCCAGAGCCTCCCTGTCCCCACCCCCATGAATGTGTATACCCTCCTGTGTCCCATTTCCAGAGCCTCCCTGTCCCCATCTCCATGAGTGTATACCCTCCTGTGTCCCATTTCCAGAGCCTCCCTGTCCCCATTCCCATGAGTATGTACCCTGTGTCCCATTTCCAGAGCCTCCCTGTCCCCATCCCCATGAGTGTATACCCTCCTGGGTCCCATTCCCAGAGCCTGTCACCACCCCCCGTGAGTATGCACCCTCCTGTGTCTCATTCATAGAGCCTCCCTGTCCCCACCCCCATTAGTGTTCACCCTCCTTTCTCCCACTCACAGAGCCTTCCCATCCCTCCCTGGTCCTAGTTCCTCTCTCACTTCTGGCCTGCCCTTCCCTGTACCTGAGGTCAGCTGCAGCTTCTCAAGCAGCACCTCTGCAGGCTGGGCTCCCAGGCCTGCATCTGAATTGCAGGTGACTCCCATGGATATCACGTCCCCTCCCCAGGTGACCCCCATGGAAGTCACTCCCCCTCCTCAGCCTCTCATCTTGGGATCTCTCCCCAGCTCCAGTGGGACCTTCCCCCCCATGTACCCAGTACCTTGCGACAGCCCCCAGTGGCAGTTCAGCCCCAGGCAGAGTCAGCAGCACCCTGCCTGCACCAAGTTCCTCCCACTACACCCAAAATGTGAAGCTTCCCATTGTCTCTGGGGCCATCCCCCAGCACAGTATTCCTGCAGTTCATCACTCTGTGCAGACTGGAAACCTGCTGGCTCCTGCCCCGGTCCTGACTCCAGCCTCTTCTCCAGGCCAGCCAGCCTTAGGTGGCACGACACACTCCACATTTAGAGGTTCAGAACTCCCAAATACCCCCTTGGGCAACCAGGCCAGCACCCAGCCTGCCTTTCCTACCACCTCACATGTCCTGACCCCCAGCCCATCCACTGCCTCTGGTTTTCCAGGGACACCCTTCACACCCAGCCCTGCCACCATCTCTCAGCCCAGCCCCCTCCAGACCTGAGGGTTCAGGGGGAAAAGGTGCTGGAAAAGCCGCCAGGCTGTGGAGGATCTGTGCTCCAGCTTCAGGTCTCTCCACATCGCACCAAAGGAGAGAGGGACCCGAGCACACACAACAATGGGGGAAGCGTGGACCTGAACCCCTGGGCTACCCATAACCAGAGAGCCCCCTTATTGACCCCAAATCCCAACAGCTCTGGGGCCATTCCTGTGGTGGGGAGCCTTGATGCCCCTCCCTTTCCTCACAGCACAGGGGGAAAGCCCACGCAGAAACCACTCATTTTGAGTGGAGGAACCAGCCCCACTGCCAGCAAGGCTGCCCCTTAGCGGGCCTCGAACCTGAGCATCCCTGCTCCTCACACACAGCCAGCTGAGAGGTCACTTGTCCTTGGGTCCCTGTCTTCCTAAAGGACGAGGCCCACCCCTGTCAGTGTAAAGCCTCCCATCCCCTCCTGGTCCTACCACCTCTAACACCCCAGGCCTGTCCTTCCACCCGGGGTCAGCTCCAGCTTCTCAAACAGCACCGGTCCCAGCCTAGCATCTGAAGTGCAGGTCACCCCTAAGGAAATCACGCCCCTTCCCGAGCATTCCCTCTTGGGATCTCCCCACAGCTCTAGTGCCACCTTCCCCCCACCTGCCCAGGACCTTGTGACAGCCCCCAGTGGCAGCTCAGCCCCAGGCAAGGTCACCAGCACCCTGCCTGCAGCAAGCTCCTGCCACCAGCCCCACACTGTGATACTTCCCTTTGCCCCTGGGTCCACCCCCCAACCTATATCAGAGCTCCCCATAACCAGCAGCATGGGGCCCCCAAAGTTAATCACTCTCAGCAGATTGGAAACCCTGTGCCCCCAGCTCCAGTCCTGACCGGAACTTCTACTCCAGGCCAGGCAGCCTTGGGCGCCACAGTACACTCAGCATTAGGGGCTTCATTATCCCTAAATGTCACATTGGGCAACCAGGCTAGCTCCGAGCCAGCCTTTGCTGCCCCCTCCCCCCACCTGTCCAGATCCCCAACTCCTCCACTGCCTCCGGTTTTGTGGGGACCCCCTACACGCCCAGCCCTACCACCAACACTCAGCCCGGCACCGGACAGGGCCACTCGACTGCAGGTGTTCGTTTGTGCCACCCTCAAAATGAGCAGCTCTGCTCCTCGCCCACACTCAGCCAAGCGGTGTCTTGCCCCTGGGTCCCCTTCCTCTCCATTTACGGGCTCTGCTGGGCCCACAGCTGCTGGGCCTTCCACTAGCTCATCCTCTGAGTCAGGCTTCATCTTCTCAGGGTCTAACAGGTGAATCCTGGACTGTGAGAACAGCTCCTACTTTCTACAGGAGCAACCAGTGCCCACGTTCCTCTGAGGCCAGACCTTGTGCAAGCCCCATGGACATGTGAGACCTGGGTCTCCCCTGACCATGAGGTCCTGGAGGCTCAGAGCTGCAGAGTTTCCCTCCCACCCCTTTTCTGCAGTTTTGCCCTCCCTGGTGGGTGGTGTCATTTAGTCTGGGGTAGAGGGTGTTTGGAGATTGTTTAGTGAGTAGAAGAAAAGGAATTTTATAGAGAAGGGAGCTGAAATATAAACGGGAATAGAGAACTTGTGTGTGGCTGAATTAAGTGAAGGTCTCTAAAGTCATTGAAAGATACAGTCAAGGAAGCCTACAATAGATTTTTCTCTTAGATATGTTTTTCTTTTATATTATTGAAAATTAATATAGTGTTTTTTTTTTCCTTTTAAAAAACATTTTAAACATGTTTCAGTGTAAAAATAAGGGGTGGGGAGACTAGTTCTGTGTGCCTCTGATATCTAAACCAGGTCATCTAGTTTACCTTATGTGGAAAGATGTGAGTCTCCTCTCTATCAAAGAGTACAGTTTTGTTGTTTTATTTTGTAGCTATGTTTTTCTAAGTGCTGCTTTGTTTAAATAACTGACTAGTATGTACAGGAAACTGTGATTCTGATTTGACCAAGTGTTTTAACCTTTCTTGTTTGACAGACTTCCCAAATCAAATTTACATTCCACATGAAGTCTGTGAGCCTCAAACTGATTTTGGGAATTGTCAATGGGACGCTGCATTTTAGACTTACCTGATACATTGAAATTGTGTGGGAAACATCATCAAACAGGAAATGGTGTTTAATATGTGTAAGTTATATTGGGTACATGTGTCATTGGTGTTTGGAAACAATTTGAGATTCCTAGAAGTCTGGTATGTCTCCTGCAGTGTGAGCCATAACTGTCCTGCTCAGCAGGTCTGAGGTTCGCTGTTCTCTGTCAGAGCAATGACCACGGGCGTCAACGGCTTGGGCTCCCCTGTCCCAGATGGAGCAACCTGGAACACTACAAGTAGTCAAGTTGCTCCCTTAGAAGGGTCGGGCTGAGTTGACCCCAAGACTAATGAACAGGGTAGTGGGACCTCGCTGATTGCCGCCACCTGAAACCTCTCAGGACATTCAGTTTGGCCTGGGAACCACCCTCAGGCAGAGCAATCTCCGCAGCACCAATATCCCCTAGGCAGGCTTTATGCCCAAGCTCAGCACCGGTTTCTAAGGATGCATAATCTATTTCAACCTCACATTTGCTTTAATTGAATAAAGATAATAATCATCCTTATAGAAAGGATTCTCTGCATGTGACTGAACGGTTTGCATTGAGTTTTGCTTCTCATCCTCCCTCCTGAGCAGATAATCTGCTCCCAGGAATATGATGCTTCCTGGGGATGGGTGGAGGGTGGTTATTGACAGAGCAAGGGAGGAAGCTCAGCGTCTCCATCTAGTGGATCCTACTGGAACAGCAGAAGCAAATCAGGCAGTCCCCATTGTTTAAGGAAATTGGAACCCAAATGATGACAAGGAAATGACTGGACTAGAACATTATAAGACTTGAATTCTGTCCCGCTTGCAAAAAATTCCCAGGAAGAGGAGCCTAAATAAAACTCAGAAGCTACAAGAAATTCCTAATGAAGGTCCATGAGTTTCTAGAAAGGATTAACCAAGCTTATGGGTAATGTATTGATGTTGACCCTGAGGAACCCAAAAACAATTAAAAATGGCAAGTATGGGGCCCAGAAGATGGTGTAATGGGAACGGCACTGGACTTACACTTGGCCAACTGCGGTTTCAGTTCCGGACCCAGTGGCTCGAGACTCACGCCAGGCACGTGTGTGTGCTTGATCAAGATCCCAAGAGGAGAGTGGAGGAGAAGAGACTGCGGCTTGGCCATTGCCCTGGGGGATGATATTTCACTTTCTGTCTCTCTGTATCTCTCTCTGTTTCTGTCTGGTGAACGATGTGCCTGATAGCAAAAATTTCTCTCTCTAAAAGAAAAAAATGTAAATATTGCTATTATAGGACAAAGTGCCTCTGAGAGTAAAATGAAGTTGCAAAAGTCGCATGGAGCATTCGGATGAGCCCCTCTAGATAGTGGTTTTAAGGTAGGGACAAAGTCAAGAAGGAAGAGGCAGAACAGAATACCAACCTTTACAGCTGCGGCCCTGGATAGGATGGGAACTCAGAAAGAAGATAACCACTCACTGGAAAATATAACTGTGCTACTTTATAGAAGAAGGTCACCAGAAGAGAGTCCCACGTTGAATAGGGTGAAGGTGAAAGGTGAGAAAAAGCAGCCTCCCAGGTGGCGGAGAGTGACAGATGCTCAGATGAGGACAGAGGGGTCAGTAAGAGTTGCACCAGAACAATTCCTGGTTATTTTGGGGAAACCGGAAAAGAAATCCTTCCTTCCCCCCAAATAAAAACCAACTATACAGGTAGGTAAGTGCCCAAGTGTAGGCTTAAGACACCTTGAACAATTTGAAATAGGTATGAACAGACTGGATCCCACTCAATGGGGGTTCAGAGACCCTGAATTCAAATCAGTATCTATTGAGGCAAGAAGTCCAAAAGGGCATATAAGTGATTCTTTTTTTCTTTTTAAGAGATTTTTGCCTTAGGGCACCTGTGATCTTTGGAGAGAGAGACAGAGACAGTGAGAGGGAAAATGAGGAATCATCCTCCGGGGGGATGGCCACACCACAATCTCTTCTCCTCCATTCTTCTCCCGGGATCTTGGGCATACGTACACACACCCAGCATGAGTTTCAGGCCACCTGGTTCGGGACTCGAACCGTGGTTTGCCATTTGAGCATCCAGCAATGTAAGTGCTACGCCATCAGTTGGCCCCATATAACCAATTCTTGAAAAACTAGACTTAACCAAATCTTCCCAATCCCATATACACTCCTATTCTCCTGGGAA
>NW_006199731.1:57552-82097 GCF_000334495.1 Tupaia belangeri chinensis
TCTGGCTGAAGGCAGGTACAAAGTCTCTCAGAAAAAGGCCCACATATGTAAGTAAAAGCTGACACACTTAGTTTTTCCTGGGATCATGTTCATGTCTGAAGCTCGCTTAAGCATCCTATGAAGGCACTTAGATCATGGTCCCGATTAGGAAGGAACAGAATTCAGAAATTTATTAAAATACATCGGGGGTGGGGGTGGGCACAAGTTGCCTAGGACTTTTTAACAGGTCACTCAGAATTGCTGGGTCCTTGCTAGCATAACTCAGTGTCCACTACCAATCCTCCCCACATGAAAGTCCAACATAAAGGAGCAAGAACTGCTGAAGACTGGTAAGATGTGACCAGATTCCCCGTGATTCTGGAAATGTTAAAGACCTACAGGTCTTAGGGATACTTTTTCAGGATGTGTGGAAGCATGTCCCATGAAGATGGAGAAAACCTCAGAAGTGGTTCACGTTCTCTTGAAAGAAATCATTCCAGAATTGAGAACACCAAATAGCCATTAGAGGGATACTGGGCCCGTGGTCATCTCTCCTGTTACTCAGCAGTGTCTAAAGCATTGTTTTGCGCATGGAAATTACATTCCTCAAAGAGACCTCAATCTACACGAGAAATGAGAGCATCGAACATACTCTCAGACGGAGCTTTGCCAAATTATGGCAAGAAACAAACTTACCGTGGGGTGGATGCTGCCGATTGCCTTGTTGTGGATTACATGGCTCCCTGCAGTAGGTTTCACTTAAGCCTTTGTCAAATTTTATATGGATGCCATTCCAGGTCTTCACAGCAGCTGAAGAGTCAGTTGATGTTTTAAGGCAATGGTACCCAACCTTTTGGTACCAGGGACTGTTTTTGTGGGAGAAAAATTTTCCATAGACTATGGATTGGGTAGTTTGATGATTTATGAGAGCATGCAACATAGATCCCTCAGCATGTACAGTTCACCTTAGGGTTCACACTCCTATGGAATATAGAGGTCTCTTTTACCACAGTGTACCTGGAAAGTCTTTACATCTATCCATTACCCAGTGCAAAACCACTTCCACACTTTTGGTGTATTTTTTTTTTTAATAGCAGTATCCCATTCCTTAGTAAGCCCCTGTCTTAGTCCATCCAGGATGTTGTAACAAAGTACCTTAGACTGAGTAATTTATAAACAAAATGAATTAATTTTCCACAGTTCTGGAGGCTAAGTCTAACCCTTCGTCACCAGAGGTTTGACGTCTAGTGAGAGTTCATTCCTCACAGATGCCCCGTCTGACTGTCCTCATGTGCTGGAATAGACGCAAAGGCAGGCAGTTTTCTAAATACTCTTTCAGGAGGACATGAATGCCTTGCATGAGGTTAGAACCTTTGTGACTTAATCATTTCCCCAAATTCCCTACCTCTTTTTTTTGGGGGGGGGCAGGAAATTTTTGCTATAGGGCACGTGCACTCGCCAGACAGATAGAGACATAGAGACAGAAAGTGAGAAATCACCCCCCAGGGGGGATTTCCATGCCACAATCCTTTCTCCTCCATTCTCCTCTCGGGATCTTGGGTACGCACACACACGTGCCCGGCGTGAGTTTTAAGCCACCGGGTCCGGGATTCGAACCGCGGTCGACTACGTGGGAGTCCAGCAACATAGCCATTACGCTAGCTACTGGTCCCCCCCAAAATTAGCTTAATATACAAATGAGGAGGTAAAAGCAGTTTCACCCACAAATGGACTACTGACCTCCTTCTGACAAAGTCTGTCCCCCAGCCAATTCTTCAGGGCTCCCTTCACATCTTTGTTTCTCATTGTGTAGATGGTGGGGTTCAGAATGGGGGTGACTATGTTGCCAAAGATCTGCATGGGGGTGACCAGCACTTCACTCAAAGACACTAGGTGTAGATGAGGGCACAGGGCCCGAGAACAGCATGGCCACAGAGAGGTGAGACACATAGGTGGAGGCTGCCTTGCGCCTCCCTTCAGCCAAGCGCATCTTTAAGATGGCGCTGATGATGCGGATATAGCAGGAAGCAGGACATGGGCATGAGGTCAATGTTAGTGAAGCTCACCATCTCGGTGACAGGCGTGTTACCACATGCTAGTTTGACTATAGGGAGGATGTCGCAAAAGAAGTAGTCCACCTCGTTGGAACCACAGCAGGGCAGTTGGAAGGTCAGAGTTGGGAGAATCATGGCATGAAAGGAGCTGGTAAACCAGGTACCAGCAGCCAGCAGGGCTCACACCTGGCGGTTCATGATGATGGTGTAACACAGATTCCCAAGGACAACAGTGACGCTGCTGATGAAACGATCATACAAGTATTTATTGGTTCAGGCTGCAGAACTAGCACATGTCCCCAGAAGGTGATGTTTGTCTGAGATTGGGAATTGAATGCTGGCAACTTGACTGAAAATAGCAGATTTTTGTTTTACTATCAGAGAAGAAGAAATGACCCACTCAAAGTATCAGGGACTAAGAAAGGCAGAGAAAGCCAAAGACAAAAAGGAAAAAGAAAAAGGTAGGATACATTTTTTATAATTATTATCTAGTTAAGCCTTAAAAGTCCTGTAAGATAGGCATTAGTGCTTCCATTTCATAATTGATGAAAAAATCATGACTCATGGAAGTTAAATATCTTGTTCAAGTTCTCATACATGGCTAATGATGGATCCATAATTAGAACTTAATGATTCCTTAATTACACCATAATTAGGAAAGAGGAAAAGAAGTATTAAAATGTGGTTAAAGGAAACATTAATATAGTCTCTGAACTGAAAAGAATATAAAAATAACTTAGTTCAATCATTTACTTGATTGAATATGTGAAAATTTGTGGAAAATGCTAGGATTTGTAGTTCAAAACACTAAAGTCCTTTGTTCATCAAAAGAACAGAGCCAAGAAGCTAATCCAATAATGTGACCAGCACTTCAAAGTTGTGAACAAAGTGTTGCAGAGTATTAAATGGCATCTAGTACTTCAGTGTATGCCACCTTAGAAACCAAAGGTGTCCATGTTGATGACCTGCCAAAGTCCACCCCCAATGCCACATAACCTCAGAGCCTCAAAGAAAAAATCATTGTGAATACTGTTCCCCAGGGATTATGTATCAATTCAAAATGCTTACATGAGCCAGTTTTCAAGTTTTTATAAAGATGTACATTAAATCAACCTATTGCAAAATAATTTCACAGGAAAAGCATTTGTTGAACAGTTTTTGAACAGAGAACACTTTGGAAATGTGTGTAGCATGACTGATAATATATATTCAAATATAGGGTATCAGCATTAAATCAAAAAATTTTAAAGTATAAAAAGATTCACATGGTTTTCTGGTTACATTTTCTAAGGTAGTCCAATTTTTATTATTATATTTAATATGTTTTCTTTTATTTCAGTATCTATACTGCCTTAGTCTGCTCAAGATGCTGTAAGAAAATACTAAGTGGGGTGGTTTATAAACAACATACATTTATTTCTAACAGCTCTGGGCTGGGAGGTCCAAGATCAAGGTGCTGTTGAATTCAGTACCTGGTAAGGTCTACTTCCTGGTTCATAGAAGGCACCTTCTTGCTGTGTCCTTACAGTGGTAGGAGGGTGAGGGCTCTCTCTTGTGCCTCTCTTATGAGGGCACTAATACAGTTATAAGGGCTTGCAATCTAACCACTTTCCAAAGGCCCACCTCCTAATACCATCACTTTGGGGGTTAGGATTTCAACATGTGAATTTGGGGAAACACAAATATTCAGATTGTTCTAGTCTGTTCTGTTGCTATGCACAGAATTACCTGAGTGTGAGTAATTTAGAGAAATGGAGGTTTATTCAGCTCATAGTTTGGAGGTCCGAGACTGAGGGACTCCATCTGTGAGGGGCTTTTTGTTGACAGAATTTTGAGGTGTAGCAAGATGTCCTATGGTATCTCATGATGAGAGGGTAGAGCACATGTGGAACAGAACAGGTCACGTCCATGTGCCTGCATGTCGCATTCCTCCTCCTCAACCCAGCAGAAGTCAACCATGAGGATGCAGCCATGATGCCTAATGTCTTCCCAAAGGCCCTTCCCTCTCAGCATTATATTCAGATTAAGTCTTCCTTAAACCCTTCAGAACACAAATTCCAACACATGAACGTTTGTGGGAAATATTCTAACCAGTCCATAAACTATCACAGCAAGTACTTAAGTTTAACTTAACAATTATATGAAGTGACAAAGAGAAGGACATGAAAGGACAGATATAAGAAGACAAATCAGGAAGGCACACTATGGCAAAATGATTAAAATGGTAAAGTTCATGTTCTGTGTTGTTACCACTATGTTTATACAGAAAAGCACAGAGAGCTTGACTCGGAGGCCAATGGCAATTGTGGGCTCAAGTCACTAACCTCTTCCTATTGACATTTCATTATTAAAAATAGTCTTGAAAGGAAATAATAATTAGTCATAATGACCCACTTTAACATTCTCATTCTCAAAAATGATATTAATATAAGCAAAAAATATAACACAAAACCAATGCCTTTTTTCCACCTTCATTCCTGTACTAGAAAATGAGCCAAATTCATCCAACAAGCAGAATATAGAATGCATCCTTTACAGATGCTACAGGTGGAAGATGGCAATTCACTAGAGGAACTGTAACTTGTCTCCCCAAAGTCTCCTGTCCTATTTCTGACAGTTGAAAGTCCATTATTATTCTTAATTTGTAAAGGTGGACATAATTCTGCTGCATTGCACTGTAAATATGGCTTCTATTTTTTCTGTTTTGATGAACAGGTCTGAGCAATCACAGTCAGATTGAATGGATGCAGATGTGACGGATGACTTAAAGCTTTAAACCACCAGAAGGAGCTCTAAAACAGACTACTACAAGGAAAATAATAGAATTGCTGGTAAAGGGACCAGCAATTAGCGTAATTGCTGTCGCTGGACTCCCCTGTGGTCGACTGCGGTTCGTGTCCCGGACCCAGTGGCTTAAACTCAAACTGGTGCGTGTGCGTGCGTGCCCAAGATCCCGAGAGGAGAATGGAGGAGAAGGGATTGCAGCGTGGCCACCCCCCCAGGGGGGTGATTTCTCGCTTTCTGTCTCTCTGTCTCTGTCTGTCTGGCGAGCACACGCGCCCTATAGCAAAAAAGTCTTCAAAAAAAAAAAAAAGAATTGCTGGTAAAGGGGAAAATAATACATTGTCTACAGATGGAAAGTTTAAATCACATTAAAATTTAATAAAGAATTATAGCGTGACTGAGGGAATAATTACACTAAAAAGTCTTCAGAAGACGAAATGGAAGAGCCTAAAGGCATTGCAATAGTAGTATGTTTTTTATTTTATTGTTTAAGGGAAAATGTACACAAGAAAAATTTATTCAATTAGTGAAGTCAAACCTAAACTCTGAGATTATAAAGGAGAGTGCATTTACATAGAGCTGCAGAGTTTTTCAACCCTCCATCTGCCAAAGTGTCCCTTTCAGTGGAGTCAGTATTATGCATGACAATTGCAGGATGACTCAAAAGATGCTGAAAATGTCCCTTAATCAGAAATCTCTCTTCTGAATAACCACTCCCCACACTTGGAATTCTTAAGAATTGCATTCCACCATAAGAATTTTAATCATATCTTAACATTCTTAAGGCCTATAATTGAGTTACGGCTTTACCACAACCTGCATGTGTAACACTGACTAGTAGCAGTATTTAACTTATATGCTTAGCCTTTACTATATACATCATCATATAACAGGAAGGCAAATCTTCTAGAGTTAAGGTATTTTTAAAATTTATTAATTTCTTCTTCTGAGAGAGAGACAGCACCAATAGGGCCTTCACATCATAAGCCACTCCCAGCCTTGGCCAGCCAGAATCATGTGCGCTCACACACCCAGCTCGTACAGGAAGACCGCAGGATGCAAACCCAGGACTTCACCATGTGTGTCAAGCATCACAGAGCATTGCATTATTGCTGCCCCACTGTCTGGCCTCTAAAATGATAACGGCTTTTAATTATGGGGTAAAGGACAGCCAGGTGTAGGACATACATCTCTACCCTGTGGAATATTGTTCTGGGGGATTTTCCAGGGCATGGGCCCTATGGAAGGAGAATGGGAGCAACCACAAAGTAACAGCAAAAAGTGCATAAACCATAACTCACTTCTCTTTTAGTCTGTTCCAGATGTTGTAACAAAGTATCAAAGACTGGGATATTTACACAAAAAGATGTTTACTCACAGTTATGGAGGCTGAATGTCTGAGATCAAGGTGTCAACAAGGTTGCTCCTTAGGAGGCCTCTCCTTGGCTTATATGGCCACTTTATTCCTGTGTCTTGACATGGTCTTCTTTCTATGTTTCTCCATCTGTATCCGAATCTCTCCTTCTTAGAAGGATACCAGTTACAGAGGATTAGGGCCCCACCCCAGTGAACTCATTTTACCTTGATCACCTCTGTAAAGAACCTGTCTCCAAATACAACCACATTCTGACACACTGTGGGGTACATACAAATATTTAGAGACAGTTCCTTTTTTTCTCAGTGTTGCTCATACATCTTAAAATTCCAGAGTGATGTTAGGTGGCTATGAGGTGGTACAGAGGGCCTGAGTGTTAGAGTTGCATGTGTAATAAAATTAGAGTACAACCACTTCCTGACAGTCTAACAAGAAATTATTTAGCCTCTTTATGGTGATTTCCCAATATGTAAGTAAGGTAAAGCTAAAAATACCTTTCTCACCAAGCAGTGATGGACATTAAAGGAGTTGCCTAATGGGAACAAAAGGGTAATGTTTCTTAATATTAACTGAAACCCCTCTAAGGCTCCCATCGTCCTGCAGAGATGAGTCCACATCCTTTCACGGTCAACAAGACCTCGTTGACCTCACTCCCAACTTTCACCAGAGGAGCCTTTCTGATGTGACAGGGACCTGAGCCACATAGAATTTCTGATGCTTTTGATGGAAAACAAAACAAAAAAGCTGAAACACAATCAAAAGCCATTGTAGGGAACCAGCAGTTAGCATAAAATTCTTCCAGCAATTTTTTATGGATGTCATTGCGTCTTCTATGTATATAACCATGGCATCTGCAAATAGAGAGAGTTTCACCTCATCTTTTCCTATTTTAATGCCTTTTATTTTATTCTCATTTCTGATTGCGTTGGTGAGGACTACCAGTACTTTATTGAAAAGGAATGGAGATAGTGGGCATCCTAGTCTTGTACCAGTTTTTAGTGGAAAAGATTTCAGCTTTTCTACATTCCAGGATGATATTCCCTATGGGTTTTTCATAGATAGCTTTTATTGTTTTGAGAAATGGCCCTTCTATGCTAATATTGCTGACAGTCTTGATCATGAAGGGATGTTGTATCTTATCAAAAGCGTTTTCTGCATCAATTGATATGACCATATGGTTTTTATCTTTCTTCCTGTTAATACAGTATATTACATTTATGGTTTTGCATATGTTGAACCAACCTTACATTCCTGGAATAAAGCCTACCTGATCTTGAGGTATACTCTTTGTTATAAGTTGTTGGATACAATTTGCTAATATCTTTTTTTTTATTTTTATTTTTGGAGAGATTTTCACTATAGGACATGTGCGCTCGCCAGACAGACAGAGACATAGAGACAGAAAGCAAGAAATCACCCCCCAGAGGGGATGGTCATGCCACAGTCCCTTCTCCTCCATTCTCCTCTCGGGATCTTGGGCACGCACGCACATGCGCCCGGCGTGAGTTTTAAGCCACTGGGTCCGGGATGTGAACCACGGTCAACTATGTGGGAGTTCAGCGACACAGCCATTACACTAACTGCTGGTTCCCCAATTTGCTAATATCTTGTTGAGAATCTTTGTGTTTATATTCATCAGAGATGGTCTATAGTTTTCCATCCTTGTCCTGTTCTTATCTGTTTTAAGGATAAGGGTGATGGAGGCTTCATAGGATGAATTAGGTACAAATTCACCCTTTTGTAGCTTTAGAAATAACTTGAGTAAAATGGGGATTAACTCTCTTTTGAAAGTTTTCTAGAATTCAGAGGTGAAGCCATCAGGACCAGGGCTTTTCTTTGTTGGGAGGTTGTGTATTACTAATTCAATCTCCTGGCTTGTTATGGGATTATTCAGACTTTCTATTTCCTCCTGGCTCAATTTTGGTAGATTATATGGGTCCAGGAATTTGTCCATCTTATCCAGATTTTGTTTCTTGGCATACAGTTGTTCATAGTATCCTCTAATGATATTTTGTATTTCTACTCTGTCTGTTGTTATATAGCCTGCTTCACTGTAGATTTTATTTACCTGGTTCCTTTCTCTCTTCTTCTTAATAAGTATTGCTAGTGGTGTATTGATTTTGTTTTCTTTGAAAAGATAAACAAAATTTATTTATTTTCTGTATAGTTCATTTATTTTCTACTTCATTGATTTCTTCTTGGATCTTTATTATTTCCTTTCTCCTGTAGTTTTTTGGATTCTTTTTCTGTTGCTTCTGCAATTCTCTGAGGCACAATGTTAGGTGATCCATTTGCCTTACTTTCCCCTTCATCTTATGTGCACTAATTGCTATGTCCTTTCCTCTAATGACTGCTTTAGCAGTGTACTAAAGATTCTGGAAACTCATGTCCTCATTGTGATTGTCTTCCATGAATCTCTTGATTTCAGTCTTCATTTCTTCAGTAGTTGTGAAGTCATTCAGAAGTAGGTTATTTAGTTTCCATGTATTTGAGTATTTTTGAGGATTTCTCTTGGTAATAAAATCAAGTGTAATTCATCATGGTTGGGGAAGATGCTGGATATAGTTTCTGGGAGACACTGCGGTAGGCAAAGTCTTCTTAAATAAGGCCCCCAAAGCACAGTCAATAATCTCCAAAATAGACAAGTGGGATTACATCAGATTAAGAAGTTTTTGAATGGCAAAATACACAGGAATAAGTGTGAATCAACAGCCCTCAGAATGGGAAAATATTTTTGTAAACTATATTTCAGATAAGGGACTGATAACCCAAATGCACAAGGAACTCAAGCAGCTCTCCTGACAAAAAGATGATCAACCCTATTAAAATATGGGAGAATAGTTGGAAAAAACCACTCTCTAAGGATAACATATGACTAGCCAAAAGGCATATGAAAAAATGCTCAACATTTCTCATTGTAAGGGAGCTGCAGATCAAAACCACAATGAGATACCACCTAACCCCAGTCTGAATAACTAAGATTTAAAAAAAAAAATTGTAAGTGCTGGCAAAGGTGTGGTGAAAGAGGAACTCTCCTATACTTCTGGTGGGAATGTAAATGGTTGAGCCACTGTAGTGAACAATTTGGAAATTCTCAAAGATCTACAAATAGAACTACCATATGATTTAGCAATCTAATTCCTTGGTATCTACCCAAAAGACAGAAGAATTCTTAATCAGAAAAATGCTTGCACATCCATGTTTATTGCAGCATTATTCACAATTGCTAAGACATGAATTCAATCCAAATGCTCATGAACATATGAAAGGATTGAAAAAATAATGGCACATATATTCTTTGGAATACTGCTCAGTCAAAAAAAAAAAAAAAACCACAATCCTGACTTGACAGAAGGTGCATGAAGATTTACTGCTGAGTGAAGCAAATCGGGCTCTGAAGGAGAGACATTATATGTCTCTACTTAATATATGCTGAATGTCATCACTCTATGGCTTAAACTGAATGACTAAAGGTTATAGAAAGTTAGTAAGTGTTATGAGTACCAGATACAGTGCGGGAAGAAGGTGGGTGAAGGAGTAGAGTCTGAAGAAAAGAAAAGAGAAGAAAAATAGAGAGGCAATGCATTTATGGGACAAATAAATGGATTATTATCTATTGAAGATAACTTTATGGTATTGTCAACTGGACCGGTGAGAAATGTACACATGTTTAATATTCACTTTGTAACCTACGTAACAAGAGATTGAATGTAGGGAACCAGCAGTTAGCATAATGGCTATGTCGCTGGACTCCCACGTAGTTGACTGCGGTTCGCGTTCCGGACCCGGGGGCTTAAAACTCATGCCGGGTGCTGCGTGCATGCCCAAGATCCTGAGAGGAGAATGGAGGAGAAGGGATTGTGGCGTGACCATCCCCCCTGGGGGGTGATTTCTCGCTTTCTGTCTCTCTGTCTTTCTCTGTCTGTCTGGTGAGTCCACACCCCTATGGCAAAAAACCTCTCTCAAAAAAAAAAAAAAGATGCTATACAAGTCTTCTATAACCTAATGCATGAACTGACATAATGTCCTTTAAATATCCTTTCTCCAATACAGTTACATTTTGAAATTTAGTAGTTCCTCTTTATCCATAGGAGGTACATTTCAAGATTCTCAGTGGATGCCTGAAACTGGATAGTAACATATGTTTCTCTTTTTAAAAAGGGGTATGATTGTCCTCATTTTAAAATTTATTCAATGATAGCGGGCACCACAACAGGGTCTTCATATTGTCTGAATCACAGGCACATATGTACCTGCCTGGTGTGCTCATGGAGGTTCCAGGACTCAAATCCAAGACCTTTCCTATATGTGCCCAGTATGTTACCACTCTGCCACCACCTGGCCCATACTGCTTTTGTTTTTGCTTTTTAATCTGACAACTGTAAGGGCTTCTGGTTGGCTAATAGGAGATGGTGGCCACACTGGACAAAAGAATGATTCTCCTTTGTGGCAGTACTAGGAAGAACTACGAGACTTCATCACACCACAGTGAACAGTGCACAATTTAAAACTTACGATTTCTTGTTTCTGAAGATTTCCACATAATATTTTTGGGCTGCAGTCCATTGTAGACAACTAAAATGGTGAAAAGTGAGACCAAGAGAAAAGGGAGACTGTTGTACTGGGACTACGGCATCAACATATGAAACATGAATTTCAAAGCATCCAGTTCAGTGCCTAATCCCTACCTTTTAAAGTTGAAGATTTTGTCTTTCCTTCTCTACTGCCACCAGCCCCCCACCATTGGCTTAGACTCTGTCCTCCTCTCCCTGCACCAGGCAAACCCTTAGGTGCCATAAACTTCCTGCCATAAGTTCTTAAGCACCCGGCTCCCTGACAGAGCTGCCCCAGGACCACTGCAGTGGTGGTCATGGAACTGCTCCTGAAACTGGGCCACATGGGAACAGTAGAGATCACCCCAGTAGCTGAGGAGTGAGTCCAAATCTGCATTTCTGTATCATGTCACATGTAGATTCTAAGTGAGAGACAGTAAAAACGCAAAATTCAGCTGTCTGACCGAGCTCTCTCGTGTGAACCACTTAAACATCATTTGGTGTAATTACTCTGAGACAGCCAGATTGACCAAAACCACAGACAGAGTCAAGATATCAAAATTGGCCAGAGAGAAATGTCGTTATTTAGAAATGATATCCCATCAGGCTAACAGTGGACCTCTCATGAGAAACAATGTAGGCACAGAAAGAATGGGAAAATACATCCAAAGTGTTAAGTGAAAAACAGTTCCAACAAAGAATACTATACCCGGCGAGATTATCCTTCATATGGGAAGAAAAGACAAAAACATTCTCAGGTAAACAAAACCTGACAGAATTTATGAACACCAGACCAGCTCTTCAAGAAGTTCTGAATGTGGGAACCAGCAGTTAGCGTAATGGCTATGTCGCTGGACACCCACGTAGTAGACCACGGTTCGTGTCCTGGACCCGGTGGCTTAAAACTCACGCCGGGCGCGTGTGCGTGCATGCCCAGGATCCCGAGAGGAGAATGGAGGAGAAGGGATTGCGGCGTGACCATCCCCCCTGGGGGGTGATTTCCCGCTTTCTGTCTCTATGTTTCTCTCTGTCTGTCTGAACCACGCCGCCATATAGCGAAAAAACCTCTCCAAAAAAAAAAAAAGAAGTTCTGAATGAGAGCTGCCCCAGGAAAACTAAAGACAGAGACACAGAAATAAGAGTACAAAAACAACCAAGAAAATGGTCAGCTTAATGGTAGGGACAAGTCTAGAGTTGAACATTAAGTTCTAGAATTTAAATGGAAAGATTGAACTACAACTGAGGAGAGATTAATTACATGAGTCTGAACTGGGGAATAGAATTTTATAATTTTTGAATAAATCATTACTGATTTTCTTCTATGCTTTGTTTTCCAGATTTAAAGATTTTTGTCTTCTCTTAAACTGATAATAGGTTCATCTCCTGGCTACTTGAACAGAATCCTAACCTTTTTCCTGACTTTAAGTCTTAAGCAAATTTCTCTTAATATTTTTTGAGAGGTTTATGCTATAGGGCGCGTGCGCTCGCCAGACAAACAGAGAGAGACAGAGAGACAGAAAATGAGAAATCATCCCCCAGGGGGGATGGTCACGCCGCAATCCCTTCTCCCCCATTCTCCTCTCGGGATCTTGGGCACGCACGCACAGGCACCCAGTGTGAGTTTTAAGCCACCAGGTCCGGGACGCGAACCGTGGTCAACTACGTGGGAGTCCAGCGACATAGCCATTATGCTAACTACTGGTCCCTCTCTTAACATTTTTAAATTTTTATTTTTTAAATTTTATTTATTAAAAATTTTATTTTTAATTTTTACTTATTAAAACTAAAATTGTTTCTCTTGAAATTAAAATTATGTATTTAAAAAACCCTTTTTAATGACCACAGTAAACTATATAGCCTCAGCTAGATGCTACTTTATAGTATGCTCATTCTACTCACTGTGTTTTATGTCTAAAGTCAGACACGTGTTCACAGATATGTATATGTCATCTGGACTTGCTATTGAAAGTATTTAGATTGGGACCAGCAGTTAGCATAATGGCTATGTCACTGGACTCCTATGGAGTTGACCACGGTTCGAGTCCCGGACCTGGTGACATAAACTCACGCTGGGTGCATGTGCGTGTGTGACCAAGATCCTGAGAGGAGAATGGAGGAGAAGGAATTGTGGCATGACCATTCCCCCATGGGGGGTGATTTCTCGCTTTCTGTCTCTCTGTCTCTCTCTGTCTTTTTTTTTTGAGAGTGCGCACACCCTATAGCGAAAAACCTCTAAAAATAAAAGTATTTAGATTAATTAAGATATTTTTTGAATCAATAAAATGTGGGGGGAAACACGTGGAAAGCAACAGTAGATACCAGAGACAGTGTTGGAGGAAGGTGGGAAATGGCAGAGGGTGAGAAGTAGAGAAACCAGGGGAGGGAAAATAAAACAAAATATATAAGAAAAAAACGTTAAGTAAAATATAAGCATAAAAGAGGAGATTATTTGCATATAACCTATGTAAATCTTCTGATAGTTTAAATCATGTCTAGATTGCTGATAATACCTAATACAATGTAAATGCTATATAAATAATTGTTATACTTAAAAAAATAAAAAAATTTAAAAAATTATGGATTTAGGGATGGATTTTGGGAGTAAGGGTTGCTAGTGTTGCCAAAGGGGAATGCTCACTAAAGGAATGAAGGGAGATTGGCTGGGGGAAGGTGGGGGTAATGGGAAGCCATTGAAAGTTTTCTCTTTTGCCAGAGGGTACATGCACACATTCGGGGTGGAGGAAGAAGAAGAAGAGGAAGAGGGACGAGTGACCCCCAATGTGGCATGGTTATGCCTCGATCCTTTTTCCTTCATTTCTCCATCCCATTAGGACTTATAGCATGAACACTTACATGTCCTGTGTTTTTTTCTTACTGCCCAGGGCTGGAATTTGAACCATGGCCAACCATGGGGTATCCAGCTCTCCAAGTACAGCAGCTAATCATTTCTATGGAGCTGGCTACCGTCAAAGCTTTTGAGTGATAGAATAGACTGATGGAACCTGGTAAAAGTGAGAAACTAAACCCAGTTAATAAGATTTCTAGATCCATGAAGAAGGGACCTTGGCATTTTATTTCTTATCACATTACTTTCTTTGATTCTTCATGTCAGCAGAGGGCAGAAGACAGACTGGAGCATCTGAGACCAATTGACTTTCTTTTTTTTTTTCTTTCTTTCTTTTTGTTTTTTTTTGGAGAAGTTTTTGCTATAGGGCGTGTGCACTCACCAGACAGACAGAGAGAGACAGAGAGACAGAAAGCGAGAAATCACCCCCCCCAGGGGGGATGGTCACGCTGCAATCCCTTCTCCTCCGTTCTCCTCTCGGGATCTTGGGCATGCACGCACACATGCCTGACGTGAGTTTAAGCCACCGGGTCCAGTACGCAAACCGCGGTCAACCACGTGGGAGTCCAGCGACATAGCCATTACGCCAATTGCTGGTTCCCACCAATTGACTTTCTGAGAACAAGAAAATATTAATGATGTTCAATTTTGAGTGGTAGGTTTATAGACATTTATGTTAACCTCTGCTGTCTTCCATGATTTAAAATTTTTCTCAAATAAGAAAACAAAAGGAGCTAATAAAATAACCCAGATACGTAATAAGGCAAAAAAAGGGATAAAAATGAAAAAGAGCATTATGGAAGAAATGTTGACAGGGCTTGGTGGCTTACTAGACATTGAGGACACAATGGAGGGAGACATCAGATGTCATTCCAACCTGGGAGGCTGCACCCGTGAAATGTCATTCAGTTCTTTTAATGGCAGACCTAGAGATTTCTGACTGAAACAGAGATGTGAGGAAGGGGTAGTGTCCTGCTGGGGGTGGGCGTAGGACACTGGAAGATGCTGAGCCTGGGAAATGACTGACTGCATTATACTCCCTTCAGTATCTTATAACTGAACACAGTGGGCACAGAGTGGATGCTTGGTAAATATTTGTTGAATAAATGCTGAACAAAGAAGAAAGATTTACACATAAGTGAAATGAATTTAAGAGGAAGACCTAGGTTTCTAAGTGAATTCAAGATTTTACATCTTAATAAATTGACCCTCGGAATTCATAGGTTGAATTGTTGACCAGTTGCCCCTTTAATAATCTCTAGGGAGCAGTGGAGAGCAAAGAGCTAGTAGATGGGAGAACTTTGCTTTAAACTTCAAAAAAGAGAAACAGAGGGCCAGCAGGTGGTACGGTAGTTGAGGTGCTCGATTCATATATGGCTGACTGTGGATTGCATCCCAGAACCAACAGATTGAAAATCACGCTGTGTGCATGTGTGCCCAAAATCCCAAGAGGAGAATTGAGAAAAAAGGAAACTGTGGCATGGCCATCTCCTCTGGGGGAGCGGGGGGTGGTTTCTTACTTTCCCTCTCTCTGTCCAGGGTATGTACTTGCCATAGAGCAAAACTTAAAACAAACAAATTAATTTCACGGAAAACTTGTGTTATGAGTAAATAATTATGCATAAATTTCACTTTTTTTTTGCACCAAAAATGAATTTGGGTTTAATTCCATTTTCCTCCAAATTTTTGAAGCCCTCCTACCCACGTCCATGCAACTGTAGGTTTGTTTATGGACTTCATTGGTTGGGTGCAGATTGACCTGTGGGCATCCAGTCCAGCTGACACCTGCTGCCTCCATATCTGTCCCCTGTGTGGGTGATGTCCCCCTTTCTTTTGGCAGTGCCTCTCCTTGGCTGTGTTGACTGGACTAAATGTGACAGTGTTTTTTTCTAAAGTGTCACTGAGCAGAGGATATCAGAGGAAGCCTGTGACACACCATTGAAGTCCTTGGGTTTCTTACAGACTGTTTTTATGGGGTAGTCCCAGCGGAACCAGGTGACTTGTTGGGGGTTGGCTTTAGATGTACGGATGCTGTCACTAGGGAACAACTCTGAACCCTTCCTATGCTCAGGGGCACAAGAGGAAAAACTGTAAGGTGTGATGCTCTGTTCTGAGGAACGACCCAGCTTACCTGCATTATTACAACCCTTCCAAGGTCGGTACCATGCTGCAATGTTTCAGATGCCCCTCTTCCAGTGATGCAGCCTGTGGCCGAGCTCCTTGGCTTCTCCAGCATCTGCAGGACAGCTGTGCTGCTGCTCTGTGCCTTTCCTTCACTGTGCACACTGCTCTTCTTTCATAATGGCATTGTGGCCTGCTCAGGGAATTGCTTCTGTGCCCTCTGCCCCAGAACTCCTGCTGGGAAGGATCCCTTTCATTTGGAGGAAAGTGTCTTTCCATTTCCTTTACACTGCCTTTTCTATAGCCACAGATGGACCCATCCCTTATGCCTCAACTTCTTGTCCACACCTATGTTTGTAAAGTTTCTGTGAGCTTATAATATTTAAAACATAATTTTCTAACTTTAAACAATTCATCCAAGAATTGCTAATCTGAGATTTCAGTATTACTACATGCTGACTTGATCTCATTCACGTCAAACTGAAAGGAAATGGCCTGTGAGTTGGGCTACTCAGCAGTGTGTTTGTAGAGTGTGGTTTTCATTCTTTCTTTTGAAACAATAAAAACTGGGCAGTTGCTTCCTCCCTGAACTTCAGTCAAGACCACTACCTAAGCCGAGAGTGGGTGAAGAAGACCCTTAGGCTCTGCCGGCCACAAGGAGGCCCCAAAGTACCAACTGACCTCTTCATGAGTCATGTTGGCCTGATTATAGGCTAAAGATCACACCCTTCTCTGTGGCTACCTCAAATTCTTTTTAAAGTTAGAAATAAATGAACAAATGAATACAATAAACACTTTAGATGGCCTGGACTTGTGCTCTAGTTGTTTTAGGAGCTGAATCCCACATACCAAACTTGTGGTTCAAATCCCCGACACAGCAGCCTGAGAGACACACTAGTACGTGGATGCCCAAGATCCTAAGAGATAGAGAGATGTAAGAGAAAGGATTGTGATGTGATCATGCCCCAGTGGGAGATGCTTTCTCCTTTTTCCTCTCTCTCTGTATCTCTCTGTGAGCACACAAGGCCTCTAGGGGGGAAAGATACCGCTCGGGTTTGTATTTGACACTCACCACAGTCCAGGTCAGCATACCTTCTTTATAGCCTAGATGAGCCCCCTGCTTCTGCCCAGTTACCATCTGAAGGCATTTTGTCATTGATCTCCTCCCTGGCTTTGCCTTGCTTAAATAAGTTTTAAAAATATTTTTTTTTTCTAATTGGTTGATAAGATGTACACAAGGGTTAAGGAAGCCAGGGCATGTATTTCCTGTCAGAATGCTGATCAGAGACCCTGTTTGCAATGTCCCAGAAATGAAACGCAGGTTGATCTTCAAGTGTGTTTAACTGAGTAACAGCAGCATTGGTGGGCACAGCTGCAGCTGGCTGTGAAAGGAAGAGGCCAAACTGCTTACCTGGTGCTTGTGCCTTGGTCATGGACATCCACATTCAGCCTCCTCATCTGATGTAGATGATTGGTACTGACTTCTTTAGCTGGCCTGACTGAAGAGAGTTATAGGGGAGAGTGCAATTCTTCCCCATTTTTTAAAAAGAATTATTAAATTTTACTTACTACTATTATTATTGTTGTTATTGTTTAATTCGCCACAGGGCATGTGTGTTGGCCAGAGTCAGAGAGAGGAAGAGGGAAATGAGAAAGAAAACCAATAGGTTCAGAACTCAAACCATGGTCGGCCATGAGGGAGTACAACTCCTTAACCAATACACCGCTTGCTGGCCTGTAGTAAATAAAAAATATTTATTTAATCATGGCAAAGCCAGGGAGTAGATCAATGGCAAAATGTCTTCAGATAGTAATTGGACAGATGGTAACTCTTCACTTTTGTGTGTTAACCAAATTCCTAATTATGTCTCCTTTTCTATGAAGGGTGACAACAGGCCAGTGGTGATTTCTCTTCGTGGTTCACTACTGTCTGCTCTGGAAGATAATAGCGTTCCCACTGGCAAGATGAAACTTCTGCCCTGGCCTTTAGACCTCAGGGGCCTCCCTCCTGTATCTCAATAATGCCCCACCAATGGAAGACTGAGATTTGGGAGCCAAGTAGGGCTTTCTCACTGAGATGATGAAGGGTTGTGAATTTTGAAGCTGACTTCGGGACTACAGAGAAAGTCATGTGGGGAGTTCTTAGTGTTTTAAGAGTACAACTAAGGAATCCTTATCTTTAATATTCTGTCCCTGCGGTTTCTGTGCTGGTGGCCCAAAAGCTCCCACTTAAGAATAACAAGGCTCACCCAATGCTTTATAAAGGCTTACCTTTACTATCTGTTATCACACTAATTTCATAGGAGCCAGCTAAAGTAGGAAAATAATATTTTTACCTTAAGCATATAGAAATTTAGTTTCAAGTTCTTTGCCTGCTTTTAACATAAATGTACAGGATTCTGAAACTGTAGATCTATGGCTGGTATAAGGTTGGCGGGAAGGATCCCAGGAGAGTACAGGTACAACCATGGCCAGGGTCTACAACACTGGCCAGGGAGAGGCAGTGTCCAGTGGGACTCCCTACCTGCATACATTTGTATTAAAAAAACACTTTATTTGATTAGTTTTTGGCCCTATCTTAGTTGACTTTCAGCTGCTTCAAGCTGAAAGCAGACATAGATACCTAATCACTGATTTATTTTTTCCTGCCTAGGGGTTAAAGGGAATGTTCAGGGAAATCTCTTCCAAGTGATTACTAAGGATGACACACACTGTTACATCCAGGCGAGCAACAAGACTGAGTGAGCAGAGTGGATTGAAGCTATCAAAAAGCTAACACAAGGACCTGAGGGAACAGGACCAGAAATCCTCCCACCTACCAGGTAAAACAATAACATTTCCTGGAGAATAGATGTGTTAATTAAAACTTGAAATCTTTTTACATCGTGCCCTGCTTTGGAGTGAGATGCTGAAGAGGTACTCCAGAAACAAAGGGCAGTGGTGCTGCTTCCTTCCCCATCTCCCTGTTACCAACCCAGAAAGGCTAGGACAGCCTAGAGACAGTAGCACCTGACTTCCAACCCTCATCACAGCTGCTGTGTCTTTGGCACCAAAATAAGTTCCCCCTGTTAGAACACTAACACGGGCCACACCGTAATGCTAAACAAACTCTAGCCTCTTGCAGCTCTCTCTGAAATGGTGTCAACTCAACTCCTTTGGGATTAATAAAAACTGAATTTGTCTCTGGCTATTAGAATAACTGCACTTTAACAACTTTCAAAGTTTTCCTACCTTTGATGATGTATGTATTATACAACTTATTGGGTTATTGGAGAAGTCATGATGTAGTTTTCTATGCAAAAATGTGTCATGACTTTTCTGACAACCCAGTATTACGGAAACATCCTCTGTCACTAAGATATCTTAATGTGAGAATGGAGACAAAACAAATACTATTATGTTTTAGAAAATTGGCTTGCATGATACCCTGCAGAAAATAAACCATGAACTCAGTTGAAGCCATTAGTTACACACAGAAAGGAAAAATTACAGATGTTCTATTTAAAAATATGGGTATTTAGAAAGAGATGCAGAGCAAGAGCTCTCTTAAAAGACATATATGGAAAAGAGTTAAATCAAGGCATGAAATTTTGGTTTTAAAATGAATATTGACTGAGACAAAGATACTAAGAAACTTCACCCACTGAAGTAGTAAAACATCAATATCATACAGTATTTTAAAGAATATTTTTATTACATTCAAGTTTAACCATAACATAACTATTGCCAGCATCCTTACCAAGTATGACTGCTTGGACTTCCTTTCACATGGATAAAATGTATACCTTACATTTAAAGGAAGTGGGTACTCACAAGGTACTTCAGTAAAAATTAAACTCCTAAATAGCTTGAACTATCTCCTTTTAGTATTATTATTATCTTTATTTTAATTTATTATATACATGCAATTACTGTATGTGACTACAGTTTATAAAATGAATTTACCCAACATGAACATACTTCCCACTAGTACAGCTGAAGATATCATACACATTATCATCAACAGATTATCCTCCATTTTTGTTTCCCTGAAATATCTTGCCTCTATTTTTCTCTTTCATTCCTTTCCTCTCACTCTCCCCCATCTCCCACCCTCTTCCCATGTTGTCTCCAGAGTTTATAACTGTTTTCCATGCTTCCGTATCCTCTAAACTTTACCTTTCTACCATAAAGTATGGATAGTAAGAATATATTAAGTGGAGACATATAATATCTCTCTTTCATAGCTTGGCTTGCTTCACTTAGAAATAAATCTTCCATATCTGTACATTTGCCACCAAATGTCAGGGGTTTTTTGTTTGTTTGTTTGTTTTTTGTTATTTTTTTTGGCTAAGTAGTATTCCATGATGTATATGTTCCACAATTTTTCAATTAATTCATATGTTCATGGACATTTGGGTTGGCTCCATGCATTAGCAATTGCATGGAGGCAACCCAAACAATAAACATAGATGGACAAACACTTTTTCAACTGAGCATTTTCCTGTTCTTTGGATAGATGCCCAGGAGTCAAATTATTGGATAATATTGTAGTTTTATTTGTAGGTCTTTGAGAAATATCCATATTGTTCTCTATAGTGGCTGTACTAATTTATATTCCCACTGACAGTGTAGGAGATTTCCCCTTTCGCCATGACCTCATTAGCACATACCATGTTTTGTTCTTTTATTTTTAGTCATTCTGACTGAGTTAGGTGGTATCTCATTGGGTTTTGATTTGCATCTACCTTATGATAAGGGATGTTGAGCATTTTTTCATAAGCTTTTTGACTATTCATATGTCTCCCTTAATCAGTTTCTTTTTAGCTCATTTTCCTGTCTTTTAATTGGTTAATTTTCTTTTCTTTTTTAGGTAAGCTGCTTGAGTTCCCTGTGTATTGTAGGTATCAGGGCCTTATCTGATACATAATTTCCAAAAATATTCTCCCATTCCAAGGATTGTCAATGTACAATAATTCCTGTGCCTTTTGCTGTGCAGAAACTTCTTAATTTGATGTAATTCTACTTGTCTCTTTTGGGAGTATTGCCTGTGCTGTAGGGGTCTTATTTAAGAAGTCTTGGTTGATCTTATAGCTCCTAGAGTTTCTCCAGTGTTTTCCAGCAAGAGTTTTACAATTTGAGGGTTTAAGTTTATATTTGTCCACTTTGAGTTGATTTTTGTTAATGGTAAGAGATAGAGTCCAGATTCATCTTTCTGTAGGTGATTATCCAGTTTTTCAAACACCATTCACTAAACAGGTTTTTTTGTTTCTCCCCAGTGGATTGACTGGTGACCTTTATCAAAAATCAGTTGGTGGGACTAGCAGTTAGTGTAATGGCTATGTCGCTGGACTTCTCTGTAGTCAACCGCAGTTCGAGTCCCAGACCCAGTGGCTTAACCTCACGCCAGATGTGTGTGCATGTGTGCCCAAGATCCCAAGAGGAAAATGGAGGAGAAGGGATTGCAGCATGGCTATCCCTCCTGGGGGGTGATTTCTTGCTTTCTGTCTCTCTGTCTTTCTGGTGAGCACATGTGCCCTATAGCAAAAAACTCTGAAAAAAAATCAGTTGGCTATATGTCTTGATATTTATTTCTGGGGTCTCTATTCTGTTCTATTGGTCCACCTTTCTGTTTTTGTATCAATACCATGCTGTTTTTATTATCACCATTTTGTAATATATCTTAGGGTCAGGCAGAGAGATGCTGCCTACTCCACTCTTCATATGTGGGATTTTTTGGCAATATGGGATCTATTATGACTCCAGACAAGTACTGTGATTGTCTTTTCTAGGTCTGTGAAGACTACCTATGGTAATTTGATTTTGATTGCATTAAATATGTAGATTAATTTGGATATTATTGCCATTTTGATTATATTTATTCTTCCAATACAGGAACATAGGATACCTTCCACTTTTTTGTGTCATTTTCAATTTCTTTTTTTAGATTTTCATAGGTTTTCTCATGGAGGTCTTTGACTTCTTTTGTCACATTTATTCCTAGGTATATTTTACTTTTCATGGTTATGGTAAATGGGATTACTTTCTTCAGTTCTACCTCAGTCTGCTTGTTGTTCATATATAGATATGCTATAGATTTTTGTATGTTGATTTTGTATCCTGCTACTTTACTGTATTCATTTATCACTTTCAGGAGTTTTATTGAGAATATCTTTGGGTCTTTTATGTACATACTAATGTCATCTGCAACAGAGATAATTTTCACCTCTTCTTTCCCCATTTGAAAGCCCTTTATTTTACTCTTTTCTGATTATATTGTTTAGGACTTCCAGCAATATATGGAAAAGGAGTGGAGAAAGTGGGTGGCCTTGTCTCATAGTAATTTTTAGCAAAAAAGATTTCATCTTCTCCCCATTCCATTTGATGTTAGCTATAGGTTTTTGAGAGATAGCTCTTATAGTGTTAAGAAATGACTCTTATATGCTGATTTTGCTGAGTTTTAATCATGAAGGAATGTTGTATTTTATCCAATGCTTTTCTGCATTAATTGATGTGATTGTATCATTTTTATCTTTCTCGTTATTAAATTGGTGTATTGGGTCTGGTTTTTCATCCCTGGAATAAAGTCTATTTTGTCATTGCGTATGATCTTTTTACATGTTTTTGGATAAAATTTACTAGAGTCTTGTTCAGAATTTTTGCATCTATATTCATCAGAGTTATCAATCTGTAATTTTCATTGTTTTTTTTTCCAATGTCTTTATCTATTTAGGGGATGAGGTTAATGGAGGCCTTATATAATGAATTTGGGAAAGTTCCTACCTTTTGGATCTTTATAAACAGTTTGGATATAATGAGGGTTAACTCTTCTTTAAAAGGTTTGTAGAATTCAGAATTGAAGCCCTTAGGACAATGGGCTTTTCTTTGTTTGGAAGTTATTTAGTAATTATTCAATCTCATTGCTTTGTATGGGTTTATTCAGACTTTCTATGTCCTGCTGATCCAATGTTGGTAGAATATATGTGTCCAGGAATTTGTCCACCTCATCCAGTTTTTCTTGTTTGTTGCTATATAGTCACTCATTTTATTCTCTAGAGGTGTTTTGTGTTTCTATTATATCATTTGTAATATTGCCATTGTGCATTCAATTTATCTGGTTCTTGTCCTCATGTTAATTAGCCTATCTATTGGCATATCAATTTTGTTTATCTTTTCAAAGTACTAGCTTTGGTTTCATTTTTGTTCTTTATAGTTCATTTATTTTCTATTTTGTTTATTTGTGCATGAATCTTTATTATTGCTTTACCCCTGGCAGTTTTTGTTGTTGTTTTTGCAATTCTCTGAGGCATGATGTTAAGTCATTCATTTGCCTCCTTTCCATCTCTTTCTTATGTACACTAATTGCTATAAACTTCTCTCTTATGACTGCTTTTGCTGTGTTGTGTATGCTTTGGAAGCTCATATTTCCATTGGTTTCAATGGATCTTTTGATTTCAGTCTTAATTTCTTCAGTAGTTGTGAAGATGTTGAATATAGTTTCTATGCTTTTGAATCTGTAAAGTCTTGTTTTGTGCCCCATCATGTGATCTACTCTTGAAAACATTCTGTACAGGGGTGAGAAAAAATGTATATTTCATGGTTTGGGTGTGGAAGGTTCTATAGATGTCTGTTAAGTCCATTTGATTTATGTTATCATTTAGATTCTGTATACCTTTGCTTATTTATTGTCTAGATGATCTGTGCAAAAGAGATTGTGGTGTGTCGAGATCCCTAATGAATAGTGTATTGCAGTATATCTCTTCTTTTAGATCTAGAAGTCTTTCCTTCACATTTTGGGTGCTCCTGAGTTGGGTGCATAGATATTTATAAGCATTATATATTCTTAATGAATTATCCCTTGACAAGCTGGTACAATGTTGGCAAATTCTTTCAGGCATTCTTTATCTATGAATGTTTTCATCTTTCCTTCCCATTTGAAGGATAATCTTGCCATGTATTATAATCTCAGTTGAAGTTGTTTTTCTTTTAATGCTTTGAATATGTTTTCCCATTCTTTCTTTGCCTGTACTGTGTCTGGTGAGAGGTCTGATGTTAGCCTGATAAGATAACATTTGTAAATACCTTGATGTTATTAGAATCATTTTTTTTAATCTTGTTTTTATCTCCAGTTTCAGCTGATCTATATGATGTGTCATGGAGAGGATCTTCTTGGGTTGATTTTATTTGGGGTCCTTTGTTTTTCTTGAGTCTGGATGTTTGAATGCTTTTCTAAAGTTGGAAAGTGTTCTTCCAGGATTTCATGGAATAGTTTATCAGTATCCTTATTATTTTCTTCACCGTCTGGGATACCAATTATTCAGATGTTTGGCCATTTAATGGCATCTATTATTTTCCATTTATTATCCTCAATTTTTTTCATTCTTTTCTGTTATTTTTTTCTAGGTTACAGATTTTGTCTTCTAGATCTGAGATTCTATCTTCCTGTGATCTAATCTGCTTTTTAAACTTTCAAGGGAATTTTTTATTTCCTGTATTACAACTTTCATTTCTAATAGTTCTTTTTGATTCTTTTTATGGTGTCTATTTCTTCTTTCAATCCATGGAATGACTTCATATCTCAGAGCTCATCAGCTCTTTTCTCTTGCATCTTCTACAGTTCGTCTCTTTTCTTTTAAATCTCATTTAGTTTTGTGTCTGAATATTCTGAATTGTTTAAGTGACATTTCCACAAGTTCTATTGTACTGTCTGAATGATGATGAGTTGTTCTTTTCCCTTGAAGGAGAGATTTTCTTTTTTTTTGGAGAGGTTTTTGCTATAGGGTGTGTGCACTCGCCTGAAAGAGAGAGACAGCGAGACAAAAAGTGAGAAATCACTCCCCAGGGGGAATGGCCAC
>NW_006199731.1:82194-82512 GCF_000334495.1 Tupaia belangeri chinensis
CGAACTGTGATCGACTACATGGGAGTCCAGTGACATAGCCATTACGCCAACTGCTGGTCCCAGTAGAGATTTTTTTTAGTTTCTCCTATTTCTTGTGTCTCTGTGCTGGCTTCTGGTCATCTGATGTTTTATGCATTTCTTCCTAATTTCTTCTAATTAATTTGGAGAGTTCTAGGTGTGCAGGAGCAGGTGAGCCACAGTATCTCTGCAGTTCTATCTTTGTGATGTTCACCCTGCAACCTGCACTGTCATTGCTGGAGCTGGATATTCCAATGGCTGCCCAGTTTCTTGAGGATTGATAAACCTGGGGCTGAGATG
>NW_006199732.1:0-560 GCF_000334495.1 Tupaia belangeri chinensis
TAGGCTATGTGACCTTGGCAAAAATTTCTAATTTCTTTTTACTATAAAATAAAACTAATAGCCAACATTTTCATGTTGTCTACAAGAATAGAAACAATGTATGTACAATGCCTAGCACAAAGGAACTAGATAATAAACAATGTATTATATTTTTTTATTATTTGACTTCTCACAGAATCTTCATGGATATGCATTAATATTTTCCATTTTATAGATGAAAAAAACTAAAGCACAGAAATCTCAACTTATCTAGCTAGTAGCAGAGCTAGTAAGAGTATTAACCACATTTTTATGTTCTAACTTAATTTTTTCTATAATTTATTATCTATATAGTCTTATTAAACCTTTTTTGATTCTCAATATATACATGTATGCACAAGTTAAACTTACCAAAATTGTTATTATATATTTTGGGTAAGTTAGTGTTTAAATATGTTAATTTACTGATTAACTTTTTGTATATAACACTGAAACATTTCTTTTTAAGTAAGTAGTTTAAAAATAATTTTAAAAGCAACTCTTTGATAAATGAAGAAGAAACTAGGTTCAGAGCAGGAAAA
>NW_006199732.1:885-1987 GCF_000334495.1 Tupaia belangeri chinensis
TAGTATATTATAAGAGCTGGATGAGATAAAATACTATGTTTGAATTGGTGAAAGTCCATTTTGATTTTCATTTAAAATACTTTAATTTCTTTGATTATTAATAGAAAGAACTTCTTTTCCTTTGACCTTATGTTACTATGAAGATACTCTGATAGCACGTTTCACATCATATTTGACTTTGCTTTTCATATTGGGATTTTTTAATCAATATTGATGTGTTATTAATATTTATCTATGAATTAACTAATGAAATAAAACTGCCTTTTATTGAATTGAATAATTGAGAAAGTAGTTATTTGAAGTCGAAATATTATGTCAGTTAGCTTTTGCTGCATAACAAAACAGCCCCAAACCACCACTTATTAGCAAATTTTTCTGTGGCTCCACAGTGATGTCTTTGCTCCATGTTTTAGCTGCATGCTTCAATTTGAATAAGGCCAGCTGGTCCCTGATGATCTTGTTCACATGTCTGACAGTTGGGGCTGGCTCTCAGGAGTACAGTAGTCTTACTTGAGACTAACCAGTGAGAGAGTACACCGTAAAGTTCAAGTGCCCTTATATCACCCCTTATTATGGTGTTTGCTAACTTTTTCATTGGCCAAAGCAAGTGGGGGGGGCACTGAAAGACATGAACCAAAAGTGTACATAATGGAAAAAATGGTTCATTAGGGTTCTTATCTGTAAAAATTTAACAAAAATATAACTTTTGAGCATCACTTACTTTTTTTTAATTTTTAATTTATGTGAAATACTTCGATTAATTTTTCTGCTCATGAAGTAAAGTGGTTATATGTAAGGTGAGAAAGCATCTCCCCATAGGGATAGTCATGTCACAACTCCTTCTCCACATTTTTCTCCTTTTGAGATTTTGGATATATATGTACCCGGTGTGTTTCTCGAGTCATCAGGTCTGGGACTTGAACCGTGCGTAGGTGATGTGGGATGCAGCTGCATTAACCACCAGGCTACCACCTGGTACTGATTTGAACATTTTAATAAACATGATCCCTTTTTTAGAGCTATTGTCTAAGTTTCATTCTTTTATCAAAAGATAATTAAGCCAAACTTTACCAGCTATAACTGGTGATAATACTGAGAGAAT
>NW_006199733.1:0-1586 GCF_000334495.1 Tupaia belangeri chinensis
TTAAATAGAAAACTCTTTGAAACCACATAAGACAAAATTTGTTGAGGGATAGGAAAGGTGTTGAAAGTCATGTATGTGTTAATCTCATTGTCACACAAAAATAATTGGAAGTAAAAAACTGGTTCATTTGTTTGAAATCCCGTAAAAAACAGGTAACACTAGCCAAATGTCAGAATGTCTAGTGTCTACAAATAACCACACTCTGGGAAAGACACATCTCAAATCTAATTTATTTCCATTTTTCTTATAAGGCAGAAATGCTTCGGCAAACCCTTCCTGAACTACTAGGAAAACCTATCAAGTTAGAGGGTGCATCTGCTTTTCTCTACTTGCCAAATTTGGTGACAGATCAGGTTTCAGTGAGCTCAGAAACAGGAGACAATGACAATAGATTGAAAGAATGGAGTCTGTTTACAGGGCACTGTAGACAGACACTCTCAGGATGACAGGTTATAACTTCACAGCGGGCCACACTCTAAGCTTTCTCCAATAATTAACATCATTAGGGCACTGCCTACCCATCTCAGTCAAACTCTCTATCCCTTCTAAAAGTTGGTTCAAACCTCTGAGCAGGATCCAGTGCCTCAGGGGAAGGTAGGATTATTCAAATTTTGTCCACTCTAGGAAAAAAGGTAATAGTTACTTTAGGTAAACTGAATTTTTTTTCCTTTCCCAGGATCTTCTGCCACTGCTCTGAATTACTAATACAGCATTCAGGCCATAGGGGTGTTCTTTCAGGTGAGATTCCTACCTGTATAATTTTCTGTGGATAGCAGAAGAAGAAGAAGGTTTACTGAGCAACCAGTCTTTGCAGGGAGCTTTGCACGTGAGCCAGCACAGTGCTGAGCATGGAGTAGGAACCCTGTGGTAACAGAACCATTGTTCAGGAGAAATATTGCTGGACAAGAACTGGAGGGGAAGGTGAGGAGGCAGACTGTCAGGAGCAGAAGCTCGGAAATGTGTGCGAGGGAGAGAAGCAGAGCACTCATGGTCAGAAGGCAACAGAAGGAAGCAGGCGGTAAATGAAGATGACAGAGGAAATAACCAGAGGCCCAGAGTCCTGTCAACAAGAATACGGAAAGACTGGCCTAAGCTCATTTCATGAGAACTTGAATGATCAAATGTTCATCAACAGGAAAATTAAAATCTTCCACTGCTCTAAAGTCAAGCTTCCCTCTTGATGTAGTGATTTAAAGAACAGCTCCATAGGGAGGCAGTTGGCTGTCACCATCTGCACAGCCCTCAGGGACAGATGCCATTTAGCTGGTGGAGAGAGGCACAGGGAATGGCCAGGAATCTGCTCAGAAAATGCAGGAAGCAGACCTGTGACCACAGGGGTTCCCAGCCTTTTCTGGAGGGTTTCTTTTGCAAATCTCTACCCAAATGAACACTATGTTTTTTGACCACCAAACAAACTACATTTGTGGGCCATCAACTACTTGTGTCCTCTGTGTTACTATTCATCACTGATACACGTGAAACTACACACAGCATCTGACCAGTGTTGATAATCACTGCTCTCACACTCAGGCTTCTATGATGGTCACAAAGAATTAGAAATGTAGGGAACCAGCAGTTAGCATAAT
>NW_006199734.1:0-777 GCF_000334495.1 Tupaia belangeri chinensis
TTAGACGTGTGCATACGGCCTTCGGTTTTGGAGGTGGTGTATACATCTAAGGATTTTTGTTTCGTGTGAAATACCTAGTGTTCCTTTTATGCTGATGTCTAGGAACTCGGCTGTTTCCCGTCTCTTGGCCATCTGTAATACTTTGCTTCTTGTCATCGCCATCCAGCTCGTAAAAGCAGAGGATGATGGGCTTTATTTTTATTTGCCTCTCTGATTCAATGTCTTGAAACAATCAGAACTGGGGTCAGCCAGCGGCATGATGGTTTAAGCATCTGGATCTCGTGTGGTGGACTGTGCTGTTGGAGTTTGAGAAACAGCAGCTTGAAAGCCATGCCAGGCCTGTGTGCCTCTCTGCCCCAAATCCTGAGAGGGGAGGTGGAGGAGAGAGGCTTGCCCTGTAGTCATTCTCCCCAGGGGTTCATTTGTCCTTGTTTGTTTTTTTCTCTGTCTCTGTCTATTCCTCCAGGGAGTGAGTTCTCACTTTCCCTCTTTGTCTCTTTCTCATGTGCCCTAGAGAAAAGAAAAGACCATAAGTTTTAGTGAATCACCCAGGACTCAATGTTGGGTGGTTGGGTGGCCCGGTGCAGTCAGGGCTGTAGCTGCCAGGTGAGAGGTAGTGGGCGGGTTTCCCCACCAGGGCCCACCCCCCTGGGTCTGGGTCTGGGCTGTGCCTAGCACCTGGGACCGTCCTTCATCAGCAGCCTGACTTGGGAATGCCTGGGGCTTCTCTGGAGGGTAGAGGACATAGGGCAGGGTGCAGCAGGGAGGGAGCCCCGC
>NW_006199735.1:0-885 GCF_000334495.1 Tupaia belangeri chinensis
ATAACTGGACCATCAATGAGGAAGAAAATGGAAAAAAAAAATTATCAAAGACTCTACCTCCCCAAATGTATTTGACTCTATTATGTTCATGGTGAATATTTTTACAAACTTTAAAAGAAAATCACATCTTATTTTACAAACTTAGAAATGTGATCCTGTTGGACCACAAATTCTAATAAAGAAAATGTCAAACTGGCATTATTTCTTTGTGTAGATATTAAAATGTAAATAAAATGCTAGCATAGGGCCAGTGATGTAGTGCAGCAGTTTGGTGCTATGTACAGAAAACCAGATCCTGGGGACCAGGAGATGGCGAAATGGTTATGCCCCACATAGTCAACTGCAGTTTGAATCCCCAACCCAGCAGCTTAAAACTCACACCAGGAGCATGTATATGTATGCCCAAAATCCTGAGAGGAAAATGGAGAAGAGACTGTGGCATGACCATTCCATCTGGGGGGTGATTTCTTGTTTTCTGTCTCTGTCTCTCTGTCTCTCTGGCGAGAACATGCACCCTATAGAAAAATTTTCTAACAAGAACAACAAAAAAGAAAACCAGATCCTGGGCCAGCCTCTGGCATGGTTGATAGAGCAGCTGGATCCCCCATGTCTGACTGCACAGTTCAAGTCCCAGACCTCATGGCTTCAGAAACATACTGAGCACATGTGGGTGCATGTTCAAGCTCCTGACAGGATAGAAAAATAAAGGAAAAATGATTGCAGTGTGACCACACCCCACTGAGAGGTACTCTCTCTCTTTCACAAGTGTACATGTATTCTGACCAAAAAAAAAAAAAGCATATAAAATTCAAGAGAAAAAAAATTGTATTTGTTAGGGACAAAGAGTTTATATAGAATTATGGGGGAAAAGCTACTTTTTTTTTT
>NW_006199736.1:0-1423 GCF_000334495.1 Tupaia belangeri chinensis
ACTGGACTGGTCTGAGGTGTATTTCATGATGCATAACTCTCTCTACAAGTTAAATGATATGTAGCAATTTAATGTATTAAACAGTAATAAAAATAAGTATTTTAAAAACTTTTATGAGATCCATTACTGAAATTATAAAGTGAATAATCTGAGTAGATTTGAGCTGTTTTTTGTTTTTGTTTTATTTACATTTTATTTTAGTTTAGTTTTTTAAGACATGTCTGGCCTTCTTGTAATCTTTTTGACTCAGCTTCCAGTTGGGACTAGAGTTACATGGCAACATCCAGATTTTTAATATTTTTGTGACAGGGTATTACTTTGTTGCTTAGGACAGCCTCAGGCTTATGATTCTCTTGCCTTAACTTCCTCAGTTTCTGATATTAGAGTTGGCCTTTTGTTGGAGTGGGAATTGAACCTAGGCCTCTCAAGTGGTTCCAACCTGCAGAACATGGTTTCCTAGAAGCATGTCTACTGAGATGTGCAAAAAATTATGCTTTTTTTTAAGTTTATTTATTCATTTCTTTCATGAATGAGAGAGACAGAGAAAGGAAGAGAAACAATACCTACAAAGGGCTCCTGATGGCATGCATGATCTCCAGTTACAGTCAGCCTAGGAGCATGGGCACATACGAGAAAATAAAACATTTTATACTATTCATGATTTAAGAGAAAAGTGAATATGAGACTTCAGCCATTGGTACTGACCATTAGGGAGTCAAAAGATTTGATTCCAGTATTCTAGGCTGTGTCACACACACACAAAAAAAAATTGTAGTCATGGATACTGAACCTTGAAGCTAGGCATATAAAATAAAACTGTACTCGACTGTAACTTAAGTAAATTATTCAATACCCTGATAAATGATTTTGTAAATTCTCTCTTACTTATGTCTTCCCTTTATTCCATTTCTTTGTAAAATAAAACCCCCACCTTCTGCCATTTTGGACCATTGGTTATATGCATCCATAGCTTTGCCTCAATGTAGTTGTCCAAGTTGGTTCAGCCATAAATAAACTGTTTTTGCTTGTTTGACAAGCTTGGGTCAGATATTTTTATTTCAGGTTAATAATGGCATAGTTAGGGAGATCTCTGGATGCAGATCTGGAAACTTACTGGTTCTCATAAACACAGAATGATGGTTTATTTTAGATAAATAATGTTTTCAAAGTTTAAGATTTTAGAGAAACAACTGTAGACTATATAGAAACAACTATACACTACCTCAGGTAGTGTAGGAAAAGGATGAGAAATGGCAGAGGGTGAGAAATAGGGGTTAAATACACACATTATCAACAATAACATTTATGATTAAGCCACTATGCAGTATATTCCTGATGGGAAATCACATTTTGTATGTTGTGACGATACTCAGGGGATGAATGTAAATTAAATAATTAATTTTAAAAAATGTTTCAGGAAGAA
>NW_006199737.1:0-784 GCF_000334495.1 Tupaia belangeri chinensis
TGCTAGTGACTGTGCCATCAGGTGGGCCAAGAGACTGACTGCAATGAAGGAAAGACCTGGCATTTGTTCCTAAGACTGTCCTCATCAGAAGGAATGGGATGGATTTCGAGTTCTCTATGTTCCCTCCCCCAGGTCCAGGGACCAGAAGAGTGGACCAGATTTTCAGCCGAGATAAAATAGCTCTTCAAAATGATGTCCAGAAATTACAAATTTGGGTGGTAGGGTAATTTACCTGCTGAGAATTACAATATGTGATGTATTTCTATTACAATCAGTAAACGATCACTAGAAACTATATGAGCATCTTTTATAGGTGCTTAGGAATGACAGGGATGTTCAGTCCTGAGGGGTCAAGGAGTCTGCAAGGGCATGTTCAAGGTCACTGTGCTCTTCTCTGCAGAGGGTTGCACCTGTGGGAATTTTCAAAATAAGGAGTTTGTACCACCTGAGAGTCACTGTCCAGATGAGGGAAAAGAGAATAATAGTGGTGGATTAGACTACTAAGGGAAGTCAACCATGGGACTAGACTTGGTCTTATGAATTTTATCAAAATATGTTTTAGAACACATTGGTCCTATTGCCTAGTGGTTAAGGGAAGCTGGATCCAACATGTCTGACAATGGCATGAGTCCAAACCCCCACAGCTTGAAAATCACTCTGGGAACATTTGCATATGTGCCCCAAATTCTAAAAGGATGGGGAAATGGGGAAAAGGGATTGCAGTATGACCACGCCCCTTTGTGGGGATACTCTCCAACCCACATCTCTCTGTCTCTAGTGAGCA
>NW_006199738.1:0-614 GCF_000334495.1 Tupaia belangeri chinensis
AAAGAAAGAAAAGAAAAGAAAGAAAAGAAATGAACTCTGTTAACAACTTTACCTTAACCAGTTAAACCCCTATTGGACTTCTCATACACAAACTTATGGAAACTAAGTTTGTGTTATTCCCAGGCACCAAATTTGTGGTTTTAATTGTAGCCATAGAAACCAGTGTAACTATGACCGACATTAATTAAAATCCTAATTAGGGCTGATAGTAGTGCAATCAGTAGTACTGAACTACAGTGCTGGAAACCACATGGCCAGTAGCCATCTGAATCCCTAGTCTAAATGACATGAAACACACCAGGTTCTCATTCTTACCCACGATCCTGGCAAACTGGAGGGATGGGGGAAGGGGATTGCATTGTGACCAGACCCTATTGGGGGTGCTTTCTCTCTCTTTTTCTCTCATGTGCATGCACATGCTCTTTATCATGAACACTTTAAAAATAAATGAATAAATAAATAAATAAATAAATAAAAATAACCCTCCAAATCGATATGGTCTTTGAGATCCTATTTGATATAGTTACTTCTAACCCTTGAAAATTTCACCTTTTATGATGCTTAAGCTTGTTGACCCTGTTCCAGGCACACTAGCCTTCTTGTTATTTTCAAAA
>NW_006199738.1:848-2502 GCF_000334495.1 Tupaia belangeri chinensis
TTTGGTGACTAAAAAAAAAAAAAAAAAAGGCATTTTCTGTAAGGGCAAGGACTTTTTCTTTCCTGCTTATTTTTGCATCTTTAATACTAAAACAGTGCCTGGTCCATGGTAGGCACTTCACATTTGTTAAATAAATGGATAGACGATATGTCTTCTAATACTTCACCACCGAAGTGGAAAATATCCCTAATTATTTTAAGCACCACTCAGATAGTTATTATAGACACTCCTCCAATTAACATTTTTTTTAAAGTCACCCTTTCTCTTAAAGTATGTCATCCATAACTTAACACAGCACTCGAGCTCCTTTTCAATTATCCGTAGAATAATAACAATCATAAAGAAGGAAAACATCTGGTTTCCAGTATATGAGAAAATAAAATGAGGGTCATAATACTTTTGTGAAGAGAAATAATATAAATTGTGTGTATGTTAAATTGTGTGAATGAGTTAGGCTAATGAATATGAGTCAGAAGACATGTGCTTTTCTGACCCTACTTAATTACTTCGTCTCCTTGACCCTGTTTTTCCCATCTTTAAAACAAAGGGTGGAAATAAATTTAGTTTAGAAACTCAGAGCTCAGACTAAAAAAATTTAGTTCAAGTTTCAGTTATACCATGTACAAACTATGTGATAATTATGTTTCTGTGATCTCATCCTTCAAATGTATAAAATTATAGTATTTATCTCCTAGGATTGCTATGAGGATTTAATATGATAATATATGTAAGTACTTGGCATAGCGTCTGGTTACTTAGCAAATGCTCAGATATATTAGTTATCCTTTTGTCTTTAGGTAGTAAATATTTCTAGAATTTTATTCCTCTATGAATAAAAGAAGAAAATATTCCAGTGAAGGGGAAGATAAGGAAAAAAAATGAAAATAGTAGTTTTTACCTCTTATCAAACATCCTTTGTCTAGTATGTTAAATTCAAATGTAATACTTAACTTAAATTTGTCCTATAACATATCAAATCCCTTATAGTTTTTTTTTATAGTTTTCTTTTCTTTCTTTCTTTCTTTCTTTTTTTTAAATTTGTTTTTGCTATAAGGCACATGTGTTTGCCAGAGAGAAACAGAGAGAGAGAAAGAGAAAGTGAGAAAGCACCCTTCAGATATGGCCATGCCGCAATTCCTTGTCCTTCATTCTCCTTTTGGGATTTTGGGCAGTCACACATATACTTGGAGTGTTTTTCATTCTTTCTTTGTTTTTTGTTTGTTTGTTTTTTAGAATTTCTTATTTAATTTTATATCTTCTCATTATTCTTTTAAATTTGCTATAGGACATATGTGCTATAGCACATATGAGACAGAGAGAGCGGGAAAGTGAGAAAGCAAATCTCCAGGCCTGGGACTCGAACTGCAGTGGGTCGTGTGGGAGCCCAGCCTCCTGCACCACTGTGCACCCTGCCAGCCCCTCTTTTCCACACATGTAGGGTAAGCGAGCCCCTCTGCAGGGTACCGAGACTCAAACCACATAGGCTGCCATGTGTGGGCCAACTGCCTTAACTACCTTCCCAACAGCTGGCTCAATATCTTATACTTTTAGGGTACAAACAGAACTATTTTGATATTTATTTACCCATGTGCTCAAATTAGTTTATTTGTGCATGTGTGTAGCTGCCATGTGCTATTATATTTCAAATGGCCAC
>NW_006199739.1:0-1237 GCF_000334495.1 Tupaia belangeri chinensis
AAAAAATACTAGACTTAGAACATTTGAAACAATCCAGGGTAGGGAAAATGAAGCTACGATACAGACAGAAAGAACTAATTAATAGAAAAAAAGAGATATTATCATATAAACAACTTAAAAATAACAATGCACATGAAATAATGGCAAAGAGCTTAGCCTAATGAACACTCTTAAAAAATAAATACACATGTACATATATAAATATACACACACACACGTGTCTGTGTGTGTGTTACTTAAAAATGTAGAATGAAACCATCTGAGGCAGTGGAGAATAGTTAAAAGAAGGCAGAAAGTGGAGTTAAAAAATTCTTAAAGGACAAATTTTGTAAATTTTTGTCATTTTACCACAGGGGAATCTCCAATTTGCATACAGATCAAGGAAGTAAAAACTGCACCTTTACTGGCTCAGGTTATCAAAATCTAATGTTCAGGGCTGAACAGAGCCAGAAATTTGGGGAGAAGTTCATAAGTCCTAGAAAAGAGAAAGGCAAAGACTATAATCCCCAGGATTTGCATATAGAACTCATTGAAATTGCTGGTGAACTACTAAAATACACATATACAGAACTCAGAGGTACCTACAAAAAAGCAGCTATTAGAACCTGAAAAAAAATGGAGAATCAGCTCCTCATCACTGCAAGGGATATAGAATTTGGAACTTGAATCTAGACAGTTACCTAATTTGTAGAATAAAAATTAATCTTTTGAGATATATAAGAATATTCACAAACTCTATGATGTATAATTTACATTATCCAGGGTAGATTTTAGAATTAATATTTAGTAAAATAAAAGCAAAATGTGACCCATATTTCAAAAATAAAGTCATCAAATAATACAGATATTTCAATTAGCAGACAAGAAAGTTAAATATGCAGAAATAAATTTGTGGACTTAAAGGAGATATACAAATGTTATAAATGAGGATTCTTGGCAGTAAAATAAATTTTATAAAAAGGGTATTCGGGAACTTTCCAGAATTTGTGTTGAGAATTAGAGGAGTGATGGCTGCCTGAGATGTCAAAAGCTAAGTGCTCCTACAATAGTTTCAGCCCACTCACTGGCAGTAGGAAGGGGTAGAAGAAATCACTTACTATGATGTATTAGGGGTCAAACCCAGTGCCACCCAGGAAGAACAGAAAAAGCTTATTGGAAGCTGGTTATGGGGGATTCTTTCCTTTTTCCTCCTCTCTGCCTCTAGTGAGTAAGCATTCCCTTAATCAGAAAAAAAAAA
>NW_006199740.1:0-444 GCF_000334495.1 Tupaia belangeri chinensis
ACTTCCCATGGGGAATGATCAGGCTGCAACTCCTCCATTTCTTCTTCTTTTTTAGTTTTTGGACCTGTATGCATACACACATACATGAAATGTTTCTTAGGCCTCCATATCTGGGACTCAAGCCCTTGTGAAATCTAGCTTAATCACCAGTCTATGGATTCAACCCACAAAATTGATTTTTTTAAAGAGAATTATTTATTTAATCACATATATTATCATTATTTTTAATTTACTAAAGGGCGTGTGTGCTCATGAGAGAGAGACAGAAAGAGAGAGAGAGAGAAAGAAAGCAAACTGCCAGTTCTGGAACTGGAACCATGTCAGCCAGAGTCCATTGACTTAACCACTAAACTATTTGATCGTCTCGCTAAAGAGATTAGATTTTAAATAAACCATGTTACCCTCTTAACTTATGAATTGATGATATCCTTTTGCAGAAAATAA
>NW_006199741.1:0-493 GCF_000334495.1 Tupaia belangeri chinensis
CCCTTATGATAAGAGATGTTAAACATTTTTTTATATGCTTTTTGACTGTCTGTCTTCATTGGAGAGTTTGTTTGCTCAGCTCATTTAGTTATCTTTTAATTGGACTTTTTTTTTTTTTTACTTTTTTACTTTTTTTTTAAAAGGGGTAAACTGCTTACATTCCTTATACTGGTTATCAGTCCCTTATCTGAGGCTTAGTTTGTAAATATGTTCTCCATTCTGAAGACTGTCTATTTTTATTATTGTGTCTTTTGCTACATACAAGCTTTTTAACCTGATGTAATTCTGCTTGTCTATTTTCAGAATTATTGCATGTACTTTGGGGATCTTATTTAAGAAGTCTTTGCCTACTATGATGTCTCCATTAAGTTCTCTTGTGTTTTGTAGTTTTATAGTTTGAGGCTTTATGTTTTGATCTTTGATCCATTTTGAGTTTATATTTGTTAATGGTGAGACATAGGATTCCAGTTTCATTTTTCTTCAGGTGAATATC
>NW_006199742.1:0-1092 GCF_000334495.1 Tupaia belangeri chinensis
GTTCCTCCCTCAGAGACGCACACACGTGTCCACAGCAGGGTAACCCACCTCCACTAACTCAGCTCCTCAGGCATTCACAGGGACTCCCTCCTTCCCCACACGTCAGTGACTGTCCTCTGAGGCTCACAGTGAGGCCTCGTCCTTGAGCTGCCAAGCCCAGCTTTTGTTGAGGGTCCTTCTCACCAGGTCATGGACCAGTTCCCCACCCTCAGTATCTAGTAAGCTCGTGTTGCTCACCTCTGGGTACCTGGTATGTTTTGGGGATGGCTTGTCCCCCAGAGGCTTATGTCCGGAGGTCTGGTCCCCAGTGCAATGGCTTTGGGAGGTGACGAGACCTCTAAGAGGTGGGGCCTCCTGGAAGAGCCCCATCCCATCAGCTGGGATCATGGGGGACAAGCTGAGAAAGTGGAGAATCACCTCCTGATCTCTCCACTTACTGCACACCCCTGCCTTCCCTCTGCTCCGAGGGAAGGTTCCGAGGGCCTCGGGCTTCTCAGTCAGCAGAATCCTGAGGCAAACCTCAATTTTTATACTTTCTCATTAACATTGAATTGTACTTCTCTATGGTACTTCAAAGCATGTGTGTGGTACATAATAATCAAATCAAGGATAGTATCATACTCATTGTTTTGTTTAATAATTATTTAATGTTATTTATTATTGTTATTTTTACAAATTTTGACCAAAGAGAGAGGGGGAAAATAAGAAAGAAAGCTGCCAGGGACAGGACTCAAACCATGGTCGGCTCTGTGCGAGTCTCAAACCTTAACCACCATACAACCTGCTGGCCTACACACCTTTCAACAAAGAACATTACAATCTTGTCTCTTTTCATTACTTTTCACTGAGCCCCTCCCCCAGTGCTGGGTGGCATGAGCCACACTATGAAAGATAGACGTGCCCTGTCCCCCTCAGTGCAGACCATCTGCCTCTGCAGCAGGACCTGGAGATCCAATGACATAGCACAGGCAGGACAGATGAGGGGCCAACCTCGATTCTGTGTGATCATCTGTGCCAGGCATTTTTGTCTTGGAGGGCAATGATGCACTGACCAACACCACCCAAGACCCTCAGTGATGTACAGAACCACCC
>NW_006199743.1:0-799 GCF_000334495.1 Tupaia belangeri chinensis
ACCAACCTTTAGTCAAAAACTAGAAATGAAGCATATAAGTAGAGCTCATGGGGATTAGCGCAGAAACCTTGGACATGGAATTAACCCAAATGTACAAAAATAGATGATTGTATTGAAAAACAACCAAGCTTGGTGTTTATTCTGCACTGCTGCGATTGGAGATGCCGTAGCAGAGAGACTGATCAACAGCGCCACAAGAAACATGCCCCACGGGTCTTCCAGTTTTACCATGCCTGTCTCAGAACCCTTGGGAGCTGTGCTTCCTATTGATCTAGTCCTTGAGCATCTCTTAGCACTGAAATAGCTTAAGCAGTCAGGAGTCCAAGTACCACAACAGTCTGTTTACAAATGTTGAGCAAGTATACTACAGAAGGTTGCCTACAAAGTCACACTGTGAAGACTGGAGCAAATAGCTCCTTCCTCAGAGCACAGACATTAATGTGTAACAACAAGAATTAAAAACAATCAAGGAAATCTAATGTAACAAAAAGACAAAATAAGGTGCCATGGTGGATAAAAGAAAAAGAAAAAATGGCGCCAGCGGGTGCCATGGTGGATAAGACACAGGATTTCCACATGGCCAACCTCAGTTCAAATCTAAGATCTGCTCATTACTTTCTCACTTTCTCTCTCTGTGTCTCTCTGGTGATCATCCATGCCCTATAGTAAATTAAAAAATAATAACAATAAATAAAATTAAATTTAAAAAATTGAGGAGAGATGAATATTAGAGAAAAAATTCAAAAAGTATTATAAAAATATTTTTATATTTTAATTTACATTTAATCACATATATTTA
>NW_006199744.1:0-3017 GCF_000334495.1 Tupaia belangeri chinensis
TAGCTACAGTGCCCTTAGATCTATCATGATAGGTTGTTTGCTGGTGGCTGAATTATAAGTAGAAAATCTTCATTTCTCTTTTACCCTGAAATGACTGTTTCACAGGAGCCATCCATTTCAGTTTTCTGAATACTGGTTTTTTCTTTCATTTGAAATTTTAACTTTTTGTGATATACTACTTAACAATATCTCAATGATTCTGTAGTTTCTCAAATCTGTTTTTGTTTATTTTGTTGGACAGAATCATTTTAGTTGTATATAACTGTGTTTATTGCTTTTTCTTGTTTTTCATCTTGTGATATTATAAAAGTAGTACAGGCCCAGCAGGTGGCATAATGTATCTGGTACTGGACTCCCACATGGTCGACCACATTTGGGTGATACTTCCCAAGCTTACCTACCTTGATTTCATAGAAAAATGAAGAAACAGACCTTAGTAAAGTTTAGGAAGCCTGATTAAACTTTGGTAAAGCCTAGAATCTTTGTCAATGTAGACAGAATTATTTAAACAATGGGATAGAAGGTGGTGTGGTAGCTAAGGTGCTAGACTCCCACATGGTCAACCATGGTTTAAGTCCTGGACCTGGTGCTTGGTTTCTCACATTTCTTCCCTCTCTCGCTCTGTTTATCTCTGGTCAAATTAAAAATTAATAATAATAAATAAATTTAAATAAATAATTATTTGAAAAGAACAAATAATAATTACTTAAACAAAATTTTAAAACTAATCGAGTCCATTTTCTCTCACACACAACTATTTAAAACTACTTTAGAAAGTGAGAAGGAGATGGACATTGAGAGAATAAGGAGGAAGGAGAGCAAATGGCATCCATGAATTACGGTACCTATAACCAAGCTGTAGCCCAGCAGGGCTACAGTGCTTACACTGTCCAGCCCACTCAAGGATATGCACAGTCCACCCAGGCTTATGGGCTACAAAGCTACAGAATCTATGGACAGACCACCAATTGCAACTATACCCAGGCTCAGACCACTGCAACTTATGGGCAGACCACATATGCAACTTCTTATGGACATCCTCCTACTGATTATACTACTTCAACTGCCTCACAGGCATACAACAGCCTGTCCAGGGATAAGGCATGGATGCTTATGATACCTCCACTGCTACAGTCACCACCACCCAGGCCTCCTATGCAGCTCAGTCTGCAAATGGCACCCAGCTTGCCTACACAACCTATGGGCAGCAGCCTGCATCTACTGCACCTGCAAAGCCACAGGATGGTGACAAGCCCACTGAGACTAGTTAACCTCAATCTAGTACAGGGGGTTACAACTGTCCAGCTAGGACATGGACAGAGTAACTACAGTTATCTCCAGGTACCTGGGAGCTACCCCATGCAGCCAGTCACCGCACCTCCATCCTATCTTCCTACCAGCTATTCCTCTATACAGCTGACTAGTTACAATCAGAGCAGTTACTCTCAGCAGAACACTTATGGGCAACCAAGCAGCTATGGACAGCAGAGTAGCTATGGTCAACAAAGCAGCTATGGGCAGCAGCCTCCCACTAGTTAACCCTCCCCCCAACTTCATCCTACAGCCAGGCTCCAAATCAATATAGCCAACAGAGCAGCAGCTACAGGCAACAGAGTTAATTCCAACAAGACCACCCTAGAAGCATGGGTGTTTATGGGCAGGAATCTGGAGGATTTTCCAGACTAGGAGAGAACCAGAGCATGCGTGACCCTGATAACTGGCGCAGGGGAAGTGGGGAATTTGATTGTGGAGGCATGAGCAGCAGTGAGCGGGGAAGGGGACTTGGTGGAATGGGCGCTGGAGAGCGAGGTGGCTTCAATAAGCCTGGTGTACACAAGGATGAAGTACCAGATCTTGATCTAGGCCCACCCATAGATCTGGATGAAGACTCTGACAACAGTGCAATTTATGTGCAAGGATGAAATGACAATGCAACTATAGATGATCTGGCAGACTTCTTTAAACCAAGCGGGGTGGTTAAGATGAACAAGAGAACTGGGCAGCCCGTGATCCACATCTACCTGGACAAGGAGACAGGAAAGCCCAAAGGTGATGCCACGGTATCCTATGAAGACCCGCCAACCACCAAGGATGCCATGGAGTGGTTTGATGGGAAAGATTTTCAAGGGAGCAAACTTAAAGTCTCTCTTGCCCGGAAGAAGCCTCCAATGAACAGCATGAGAGGTGGAATGCCACCCTGTGAGGGTAGGGGAATGCTGCCCTCACTCCATGGAGGTCCAGAGGCCCCAGGAGGTCCTGGAGGTCCCATGGGTTGCATGGGAGGCCATAGAGAAGACAGAGGAGGCTTCCCTCCAAGAGGACCCCGAGGTTCCCGAGGGAACCCCTCTGGAGGAGGAAATGTCCAGCATTGAGCCAGCCACTGACAGTGTCCCAAAATTTTGGCTGGAGGACAGAATGCAACCAATGTAAGGCCCTGAATCCTGAAGGCTTCCTCCCGCCACCCTTCCCACTCCCAGGTGGAGATCATGGCAGAGGCGGTTCTGGTGGCATGAGGGGAGAAAGAGGTGGCTCATGGACCATGGTGGCCCTGGGGGAATATTCAGAGGTGGCCGTTGTGGTGACAGAGGTGGCTTCCATGGTGGCCAGGGCATGGACCGAGGTAGCTTTGGTAGAGAAAGACACGGTGGCCCTAGTGGGCCCCTTGGACCTTTGATGGAGTAGATGGGAGGACGACGAGGTGGACGTGGAGGACCTGGAAAAATGGATAAAGGCGAGCACTGTCAGGAGCACAGAGACTGGTACTACTGGGCACAAAAATCCCACGAAGCTGCATTGAATACCAGATATAATTTTTTATATATATTTTAATTTTTTAAATTTATTTTTTCATTTCCTTTTCTTCCATACATTCAATCACATTATTAGTTGTCTTACAAAATGGATATTTCAACAGGTGAACCCCTCTCCCCAGCACAGTCGATAAAACCACGAAACATCTTCAATAGATAATACCACACCTTGTTGAGCCATTAATGCTTTTCCTCCCTATCCCTCCC
>NW_006199745.1:0-337 GCF_000334495.1 Tupaia belangeri chinensis
CCTCGGGGGAAACGTAGGTGATCTGTGACGCGTTCACTTCTCGTCTTTAGAAAGCGCGGGAATAATTAGGGAGAGAAATTCGAGAGCACATATTCGCCAGCCCTGCTGTTAACATGAACACTCATCAGGAGCCTAGAGCCTTCCCACAGTAAGAGCAGCAGCAGCAGGCTGGTCGGGATCACTGAAGACGCGCTCCTGGGCTTTCGCCATGGCTCTGCTTTGGAACCTCACCCTGGAACTTCCTTCACAGAGTACAGACCCTCACACCTCAGCGAGCTGAGCCCATCCATCTGCAAGCCTGACCTAGCAGTGGAGCTTCTTCAGATTTCTCTTTTTT
>NW_006199746.1:0-240 GCF_000334495.1 Tupaia belangeri chinensis
GGGGTGCATCTGGTGATGCCTGGGGGAGCCTCGGTGCCTCTGGGTGGACCCTGAGACATTCCTGTGCATCCTCCACTGTGTTCAATTTCATTGACTACTGGAATGACTGGGTCCGCCAGGCTCCAGGAAAGGAGCTTGAGTGGATTGGACAAATCCATCCTGGTGGTAGCACATACTATACTGACTCTGCGAAGGTCCAGCTCACCACATCCAGAGACAATGCCAAGAACAGCTGTCTCT
>NW_006199747.1:0-433 GCF_000334495.1 Tupaia belangeri chinensis
TAATTATAGGAGAGTTTATGAAGTTGATTATTAAAATGGTGAATGAAGATGAATAAATAATGATGAATGTAGCTCATAATTGTGCAATTTATTAAGTGTGTTAGTAATGTTCTCTTCACATAAAATGTTAAATATGTGAGGTGATGTATATATAAATTGCATTAACCACTCCACATTTTATTTTAGAAGACCTTAAAATGACTTCAAATTTTAAAAATATATGTATACATAATTGACCTATGTTTAATTTTGAAAATGTTAAATGTGTAAACTTATTTTTTAGTTTGCCAGAAAGGGCATGAGCTCACCAGAGAAAGACAGGAAAAGAGGGAAAGTGAGAAAGCACTCTCCATGGAGGAAGGTCATGATGTAATATCCTCTCCTCCACTCTTCCTTTCTCTCAGAATTTTGGGCATGTATGCACACATGCCTG
>NW_006199747.1:1442-1677 GCF_000334495.1 Tupaia belangeri chinensis
ACAGTGGCTCTACCAATTCACATCCCCAACAGCAATGTAGGAGAGTTCTCCTTTCACCACACCCCAGCCAGCACTTATCACTTTTTTTGTTTGTTTGTTTTTATTCTTAATCATTCTGACTTGCATTAGGTGGTATCTCACTGTGGTTTTGATCTGCGTCTCCCTTATAATAAGAAATGTTTAGCATTTTTGATATACATTTTTGGTATTCCTATGTCTTCCTTTAGAGAGTTGT
>NW_006199748.1:0-1307 GCF_000334495.1 Tupaia belangeri chinensis
CCTGATTACAGTTTAATGAAGCAGGGGACAAGAGGTGGAACAGCAGTCAAGGCACTGTGCTCCTATGTGGTGACCATTGAAGTCACAGGCCCAGTAGTTTGAAACTTACTTTGTACTCCAGTGACTGGTTTCAGTCTGATTTTAGCCCAGCCAACAGGGAATCTTAAATTTTTCTGAGACTAGAAATGGGGGCATAGTGAACATTCACCAGACCACAGAAAGCAAAACCACAGTAACTCCTATATGCAGATCTCATTTCCTACCTACCTAGAATGGGGTCTAACTCCTACCTCACCATGGAGGTTAAGGTAGCTGGATCCCACAAGACTGACTATGTGGTTTGAGACCGGAACCGAGTGGCTAGAAAAACATGCCAGGTTAGTGTGCGTGCATGTCCAATAATCCCAAGAGCAGATGGAGGAGAAGGGATTATGGCATGACCATTACCCCAAGTGCTGATGTCTCACTTTCTTTTTTTCTCTCTCTCCCTCTCTGTTTTATTGTGGTGAGTGTGCACATCCTATAATGAAAACAAAAAAGAAAAAGGTAATGATAAAACATAAGAACAAATTCAAAAAAGGCGAGTTCTAATTGCATAAAAACTTTAGTTTAACATGGTTTATTAAATACTCAGGGGACCAGCAGATAGTGCAGTAGTTACGTCACTGAACTTCCATATGACAAACTGCAGATCAAATCCTGGACATGGTGACTTTAAAATGTGTAGGTGCATGACATGAGATGTGAGGAAGAGAATGGAAAAAAAAGGATTGTTACTTGGTAATCCGCTCTGGAGACTGATTTCTCACTTTCTCTCCAATGACCATACATGCACTAAAGCAAAAAATTCTCAAAAACAAAAATTAAAATTTTGAATATTTAAATTAAGGTTGAGTATTGAGAAATTAAGACCAGCATAAATACACAGAGAATGGAGAAATATTTAAAGACATACATAACACTAATTAAATCTGAAACAAAAAAGGAAACTATTTTTTTTAATGTTTTTACATTTTTTATTTATATGTAAAGAGAGACAGGCACCCTCAATAGGGTCTTGCCATGACACGGTCATCCTCAGTCTTCTATTCCAGCCAGCTAGGATCATAGGTACACCTGTGTGCATGCCCAGTATATTCAGGTCAACTCAGGATCCAAACCCCAGGCCTTCCCATATGGCTCTAGCATCACTCAGCAGTGCCCTACTGCCTGTAACCTTATGGCTGGGCCTAACAGTATTCTATCTACTCATTTTCTTCTTCTTTTTTTAATACATTTTATTTATTTATCTTCATTTCAATTTCTTC
>NW_006199749.1:0-673 GCF_000334495.1 Tupaia belangeri chinensis
TATAGGGAGAAAATGACAAATTTCTTTAAGATTATGACTAAAAAAATTCCCCCTTCTCCTTACCCCATAGGCCTACCCCCAGCTCTTTAGCAGAGCCCATTTCATCTCCAGACCCCTGGCCTAAGGGACCCTGAGACAGGGCCTTCTTGTCCCAGCTCCAGATTCGGTTTTCCAACCCCAGTGACTCTCTCTCTCTCTCAGCAAGGTATGCCTTTTCCCCTTCTCTTTTTCTTTCTTTTGTTCCTTTCCCATTTCCCCTTACCCCACAGGACAACCCCGAGCTCTTCAGAAGATCCCATTTCCATCTCCATACCCCTAGCGAAATCGTGCACCACACACTTTCTTTATTCTCTTTCATACTCGTTTCTCTCCTGTCTTATATTGACATCTCCTGCCAATCCTCCATGCACAATAAGGGGTTAGACAGGTCTAGAATCACACTTTTCAAATATCCTGGTATTGTGATGCTCCCTGGGATTCTCCCTTTTACATAACCACTTGCAAAAAAGGAAAGACTGCTCTTCAGACTCCTGAATAGAAGACTCCTCCTGTGCCAACCACATTGCAAAACAGAGCAGAAGAGAGACTTTGACACACATCAGTCTATAAAAAGGAAGAAAACTTGTTCCAAGTTAAAGAAATATTTTCCAAAAAGGTATCCAAAGTGAATACC
>NW_006199750.1:0-13318 GCF_000334495.1 Tupaia belangeri chinensis
ACAGTATTAACTCATAAAGTGGAAACCACATTAGTAAGGCAGAACTGTAACACTGATCTCGAAATCTAAGTCACAATAAGTGGACAAAATACTAGATAGACTGTGGAAGAGGATATAATATGATCAATAAAGCAGATCTCAGAGACTTCTAAAAATCAATACTAATAAGAGAGAAGACATTTTGTAACAAGGGCACATGGAATGTTTATGAAAATTGACTAACTGATGTGTAGAAAAATCTCAATAGGACTGGTCCTGTAGACTAGTGATTAAAGAAGCCAGATCCCATGTGGCCAATGCAGTTGGAATCCCAGCCCTGGCAGCTTAAAAACACAATAGGTGCATGTGTGTGTGCATGCTCAAAATCCTGACTATATGAAAAATGGAGAAGGGATTGTAGCATGACCATGCTCCATGCGGGGTGGGGTGGGGGTGGGGGCTTTCTCTCGATGTTGGTTGGTCCCTGGCAAGCAATTTGCCCTCTGATAATTAAAAAAAAAAAAAAAGCATCTCAATATATTCCAAAGACCAAAAATATATAAATAATACCCTACACCAAAGTAAAAGGGGAAATGAATAACAAAATAAAAACCTAAAAAGACTCTTTCAACTAGAATTGTTATTAATTTTTATTAAAGATAACTAATGAATCAAAAGAATATGAATGAAATTGCAAATTTTTTAAAAATTGTGATAGGAAAATGTGACATATCTGAATTTGTGGGAAACAGAAAAAAGCTGTCAGAAAAAACTTTAGAGAATTATTTATGTAAATAGCAATATAAATAAATATATTAAATACCTACTCCAAATATTAGAATAAGAAAAACAAAGGATAAAAACCAGAAACAAAGTCCAAAATGATGAAGTAATAAAAAAATTAAAAGAGAACAACATAGAAAGAAATTACTTTTTATTACTTTAAGCAAATTCATTTTAAAACTATTTGCAGCATTTGGTAACCTATAGGCCATGGACAAATCTGGCTGGCTGCCTGTTTTTAGAAGTAAAGTTTTCCTGAAATATCTCCATTTTTTTAAATGTATTGTCTGTGACTTTTCGGGGGTTAAAATAGCAGAGTTGAGTAGTTGCAAAACCAAATTTTACTATTAATATTCTTTACTGAAAAAGTTTATTGACTCCTTACCTTAAAAAATAGGGATTTTTCTTTTTAAAAGCATACTCTTTGGGGGCCAGGAGGTGGTATGGTGGTTGAGGCATTGGACTCCCACATAGCCAATCATGGTTCGAGTCCTGGACTCGGAGGCTTGTAACTCACCCCGGGCAAATGTGTGTGCATGCTCAAAATCCTCAGAGGAGAATGGAGGAGAAGGGATGGTGGCATGGCTATACCCTTGGGGAATTTCTCACTTTTTCTTTCTGTCTGTCAAGTATAAGCACCCAGTAGCAAAAATCTAAATCTATTCATTGGGAAAAGAAAAATCTCTAATTATTTTAGGAGACGTAGCACTCCATAGAAATTGCCAGGAGAGACATAATGGCCAAGAGTTACCAAAGTGGGGGATCCTGCTAATAAGCATCCGGCCCAGGAAGACTTTTGTCTCTACATTTCTAGACTTTACTCCCCTACTGAGAGAAACCTGGTAGGGATATCCACCTCAATTTGGGGGACCTGGAGACTCCCTTTCCACACTTAGAGGACTGAAGAAACCCAGATCCTGGGAGCTCATCGGTCTGCTTGAGCAGCACCATTGCAGACCAGTGGCAGCCTCACTGGCAGGAAGTAAAGCAATCAGATAAAAATAGCACTGCAAAGGCTCTGCAAATTAAATTGTCATTAGAACCACAGCTATAAAAGCAGGCCAGAATTTACATGTTAAACCAGAACAGAGTAACCGCCTCTTTAAATATTTAAGTATGCCCTGAAGACTGCTAATGTTGTAGCCACAATGTCCAGCATGTAACTGAAAATCACCCATCATACAAAGTACCAGGGATTCAAAACTTAAAGGAGAAAAGTCAGTCATCTCATGATAACATGCAGATGAATCAGGTAGAATAATTATTTGATAAGTATTTTAAGGCAGTCCTTATAAAAATGTTTCACCAAGCAATTACAAATTCTCTTGAAACAAATGAAAAAAAAGAAAATCCCAACAAGGAGATAAAAATCCTAAAAAAGAGCAAAATGAAAAGTGTGGAGCTGAGAAATACAACAGGAAAGGAAATTTGAACAAAAGAAAAAACATATATCTTTACCTTGTATAGACAGTGTCAACAGCATAAAAATATCAGTTACATTTAAGTTAGTATATAAATTTAATATAACACAATCAGAGAAATGGAAATTTCATTGGATATTTCATTGGATATTTCATTTTGATTGGATATTTATTTTTATTGTAAATAATTACTAATTTTTTAGGTGTGATCATAGTATAGTAGCTATAGTCATGCAGATACATTTTTATTTTTTGAGATAGATAGTGAAATGCAGAAGAAATTGACATTTAAGGTTTACTTCTAAATAACGGAGGAGGTGGAGATAATTGATGACATGGGTAGAGAAATTACAAGTTTGGCAATGTATTAATTCATCAATAATTATTCAATTTGTATGATGGGTATGTTGAGTCTATTACCTTTTTTGTCTACTCTGTATATACTTGAGATTTTTCAAAATAAAAGGTTTGTTTAATGTCTTCAGGATGTAGGACTCTTCAGACATTTAGTTGTAGTAAGGAAAAAGACAAGAAGCAGGTGACACATTGTATAAGAGGTTGACATTTCAGTGAGATGAAGGTATATACATAGAAAAATGTCATGACTTTTCTAACAACACAATAGAAGACTAAGAACAAAAGAGAACAAGCATTATTACTGACACCTGCAGAGGCATAGCTGAGAGAACCCCAAACAATCCATCCACCACCTACAATTCATTAAGGAGACAGAACTTCAGAAAAATGACACACCCAGTTTTCCCTAAAAAGGATTTTTTGAAAGACAAGATTCTCAATGGAAATTTATTCATTCACTCATGATAGAATGTGCATATGCAGGTATGTGTGAAAGAAAAAGAGAGAAACATTTTCCACACAGTCTGGTCATACCACATTCTCTTTCTCCCAGTCCTTCAGCTCTGTGGATACCGGGCACCTGCATGCACATCTGGAGTGTTTCAGGATGACCAGGCTAGGAATCTGAACTGTGGTCACCATGTAGGATCCAGTTTCTCTTGACCAGTGCTTTACTGCTCTGCCAAAGAACTGACCCTATTTTATTTTTAGTTCCATTTTCCCACAAGCTTTCCGAAGTCCTCTTGTCTTAGCCAAGTGACTTTGGGAAGATTATTTACCCTTTGTGTGTTTCATTTCCTCATCTGAAAATGGAGAAATGATAGCACATAGAATAGTGTTTAGGATCAGTGATGTAATACACTTACTGTGGCTCATCTAAGAGAATTTTGGACACTATCTATACTGACGTCTGTGGCCATCACCTGTGCTCAATGCATGGAATGTAAAAGCAGTTTATTCCTTTAAACTAGGCCTTAGAATTGAGTCATTTTATTAAATAGAAAGTGTTAAATTAAACTATTTTGTTTTCGTACATCATTTTCCCCTTTCTGGAACTTAAATACCGAGTGGACCACGAGGCTAGCCAGAGAGTTATCTGGAAGTCTGGGGATAACTGCCCGATTTAAATTATGTTAAGATTTGTTCTATTAAATTGGCTGGCTTATTTTTCTTTTAACATAATTAATGATGTAATTCTCCATCATCCCTCTGCATTAGTCTCCTGTGGCTGCTGTAACAAATGACCTCCAGCTTAGTGGTTGGAGAGAAATGTATTTTTCAAAGCTCTGGAGGCTCAAAGTCTGAAATGATGGAATGAACAGAGCCATGCTCCTTCTGGGATCTTCAGAGAAGAATCCATTCCTTGCCTCTGGTAACCGTCACCACTGCTTGGCCTCCTTGGCTTGTCATTGCATCCCTTCAGTCTCTGCCTCTGTCTTCATAGCATCTTCTCTTGTCTTCTCCTCCATGTGCTTGTCTGAAAGTCTCTGACTCTTTCACCTAAGGATATATGTGACTGTGCTTAGGGCTCATCTCAAGAGTCCAAAAGAGATGCCTCCTCTCAAGAGTCTTTAATGTAATCACATCTTTTGCCACATAAGGTAAGAAGACGCTCCCTTCTGAGTGTCTGAGGAGGAGCCTAGACACAAGTAAGGGCTTTTTAAATGCAGAGGTGTTAGCTGTAGAAACAGATGAAAAGGCAGCAGAATGCTTCAGGAAACTGCCAGAACAGTATTTCTCACCTATCCTGCCAGATTGTGAAACCTCTCGGTTCAGAAAATATTTCTATTTTTTCATCACCAGGGCCAATATCTACCAGAAGAATGCTATAACAAAGAGCTGAATTCTTAGAACAGGCTTTTCTTACCCCTTTGGCTACCTGACTTCAAGGTATCCCAGCTTGCTGGACCACATTCCTGACTCCTTCTGAATGCTTAGAGTGCTATTTGGATGATTTGGATGAGTGGCCTTGACATTTTTAATTATTTCAATTTCAATTAGAAATACAACACTTGCTCCTTGTTAAAACTGTAAGCAGGACATATTTAAGTAAAAAGTGAAAAATAATCCCTTCTTTCCTAATTTCCACCTCATCCCAGTGCATACACACAGCCACCACCACATCCGTCCCTAGGGATAACTACTATTATCAGTTTGGAATTTGTCTTCCCATGCCTTTTCATGTATATGTAAATTGAATGTATAAAAACCAAACAGACTCCTACCATACATATTAATTATGACTATTTTTCAGCTTTAAATTCTTTAACCTTATTAACAGTTCTGTCTGATTTTCCAGGGGAAAAAATATTACCCTGAAAATGAAACTCCTGCTTCTAATATCAACATCTATTATAGTATTAGAAATAGTGTGAGAACTGGCCAGATACTAGAGATCCAGTTCCTTCCTGAGATCCAAATACCCACTTGACAACATTCTTTGAGATACTTTTATAAATTGGGAATTGAATTGATACAGGGGTATCACCTCTCTTGGTTTCTATTTCCCACTTAGGAAACCTGGTACATTTCCTCCAGTTGGTTTGATAGGAAGTGGTCATCTATTTTGTTTCTGATTTATTTATTGATTGATTAATTTTTTTTTTGAGAGATTCTTTTGCTGTAGTGTGTGTGTGCTCACTGGAGAGACAGAGAAATAGAAAGCAAGAAATCATCCCCCAGGAGTGATGGCCATGCCTCAATCCTTTCTCCTCTTGGGATTTTGTGCTCAGCATGAGTTTCAGGCTGCCAGGTCCGGGACTCGAACCATGATTGACCACGTGAAAGTCCAGCACCTTAAGCACTACACCACCTACTGATCCCACAATTTAAAATGCTCTATTATAACTACTAAGAAACCCTTTGATGCTTTCCCAATCCCATTTAATACTTCTAGGTCTGTTACCACACACATTAAGTATGGAATTTTCACCATCAGCAATTTCACGTTGCTTCTTTCTCCTGGAAGGATTGTTTCACTCTTTTTCAGTGTCATTTTCACAGTCATTCTCATTAACAGCATAAAGCCCTTAGTAAGTCTGTCCTATCCACCACAAGGTGCTGGGATTTATGGAGAGAGGTGAGATCCTTTTTTTCTTTCTTATTTTTTAAATAATTATTTTATTTATTTAATTTTATTCGTTATCATTATTATTTTTAATTAGACCAGAGAGAAAGAGACAGGAAATGTGTGAAAGCAAGCCGTCAGGTCCAGGACTCAAACCATGGTCAGCCATGTGGGAGTTCAGCACCTCAACCACCACATCACCTGCCAGCCCCCGAGATCCTTTCTTAAAATGTTGAAACTCTGGATTGGATTACAGAATACATAGAAGTTCCACTTCACAAATTGATGAACTAGTTCTTTCATTCATCAAGCTTTTTTTTTTTCATTAATTTTGTACCAAGTACTGTTTTAGGCTGAGGTAAATCATTCAACCAAAAGGACACAAATTTTTACCCTCACAGCCTTCGTATTTCAGAGGAAAAGTGAGGCAATTAACAAGAAAAATTAGTAAGATACAAGGGATAGCAGAAAATAATCAGCACTATGGGGGAACATGAAAGAGCATTACAGGGATTCAGAGTGCTAGGGGTTGAATATGTGTCATTTTAAATTAAATAGGCAGAGTGGACCTTGCTGAAAAGGTGCTATTCCAACAAAATCTTGAAGGAAATATGGGAGAGAGTGCCATGCTGATGTCTGGAGTCAGACCATTTCATGCAGAAGAGATAGAGCAAAATGCCTGAGGCAGGGTCATATCTGACGTTTCAAAGAACAGCCAGGATCACTAGAGCAGAGTGGAGTGGACAGAGGAGTGTAGTGGACCAGAGAGGGCCTGATTGTACAGGGCGGGACCTTGCTTTCAAATCGGTCAGAAATGGGAAGCTATTGGAGGTTTTAAGCAGATGGATATGTCAACCTAAAAAAAGAACGGTGACAAAAATCAATAAATGTAAAGATTTTGTTTAGGCCAAGATTATGATGCTTGGGCATAACAAAATCCAAGTTGCTCCAAAGAATGTGCGCGAAGTTCTTACAGATTTCAGGACAATATTAAAGGTGAAAGTCACAAATAGGGTGGAGAGAGCAAGGAGTCCTATGTAGCAACAATTGTCTAAATTCTATTGATATTATAAGGGAGGCAAAGATAACCTCATGGTCACCTGGAGTCAGTCACCTTGACTAATCTTCTTTCCTTCCTTCCTTCCTTCCTTTCTCTCTGCCTCTTTCTTCCTTCCTTCCTTCCTTCCTTCCTTCCTCTCTGCGTCTCTCTCCTTACCTCTCCCTCTTTCTTTTCTTCTTTCTCTTTCTTTAATTTTATTTCTTCTTCTTCAATTTGATGAGAGAGAGAGAAAGAGAATGAGAGTGAGAAAGAAGCCAACAGGTCTGAGACTCGAACCATGGTTGTCTATGCAAGAGTCTAGCACCTTAACCACCACACTACCAGCTGGTCCCTATTTTAAAGAACTATTTATTTAATTTGATGTGTCATCATTATTATTTTATTTTAAATTTTTCTATAGGGCACCTGCACTCACCAGAGAAAGAGAGAGAGAGAGAAAGCAAGCTGCCAGGTCTGGGATTTGAACCTCAGTCTGCCATATGGGAGTCCAGCACTTTAATCACCACACCACCTGCTAGCCTCCAATCTTTACTTTTTTAAGTTATTCATGTATTTCTCTCTTTCTTCCATGAGCATGCAAGAAAGAGAAAGAGAGAGATCCAGTATTCCCCAACAGTCTTGATGCTCAATACACAGAGAGCCTTGGCCAGCCCAAGATCATGGGTACATGCGTGCCTGATGCACTCAGGGAGGTCTTTGGACATGAACCTGAAATATTCCTTTGAGGATCAACCTCAGAGAGAGTTGGGTTTTAGTGCTGTGTTACTGTCAGGCCCCACTTGCCTTAGATAAATGTGGAGATAGTGAGTCTGGGAGGTAAAGCAAAAATGTATTTGGGCATTAGAGATGCTCATAAAACGAAAGGTTTAAGTAATTTGTTCAGCTGTTTCAGGTCCACTTTCTTAAAAGAGTCACATGATGTGCATAAATTTTATTTCCTTACAGCACTAAGATAGACCGGGATCTCCTGTTTTGGGGAAAAGGTCTGTTTGGAGGAATCTATTAACTTTCTTAAAATTTTGGCTTTAGCATGAGTGACTCCATTTTGGTCTGGTCTGTTGGGGACAAGAGGAGGAACTTAGTCCAAATGATGGCACCCTATAAATTATATTTAACTAGTTATCATGATCTCCCTTAAGTCACTCTGACTACTGAGTTGAGAACAGACTTAAGTGTGAATGACGTGGAAGCTGAGTGACTAATTAGGACGCTTGCAATGATTCAGATGAAAGATGATAGTGGCTTGGATCATATAGTGCTAGCAGTAGAGACGGTGAGAAGTAACCAGATAATGAATGTATTTTTAAGGTAAAGACAGCAAGATTTTCTTTTTTTATTTTCTTTTTTTTTAAGACAAAGATTTTCTGATGAGTTAGGAATAGAAACAAATTTGACTAGGCAAGTGGAAAAGTGGAGTTGTATCAAAGTTAGGAATTTAGTTTGGCATAGGGCAATTTTGAGATATTTATTGGAGCTGTGCATTCAGAGCTGAATTTCATATGGTTAACCATGGTTTGAACCCCAACTCTGGCAGCTTGAAAAACATGCCTGGTACATTCAAAATCTTAGTGGGATGGAGAAATGGAGGAAAAGTGTTGTGGTGCCATGCCTCATGTGGGATGCTTTCCCTCTCTCCGGCAAACACGTGTGCCCTCTGGCAATAAAAAGAAAATCAAAAATAGAGCACAGAGCTGGCTCCATAGCCTGGTGGTTAAGGGCTGACCATGGTTCAAGTCCTGGCTCTGGTGGCTTAAAAAATATGCCAGGCATGTGTGTGTGCATCTCCCAAATACCTAAGGGGTATAGAAAAGAAAGAAGGGATTGGGACATGACAAGGCCCTGTTAGAGAGGGTTCTCTTGTCCTTCTCTTTGTCTACATGGAGAGTACACATACTTGCTGGCCACAAATTTTTAAAAATATAATAAATAAATAAACGGAGCAGAACTATGGTAGGGAAATTGAAAGAGAAGGTGGGTCAAGACTTGTTTTTGAAGATGGGAGAATTAGCAGTACAGATGAGACATATTCTGTTTGATCTGCAGTGTTTTAACAAACTTGAACTTGAATACTTTTACAAGGGTATATTTGCTTCAGTTGTCTAAACTAGCCAGTCATTATCTTTGTTGAATCCCTCTGGGTTTTCAGGTTTGCAATTCCTATAGAAAATGCCACATGGATTTAACATTTGTAGCAGTGGAAGCTGGATGGTAGTGCAGTAATAAAGCATGATACTCTGTGAGGCTGACATGGGGAGGTTCCTGGTTCAAGTCTAGAAGCCTCTCTGAGTATGCGGGGTGCACGCTTGCCCATGATCTAGGGGTGGCTGAAGGCTGGGGATAGTTGACAGCATCGAAACCCTTTTGGGGAGTTGAGTTTCTGTCTCTTTCCCTCTGTCTTTTTCACTTAAGGGAAAAACAAATAAATAACCTTTAAAAAACCATTTGCAGTGGTGGTATTTGTAAATAACCTAGAAAGATATGTAACCTGTAAATGTGTAGTATGTAATTTGTAACTATACTGACGTACATTTTATTACTTTGTTAAAATATAAAAAAAGTTTATTCTTTGAAAATTACAAAGATGAAATGTGTTTATCTTATACAATTTAAAAGCAGAAAAAAGAAAAAGGTACTGTGAGAGATCATTTCATTAATACTTGGGCCTATATCCTTCCAGTCTTCTATGAGTTTTGTTTTTTCCCAATGAAATTATATTTAAGAAAGATGGGATTATACTATAAATACTATTGCATAATTTACTTTCTGCACTCAACATAATAGAAAGTCTTTAGAAATGCTAAATATTCTTCTACAGTTTCATTTGTATAAATACATAGAATTCCATGGTATAAATGATAAACATTTATTTAATGACCTATTTAGATATTTATGTATTTACTGTCAGTAAAATAATGTGACAGTGAACATCCTGGTAGAAAATATTTGCATGCATCTGTTTCTTAAAGAGTATTTGAATCATAACTGCTGTGAGGCTTGACTGGAGAGTAAGCTAGCTGACTAACTGCTTCATGCAAAACTCCATAAAGTTGTTGTCTTTTTAAAATAAATTATTTCATTTAGCCTTTATCTAAAGAGGCATATTTATAAAGCTTTTCTTGTAAAAAAAAATTAGAAAATTCTGAGAAAGTCACGTATACTGAAATAAAAATCCTCAGACATTAAAAAAAGCTCAATAAATCAAGTAAGATGCTTGCTTCACATATAACTTTTCCTAGTCTTTTCTTAGAGCTGGTAAATAAATAATTAACTCCTTCTTTTCCGACATTCATTTATCTCAAGGTTTTTTTCATTTTCTGCCAAGCATTTAGACTCATTCCTTTTTGTTTTTGAGGCTCTTAGTAGCTGGATGGAGCACTCAGTATTTTGATGTCTTTTTAAATTCAACTTTTCACACCTGTCAGTTGTCTAATTAGGTGAATCAATTACTTTGTCATTTCCACTTTTCTCAAATATGGCATCAAATTCTTTTTTAATCATTTTAGAGGTGCTTAAATTAATTGATATCTCAGACTCTTCTATATTAAACGTCATTGAATTTTTAAATTTTGATATAGATTCTCTGTATAATTTTCATGTGATTGTTGTCCATCTTTACTATAGACTTTTTACCTGGGACCCTTCATTGAAAAGCAGTAAAAAGTGTTATTAAGATTCTAAAATATAGGGGCTGGTAGGTGGTGTGGTGGTTAAGGTGCTGGATTCCCACACAGCCAGCTACAGTTTGAGTCCTGGACCTGCTAGCTCTCTTTTTCACTTTCCTTTTCTGGTTCTCTCTGGTCAAATTAAATAATAATAATAATAAATAAGATTTAAAAGAAATTTTAAAAAAATTCTAAAATATAAACCTTTTTCTTTATCTCACAGTCTCGTTCTTAACTTATAGTGGTTTTTATTTGCTCTCTAATGTCTTTCTAGGTAAATAAAAATGAACCTTTTAAATTAATAGTATGACTGTTACTGTTGGTGCTTATGTTGTGGAATGCTAGTTTTTTTTTTTTTTAAAAGAATTATTTAATTTATTTAATTGTATTTATTGTTATTATTTTTTTAATTTGACTGGAGGTGTGTGTGGGGGAAGACCAAAAAAGCAAGCAGCTAGGTCCAGGTCTCAAACTATGGCTGACTATGTAAGAGTCCAAAACCTTAACCACTACGCCACCTACTGACGTTGTGCAATGATAGTTTTAAAGGCAAATATGAAAACTGTGAACTTCCGCATGAAATCACTAAAATGACACAATTTCTTTTCTGTTTTGTAGCTCATATGTGCATATAACCTGACTCGGTTGATTTTTTTTTCACATGATACATGCACATTATATAAGTACTCTGCTTTTGGATTACTTGTGGGGAAGGAGGACTTTCCTTTCCTGTTGTGCCATCATTCTGAGCCTGAAGAGCTGACTAATACAGGACAGACAAAGAAAGGACAAGTAAGAAAGATAATGATAATGTTCCCTGACCATTTGCATTTCTTAGAACGCCACCACCTTCTGCATTTGAAACAAATTCTGGTTGGAAGAAAAGCACGCGGGAAGTTCAGCTTACTGGGCTGAAGTCCCTATGTGTTAACCTTGTCCTCAGAGACTCACTGAACTCCTATGCATTGTGAGCCCACCCGAATGTCTGTGCTCACGGGCATTGTGAACATGGCACACAAACGGAGTGGCAAGGAAGACACACACGTTGCACTGATCTCCTTTGCTCACACACAAGCTCTGTTGTCCCACCAAACTTCACTTTCTTTTTCCTTCCTTTCTTTTTTATTTCCTTCCTTCCTCCCTTCCTTTCTTCCAGTATTCCTTCCATTGCCAGAGGCTGTGAGCCAGAAGGTACGTGCACTTGTCAAAGAGAAACAGAGAGAGAGGGGATGCTTCCCCCCCAGATGAGATATGGTTATGCCACAAATCCTTCTCTGTTTGTCCATCCTGTAAGGACCTGGAGCACACACATACATGTATACGCACACATGCTCTGCATGTTTTTTTAAGCGGCCAGGGCTGGGATTCAAAATGCGGTTGACCATGTGGAATCTGGCTCCCTTAACCACTGGGCTATCAGTCCAACCCAGACTTCACTTTCAAAATACAAGGTAAAAGTTAAAATAATTAAGAATTTTGAGACCATGACCACAAAGCTCTGGTGACTGCTCAGGTCTTATGTTCACAAAACCAGTCCTAATTTTACCTTTTTCAAATGACTTCTTGATCTTCTCAGCCCTAAAATAAATATTGGTAAGATAAACAAATGAATACTTATTTTATTGCATACTCAGTATTTGGCTCTTTACACATTATTTCAAACAACTATATGGTAGATTTTTAAATTATTTCAATGTTATGGATTCTGAGGCTTACAAAGCGTAACTTATTTGTATAAGGTAATATAGATCGTAAATAACAGAACCAGAATTTGAACCCAGCGAGTTTATTCTTTTTCTTTTAACATTAGAAAGGAGAAAGATGATTTAAAACTGGACTTTAGAGGGGTAATGAAAACAAGGAGTTGAAATCTCAGCCAGTAATACAGAATAAAGCATATAGGATTTATTAAAACAATTTCACAGAGACTTCAAATAATATAGAAATAAATATATTTCTGTTGTTAACGGTCATCTCTCTTTACCATGACATCATGAATCACTTAGGCAGGGCTGGCTGAGGAAGGTGTATCTACCGAGCTCTGGAATAGACCCTGTTTTTCCCATCCTGCCATTCACTCAGCCCTACTGGGGCCTATGATGAAGTGTGTTTCTGCCAGATCTACCCTCAATCTTTCCACGTTCCCTGCAGGATAGGACTACTAGTGAGAAGTCTAAGTATCTATCAATAATGGCTCAAGAAGCAAGCTTTAAAGCACAGAGTTTTCAACAACTCAAGTTCTCCAGCTGTAGCTATTTCTACTACTGAACAAATGCTGAAATTGGAAGGGTGCAGTTCTCCTCCAGTGTGCCCTGCCAAATATGTTTGGCAAAGCTGCCTGGGAATAGCTTCTTGATCTGTACAGAAATGATGGAGCCATTTCAATTCTGAACTTTTCTCAGGGAGAATAAAACTTCTACACAGAGTGCCACCTCAGCAGGGCTTTCTTGAACTATGTAAACTACCGTTATTCTCCAAGAACCTCCTAGTTAACAGCCTCTATCAGCAATTGGGAAGTTGAAGTTATCACCAAGGGACTCATTTGGGGTCTGCATGTTAATTTCATGACTATTTGAGTAGGAATCTGTGAGTTTAGCAATTGGCTAAAAATTAATTTTCTTTGGATCTTTAAAACATTGATTGTTGACTCTTCCTCTTTCTCAGATAGTTTGGACTCTTCATATTGCCTCATTTGCAATATGACTTCTTGGTCTTCTTAGCCATAAAATAAATATTTGTCAAATAAACAAATGAACACTTACTTTGTTCCAGACACAGTGCTTGGCTCTTTACACATGATCTTGTTTCCTCTTTAAACAACTGTATTAGTAGGTTTGTAATTATCCCAATTTTATAGACTCTCAGGCTTACAATGCTTAAATTATTTGTTTAAGATTATGTAGATTATAAGTAGCAGAACAAAAATTTGAACCCAAGGACTTTACTCTTTCTTTATTAATATAAAGGAGAAATGGCTATAATGAATGTG
>NW_006199750.1:13489-31109 GCF_000334495.1 Tupaia belangeri chinensis
CGGTGGGCACACCACAATCCCTTCTCTTCCATTCACACTGCTCCCCCCCGCCCAGGGACAGTGGCCACACCGCAATCCCTTCTCTTCCATTCTTCTCTCAGGATCTTGGGCATGTACGCACATGTGTCCAGCATGAGTTCAAGCCATCCACTTCAGGACTTGAACTGAAGTTGGCAATACACATGGGCATCTAGCACCTTAACCACTATGCCACCTGCTGGCCCCCTCATATGCAACACTTTTAACCTGAAAGGAAATAGACTCCTCATGAGTAGACTTGAGAGATCAGGGTGGTGCAGCAATTCAGGGTTTTCTTAGCACATTTTGCTGATTGGAAAACAGAGAGCTTAGAAGTTGGGAGACCAGAAAGAAAAAAACAAAATGAAAAACAACACAACAGGCAGCAGGAGCCAATATGAGGCAGAGATGAGTACAATATTCTTCTTCATAAAAGCCAAATAAATATTACTGAAATGTGAGAGGTGGTGAGGCAGGTATTATGTTGCCACTCACACCTTCCAGAGTCGGTAATGGCATTTGGAGTCCATGAAACTCATAAAAGATTTTCGGATCTGGTCTTTTCACACTGGCATTAACATATAGGGAAGCAGTCAAGGCAAGATGAAAACACAAAGGAGCTACTGTAAAAATATTGTATTATTTGGATTCAGTCACGACTGATTTTGCCAAATCCCTGAAGATTTCCATTGTCCTGCATAACCGGATAAAGGAAAACCTAGGTGTGGATGCCAGATTATTTTAAGTCCTATGTCTTCCACTATTTTTTCCTTCATGACATGTCAATAGTTCTTTAAAATCCAGTTAATAGTTTTGTCATACTTTTGTTTTCCTCATATATCTTTAAGAAGTATATGCAGGTATGCCTCTGCTTTATTTTCGTCATCATTCTCACGGTACTGATTTCATTTGCGAATATGTCGAAACTCAAAAGAAGGAAAAAAGAACAAACATTGGTGTGAAACGAATGGTGCTTTAAATGCATGCGTGCCAGACAGGAAAAGCCCTCGGTCTTTTCCTATATTTGATCAATTGGCTTGTCTAATCCATTTGACTATGGGTGCTTGGCTGACATGACTTCGGATCAGTATAATAGGGATTAAGGTGGCATGAAGTGTATAATGCTACGCATTTGTAAGTACAAAGATGCTTAGAAATTCATTTATCTTTCAGGGGCTGGGGAGGTTAGTTCAATCTCCAGTCATATTTACAAACAGATTCTAGCCACAGCCAGCAGTGTGGAGCAGAGGGAAGTAAATGAGCCTGCCTCTCCTTAAGCCCACAAGGCCTTTTGATTTCTGCCCAAATAAAGCAGGCCTTTGGCACTCAGCTCTCTAAGCTGGCAAGATATCTGCATAATGTCTGCAGAATTTAGAATGGCCAGGAGGGGCAGGTCAAAGACGGCCAAATTATGATATCACACCCATAAAACCTCATCAATGGTGACATACAGAAAACACTCAGTGAATTGCTTTCATTAATTTATCCTTATTAAGAAATGCTAAGCAGTGTCTTCATTCCTTGGCAGATTTCCGCTTCTGTCCTTTCCCCTTCCTTCCTTCATTGCTTTTCCTTAAAAAGAATAGGCTACCATGGACACGGACCGACTGTAGCTGGAGAAATGTGGCTTGGGTAGCCTAGGAGGTTTAGCCTGCCCAGGAGGAATGTTTTATAAATGTTCTATTTGCCTAGGGAGAATTGAAGACGTCCCTGGATCTCCTGGTAAGGGTGAGGATAAGAGCTTTTCCTGCAGTGGAGCAAAAGGAAATCTGACTGTAGAAGGTCTGTGTCTCTTTCTTTGGAGGGCAAGGACAGGGGCTCTCAGGGACCAGTCAACCAGACCCTGGCTTGGCCCTGGGTTATAGCAATCAGACTCTTTGGGACAGAGGGAGTCGGGATGGTTGTCAGGTTGGCAGGAGAGGGAATATGCAGTTGAACACAGGCCTAGTTTTTCTTTGGGTCACACATGTTTCTAAAGCTGAAAATCTGGCTTGTCTATAAAAATGACATCAGGAGGAAGTGGGGGAAGTGGGAGGAACTGATGGGAAGCATTTCCTAGTAACTGTCTGACCCTGTTGGGAGTTTAGAATGTCACCCATGTGGGGGCAGATATGCAGAAGTCTTGTCAGCTGGCTTGCCTGGTTGTCTGGAGTGAGTCTTAGAATCTTGACCTGAAGGCCATTACTCAGGGAGCAGGATTTTACAAGCCAGTCCAGGTCCGTGCAGCAGAGAACCTGTGCCTATCAAGCAGTAGTGAGAGGAGAGTGGGAGAGAGCTGAGTGCAAGAGAGAAAGGAGTAGCATTCCCAAGGAGAGGGCCCAGCTGTGGTGTAGTGTTAATGACCAGCATGGGAAACACCCCTGAGTCTGTGTCCTGAGACCTCCCTGAGAGCACTGCTTGCATGTGTGTGTGCCTGTGCTCTGGGCTGGCTGACACTCCAGATGGATGGAAGCAGGAAGATCCTGTTGAAGGTGCCTGTCTCTTTGTCTCTGTCTTTCTTGCTGTCTCTTTCTCATAAAAAGAAACTTCAAAAAGCATTGAAAAAAATTTAACAGGACATATTTAAGATGGAAATGAACAGAGTAAATGTTGAATGTAAAAGAAAGAATTGATTTTTTGTGTTGCACTGGGAATTTTTTTTTTTTGAGAGATTTTTTTTTTTTTCCTGCAGGGCACATACACATGCCAGAGAGACAGAAACATAGAGGCAGAAAGTGGGAAATCACCCCTCGAGGGGGATGGCCATGCTGTAATCCCTTCTCCATTCTCCTCTTGGGATTTTGGGTACACACACACGCACCCAGTTTAAGTCTCAAGCTGCTGGGTCCAGGACTTAAATTGTAGCCAGTACATGGGAGTCCAGTGCCTCAACCACCACTCCACCCACTGGCCCCGGGCGCCAGGAAATTCTATAGCAGCAAAGATTTAAATTATGTGCTACAAGTAAATTTTTCTTTTCGTGTGCTTTTTCCTTTTTGTGCTTTTATTCTCAGTAATGTCCTTCGAAAAGTCCAAGTTCTCAAGTATATTGTAATTTCTTTCATTATAACAGGGATTAATTGAACTCTGATGCCTTTGGCTGGTTGAGTTAGTGTCCTTTCGACCTAACCTCGCTAGTCACTTGCTTTTTTGAAGACTTCCATGTTGAATGAGCATTTCAGGTGCAAGTTCTCTGTGCCCTGATAAGCATGTGGGCAGGGAACTTGATAAGAGATGTATCAAAGTTAGATGTTACCCATACTAACGAACAATGACAAAACCAGAGACCTCAGCTCATGGCTCGGAGAAGAAAATCAACTGTGAAGATAGCAGCTCTTTCTCCTACTCTATGTCTGGATCATGGCACTTTGATCAAAATGTTACCTGGAGGGGACAGTGGACAGCGTAATGGTTACATCACTGAATTCCCACACAGTTGACTGTGGTTCAAGTTTCAGATTTGGTGGTTTAAAGAACTCATGCCAGGTATTTGTCTGTGCATGCCAAAAATCCCAAGAGGAGAAGGGATTGTGGCATGGTCGTCCCCCTTGGGGAATGATTTCTTGCTTTCTGTCTCTCTGTCTCTCTCTGTCTCTCCATTGAGCACACATGTCCTATAGCAAATATATATATATATATAAAAGAAAGAAAGAAATATTGCTTGGAAAAGTTCTGCACCAAGGTAACAAAGAGACCATGATTACTCTAACTCAGATTCAATGTTAATGAATCAAACTAGAGATATGCTATGATTTACTACCAATATCAGGATCTTGAAGGGTCTTTGGCATTACTATAGAGTGGCTTAAACATATCCATCATATCTATGCTAAGCCCATTAGTTAAAGAGTCACAGTTCTCGATAATGGGAGATAGGATCAAGAGAGAAAGAATGGCCACAGATATTTATAACAAAACAAGATAAAAGCAAGTTATTGAGAGACAGGCACTCTGGTGAGGGCCCTTGACAAAATGTCGGGTCCTGTGAAGCCTCCTGCAGGCTTCACTGTTGACCAGCTGTAAAGGAAGGAACTAGCTGACCTCTGAACTCTGTTTTAGTTGTGAGTTTCTATGACTCTGATTCCCTTCCTAAGAAATACAGTTCCAGTCTTCAGAGGATTGAACAGCAACGGGAGTGTGGGTCTGATTTATTTCGGTGATGGAAGAGACTTGCTGTTCTATATCAATAATTACTTTTTTTTTTCGTGTGTGTGTGTGTGTGTGTGTGTGTGTGTGTGTGTGTGTGTGTGTGTGTGTGTGTGTGTGTGTGTGTGTGTGTGTGTGTGTGTGTGTGTGTGTGTGTGTGTGTGTGTGTGCCACTTTTATTATCTTGAAAACTAAAATTGTTGGTTTATGATTTGTTGGCAAGTTCACATGTGAAATGATTATACTGCTTAGTAAGAATGGCAAATCCACTTCCTAGTGCTAACGCCTATTATTTCTTCCCTCTGGCGAGTTAGAGCTGTTTGTCAGGTGTGGGTCTAGAGCTCTGATTTAACTTAGGATGTTGAGATTTTCTGCTCATGCCCCTTCTTAAACAAACAAATAAAAACTCCCACAGGTTGTATGAGTTGATATAACAGTATTTTTGGGTTTTATATTTCTGTTTTTCTCCCTGGGAGTAGGGAAAATAACTTTGATAACTCTGGGCCGAGGACCTTGGGGTTTTTACAACCAATATAGTATGTTCTATTCAACAGTTTAAGCGCATTTAACTAAAATAATAGGAAATGAAAATAAACTACAGGTTAAAAGCAAGCTCTTCCAGGACGCTTCCAGGAGCTGCTTGGCTGATGGTTCCAGGTATCCCTGAAATAGAATCGCTGGGAGACATACTAAACAAGACCCAGTACACGCTGTAATTCTCACCTCTCAGGAAGAATGGAAAATGGTCTTGCTCTGGTCGCTGTAGGTACGTGTGAAACAACAAGCACAGAACTCCTCACCTTTCAATACTTTGGAAAGCTCTATATGTTGATAAAACAGAGAATTTGATAAAAACGACAGTTTCTTATTAGTCTTGATAGAGAAGTGTAAAAATCAACACTGTGTAGTGTGTGTGTGTGTGTGCGCATGCCCGGGTAGGAGGAGAGATGGGATATTCAACTTGGGCTCCCTTGCTGTAAATCAGTAGGCTAACATCTGACCCCTCTAAATTTGATAAATTCGGGCCCTGCTTGTGTTTTTACACAAGCTGTTTAGCCAGAGTGGTCTGTTTTACAAGGCCTCTCTCATCTGCAGGTGAAGTGTTCTTCCAGACCTTTCACTACGTATTGCCCCTCAGGTCGTACTTACACAGGGATTGGCCTTGGGATACTGGTGGGAGGCAGTGTCTTAGAATGGCACAACTTGTTACTTTGTTCTTTCCTATGTTTGGCTTTTGAATCCAGAATCTCGCCCATTATTTCAGTTTCTATCCAGAAGATGAAAGAAGGAGTAAGATGTTGTAGTCAGTCATGGATTTAAGTCCAGATTCCCAGAAACAAATGTGGTGCTTGTAGGAGCACTCATCAAGACCTAATCAAAGGGCTAGCGGGTGGTGTGGTGGTTAAGACCCTGGACTCCCACATGGTTGACTGGTTTGAGTCCCAGACCTGGCAGCCTGAAGCTACACTGGACATGTGGGCGTGTGTGCGTGCATGCCCAAAATCCTGGGAGGAGAATTGAGAGGGGCATGGCCATCCCCACTGGGGAGTGATTTCTGACTCTCTCTCTCACCATCTCTCTCTGACTCTCCAGCAAGTGCATATACTCTATGGCAAAAACTTTACAAAAAAAGAGAAAAAAGAGGAATGAGTAAAGACCTAATTAAACAGGTTTCACTGACTCAGAGGCTGCTGCGTTGTCGCTGGGCATTGGGGTCTCCCACCCTGCCCTGCTCTTTTATGATTTCCTTGGCATCTTTAGTGCAGCGTTGAAGATCGCTCGAGACTCAGACAGAATGATTCGTGATGTGAGGAAATTGGAATTGAATGTATTTGCTGTCCTGGCGCATGCACACAGAGTTCTGAAGCTGGAAGGTTTATCTGAAGAGCCTGTCTTTGTAAGTCATAGCATATAAAGTAATATGCTTTATATAAGCTTTAACACCTGGGTGTCGACCATTTCCTCCTCCCCAAATAAAACAAAAATCCGAGGAACTTAAAGGAGTCACCCTTACAGGCCTATTCACCTTTATCAGTTTGAATCTCTCGGTGATGGCTTTCAATAAGAACAGGCACACCAGAGGTGAAACATAGAATTATTTCAAACAGACTATGTGCATATGAGAGAATAAAGTATTTTCTGTTTAAAATGTTCTGGGAAGAAAAGACAAGAAGTTGTAATTCAGCTATCTTCTGGTCTCCTGCATACCACTTTTCTAGCTTGGGAAGTGTGAATATCTTCATCCTTATACCATAAAATTAGATTTAGGAGAGGACGATGCAAGAATGGATGTAGTGGCATAAAAAAAAAAAAAAATCCAGTCAACTATGGTGGGCTGGAGAATTAGTTAAGAGTAGAACCAGGTGGTGGCACAGTGGTAATATAACTGAATTCACATGGGAAAGGCCACAGGTTCACATTCTGGGACATGTGCCCATGATGAGGCAGGAATACATCATGATATGACAGCTCTCGTGGGCAGCCTATTTCTTCATCCTTATACCATAAAATTAGATTTAGGAGAGGACGATGCAAGAATGGATGTAGTGGCATAAAAAAAAAAAAAATCCAGTCAACTATGGTGGGCTGGAGAATTAGTTAAGAGTAGAACCAGGTGGTGGCACAGTGGTAATATAACTGAATTCACATGGGAAAGGCCACAGGTTCACATTCTGGGACATGTGCCCATGATGAGGCAGGAATACATCATGATATGACAGCTCTCGTGGGCAGCCTATTTCTCTGTCTCTGTCTCTCTATCTCTTAATCTTTGATGGAAGAAATAAGTAAATAAACTTTAAAAGAATTACACAAGAATCACCTTCTTGATTAAGTTTTGAACCAACTGGTAAAGAAAAGCTAGAAACAGAAAGCATTTCTGTACAGCCAGACCTTGGGCACAAGTTCCCTAATTCCTCCTGCAAATGCAGAGAAAATGATAGCTTGTAAGACCACACGACCTGGAGATTCTCTCTGACTTTAAATAGGTTTTGCTTGTGTAAATAACATTCGAGAGGCCTGAATATCAAAGAAACGAACAGGTTGAAGGATAGTCAGAAGTGGTAAGTGGAAGCAAAAGATGGTTAGGAAATACAAACCCTTAGATAGGCAGAATTATTTGGATCACTTCCTTCATTGCCAAATCACAGACACGAAAAGGACTCACAGAGTAAACCCAGCTTTGTCCCTTCTTTCGGGGCGGGGGGTGGGGGCAGCCTTGATTTCTGTGCATGCAGGAGCGAGTCAGGAGCAGCTGTGAGCTCTCACGCTGGGAAACTCCATGACTGGCCTGACATCACCGGAAGTCACCCACCCTGTCTGTGCGAGACGGCTTGTTAAATCCCATGCATGGATCCAGTTGCTTGATTAGGACTTCTAGTGACCACCCTGTTCACACATCCTTCATTCAGACGCAAAACAAAATTCAAAACACCAAATGTCTCTAGAGTTGAGCCAGATCTTTCTTACCTTCCAACAATCAAAACTCATAAAAGCCTCAAGGACCTAAGATGACGTAGGAATGTTCAGAGTCGCTCTACTGACAGTTGTTCTTGCTAAAACAAAACTGTCTATATTATCTTATATTGCCATACGGATTTTGACCCCAAAAATGTTGGCTTCTCAAAGAAGAATATTTTCCTTTCCTTCTATTTAGACAATACATTTTTTTTTTAAACTCCCCTCCCTCCTGCCAAAAGTTGCTCTAAGCAAGAGCATCTGGGCGAAATAGAAGCTTCTCAATAAGATGTTAGGAAAACTATCCGGGTCTGGGCTGCAGCCTGCTCCCTGCTACCAAGCTAACCGAATAGACACTCATCATCTTTTAAACTACCAGGGAAAATTGGAGGCTCTAGAATATGTGGATTTATGCCTAGTGGGAAAAAAAAAAAAAGACAGCATTGGTTAAAAAACAGGACAACTCTTAGTCTATTAGGGAAGCTATGGGGGCCTGCCACGTTACTTTTTCTGCCATACATGTTTTTCTAAAGCAGTTAGCAGAATACCATTGGTGTTTACAGCCATGAAAAAAATAGCAAGTCCATGTGTTATTTTATAAAGCATTCTTTATGGGTGAATCTGTGGTTCATAATCAAAGTATTGTATTTGCCTCTTTTAATGACATGATTTCTTAAAAATATTTAGCAGTCAGTTTTTTTGTTCTGGAGATAGAGCTTGGGGAAGGAGAGAACACACAGCACTGAATTAGAAAGAGCAAGGATCACAATTTGCATTTTCTTTACCCTTCTAAAGTAAAACCAGAAGGGACCCAATGTGACTAGCAAAAAACATAAAGGATAGATTGTTTTCTCTTTATTTTTAATTTTGAGTGATGGTTATATGACTCTTTTTAGAAATATTAGGGTGCTTGATTAAAAAATAATTGATGCCAGGGGCCGGCAGGTGGCATGGTGGTTAAGGGCGCTGGACTCCCACATGGCTGACTGTAGTTCCAGTCCCAGACCTGGCAGCTTGAAAACAATGCCAGCAACATGTCTCTCACTCTATCTCTCTCTGATCAAACTAAAATAAACAAATAAATAAAGTTAAATAAAATCATTCCTTAATTTTTTCTTTTAATAAAGCAGTTTGCTTGGTGTTTATATCCATGAAGAAAATAGCAAGCCCGTGTGTTATTTTATAAAGCATTCATTTATGTGTAAATCATAAAGTATTTTATTTGCCTTTTTTCATTATGTGATTTCTTAAAAATATTTAGCAGCCAGTTTTTTGTTCTGGAGATAGATATTAATAATAATTGAGGGAACCAGCAGTTAGTGTAATGGCTATGTTGCTGGACTCCCACGTAGTCGACCACGGTTCACGTCCTGGACCCGGTGGCTTAAAACCCACACCAGGCGCATGTGCGTGCGTGCCCAAGATCCTGAGAGGAGAATGGAGAAGAAGGGATTGCGGCGTGGCCATCCCCCTCTGGGGGGGATGATTTCTAATTTTTTCTCTGTCTGTCTGTCTGGCAAGTGCACGCGCCCTATAGTGAAAAACCTCTCCAAAAAAAAAAAAAAAAAGAAGAAGAATTGATGCCAGGGCTGGCAGGTAGTATAGTGGTTTTAGCGCTAGATTCCCACATAGTTGATCATGGTTCAGATCCCAGACCCAGCACCTTGAAACTCATGCTGGGTGCATGTGCATGTGTACCCAAAATCCTGAGAGGAGAATGGAGGAGAAGGGACTGTGGTGTTGCCATTCTCCCTGGAGATGACTGTAGTGTTCCCATTCTCCCTGGCTGCCTCCCTCCTAGGATCCCAATTGCTGCCATGGTGGGAGGCACTAGTCTTTCTTTTCAAAGTCTCCTTCCCATTTCCTGGTTGCATCCTAGTGATCCTGCTTTCCTGACTTCTTTCCACCAGTATCAAATCCTTTCTCTGAGGTTCATACAGAAGTGGCCCAAATCATTTTTGACTTGGAAACCTTTTCCTCAGAGGAAGCACACTGTCATTTTATTTTACAGAGCTATTTAGATATTTTAATTTTGACATCCCCATTATAAACTTTGCCCTGGGCCTGTCTTACTTTTTAAACCAAAAGACTTTTAAATGTTTCATTCCAATATGAGAGCAATATATATTTTTAAAAAAAGTCTTATCTGATTCTCATTCCTTCCTGTCAATTTGTGAAAAAGAACCTCCTTTTTTTTCTGACATCCTAACAAATTGATAATTCTAAATGTCATCTGTAAAAAAAATAGTGTCCCCTATGAGGAATATGGGCAAATTACAGGATATTCATGGAATAATAGCTTATAATTATAAATTATGCTTACAAAAAATGTTTTTGGCTTATATATGTCACAATTTTAAATGATATAACTTTTAATACATTATCTAATTTTTATAATGTAAGAAAACACTTAAAAATAACCACAAAGAAGGACCAGCAGATGACATAATGGTTATATTGTTGGACTCCTACGTAGTCAATTGCGGTTCAGGTCCCAGGTTGGAGGCTTAAAACTCACACTGGGCATATGTGTATATGTGCCCAAAAAATCCTGAGAGGAGAATGGAAGAAAAGGGATTGTGGCGTGGCCATCCCCCTCGAGGGGAGATTTCTCACTTTCTGGCTCTCTGTCTCTTTCTGTCTCTATAGTAAGTGCATGTGCCCTACAGAAAACAAAACAAAACAAAATAAAACAAAACAAACAAACAAACAAACAAAAACCTCTCTTAAAAAGAAAATAAATAAGCACAAAGAAATACAATAAAATAGAGTATGCTCGATTGCAGAGTTATAGGCTATTTTAATTTTAAAGTATTTTTTATTAGTTTTCTGCTTGTCTATAATAGCATGTATTACTACATATGTATTTATTTTAAAATCTCAGAAATTTGGACTTTGAAATTGGTAGACTTTTTTCTTTTTTAAACATTTCTCCCTTCTCCTGATACTATTCATGGTCTATTCACAATGTTGGTGTTGGTCCAGTCAGTATGAACCCAAATATAGTTAATGACCAGGGATGATAGGGGCAAAAATGAAAGGTCAGGTTAATAACTATTTAGTTTAACAGGGGGAAAAAAATGAAATACCACGGTGTTCTCAAGGGACATCCATTTTGCAAAGCCGCCAGAAGGAATGTTAGTTGATTAATTACCAAGAAGGTGTCATCAACGTATAATTTTCTAAATTGCTTATCTAGCCCTTAGAAACCAATTATTATAATCTTTCATAGTTTAGTCATCTCCTCTTCACAGCAATATAGATAGCCAACTCTTCTATGTTTACTCATATGTAAACGAGGGCCCCTCAATTTTATATAGTTAATCCTATCTGATGTGATTTAATTTTCCTTGACCTGACTTCTTGGGCTGCCGTGCAAACACACAATATATGTTCCACTAGATATTTGGAGAAAGTTCTATTAAGATTGGTAGATGAGGGACCAGCAGTTAGTGTAATAGCTATGTCGCTGGACTCCCATGTAGTCGACTGCGGTTTGCGTCCCAGACCCGGTGGCTTAAAACTCATGCCAGGCGCGTGTGTGTGTGTGCCCAAGATCCTGAGAGGAGAACGGAGGAGAAGAGATTGTGGTGTGGCCATCCCCCCTGGGGAGTGATTTCTCACTTTCTGTCTCTCTGTCTGTCTGTCTGGCGAGCGCACGTGCCCTATAGGAAAAACCTCTCTCTCAAAAAATGGATTGGTAGATGAATCTCTTGTGTCTTGTGTAGCCAGTTGGGTCTTATGAAATGCAAGTGGCTTTTAAACTATTCTTATATCCCCTATTAGATGCAATGACAAACTCACAATTCTCATGGTTCAACATCTTTCTTCATTAGATCACGCATTGCATTTGGGCAATATTCTTTCCAAGTTGGGTGATATCAGAATCAATAATACAAATAAACCATTTACTGCACAAGATGTTCATGGAATCTACTGGAGCATAAGAATAACTGCATTCTACATCCTCCTTCAGATGGATTTTTCTGTGTGTACGTGATATATTCAAATATATCTATTGTGGAATAATAGTTGTATATGTTTTCCCAGATTATTTAAATGCCCCAAGATCTTCTGTGAAAGATGGGCTATTGAATTTGAAATGATCTTACTCTCATTTCTCTCCCCTGGGTTCATAGGTCCAAGAGCTAGGAGAGTAGAGCTTTCTAATAAATACGTAGTTGATGTCTCACTTCCACCCACAGTTTCAGATAGTAACCTCCTTGGCTTCTGCACTTTGAGTTCTACCTTATGTCTGAAAGTCACAAAGAAAAGAGACTTTAGCTCTGGGTAGCCCATGGTAAAGCTAACTGTAAGGAAAATTTATATGATGAAAATGTCAGGATTGTCTCCGGGATGGAGCAGAGTTTAGAACTAAACACAGAAATACAAAAATGTTGTATTATAGGATTTATTTTACACATTCTTTTTGCTAATTTTTTTTCCTAGAGGACAAGGTAACACAACTAATGTGAATGAAGTTCAGTTATTAATTTTAATTTTCCTTAAGAAGAAACTATTCTCATAAAACCAAATGTATGTACAAGATATTTAAAATCCTATGTGTGGTGAAATTAAAAGAATGGGTTAATTGCCCAGCAGGCTTAATTTTAATATGTGTGATTGCTACATGACCATGATGGGAGGTTCTCTTAGGCAATGGTTACGGGCACAGACGTTAGCAATAGATGGCCTGAGGTCAGGTACAGACTCTACCACCCATTGGATGTTTTCTCAGTAGTAAAATGGGAATTGTGGTTCTGTTTACTTCAAAAGATAGTTGTGAGGACTGAAGGGAGATTTTAAAAAGTTAATGGAAAATGGAATTAAAGTATAAATTTATTTTGGTGCAAAAAATGTTGAAATCCATAGGTAGTTTTTTCATAATATACATTTTCAGATGGCCGTTTTCTTGTTATTATTATTACCTATGAGCAAGTTGCTGTAAATACTCAGATGTTATCTCTGTGGTTGATAAAATGAATTATTGCCTTATTTAGAAATATTATGTGTACGTAAACCTTCATAAAGCATGTATTGGAAACTTCATCCCGGGACCAGTAGATGGCGTAGTGGTTACATAACTGGACTCCCACATGGTCAACTATGGTTGGAGTCCTAAACCCAGTGGCTTGAAACTCAGGTTGGGCGTATGTGTGTGTGAGTGTGTGTGTGTGTGTGTGTGTGTGCCCAAGATCCCAGAAGAACGGAGGAGAAGGTACTGCGGCATGACTATTATCCCTGGGGGGTGATTTCTCAGTGTCTCTCTTTCTCTCTGTCAAGTACTTGTGCCCTAAGGGGAAAAAAACTCTAAAAAACGAACAAAAACAAAAAAATATTCCTCCCTAGTGGAACAGTGTTTGAAGAGGGTACCTAATAAAGAAGTGATTAAGCCATGAGAAATGAATTGATTACATTACCACAGGAGTGGTTTTGTTATCAGGGTGAATTTGGTCCCCTTTCCTTTCTTTCTTTTGCCCTCCTATGGCCCTTTTGCCCTCATTACTTCCACACCTGAAAATGTCATGCATGGCTGGTGAGGATGCAGAATGGTAGAGCCACAACCAGAAAAACTGTGGAAATTAAGTGCATATTATGAAAAAACTATGCACGATTTTAAAATTTTGAACTAAAATAACTCATACTTTATTTTTCCATGAAATTTTGAAGTTCCCTTGTATATTCTATATACAAGGGAAATTCCACTCCTAGGTAGCTACCCTAGACATGGAAACACATGTCAACAAAAAGATTTATACAAGAATGTAATATTAATAGACTTAATAAAACAGGTATATTAAAAATTACAAGAAGAGGGACTAGAGCCAGACTGGTAGGTAGCACAGCTGTTAAGCACTGAGTTTATGGGGCCAGATACCACATTTCTGAATATAGTTCAAATCCTGGCCCTACCAGATTGAAAGACATGTTGAATGCATGTGCACGCATGCTCAAAATACTGATGCTATGAAAATGGAGGAAAACAAATTAGAGTGTGACTGTGCCCTGTTTGGGGAAGTATGCGTGTGTGATTTCTCCCTCTCTGGCTCTATTGGTTGAGCACATATGCCCTCTGGCAATTAAAAAAATAAATTAAAAAAGAAAGAAGAGGGAAAGTATTTCCTTTTCAAGTACAAATGAGTACTTATAAAACTTGATGATATAGTGCCTAAAAATACCAGTCGCAACACAGTTCCAAGAAAGCATAGTATATAGAGCTCATTTATCAGTCACTTAATATTTGCTGGTGGCAAAATGACAGTGAGGAGTATCTCCCTTTATCCAAGTCTACATTTAGTAATTCAAACTTACACTCATTGGCTAAGAAAGAAATAAAACAGAAATTGGAAAATATTTATAACCAATGACGATAAAACTACTATTGTATTAAAGCTTTTGGGATGCAATATAAGTCATTTTTATGATAATGTACAGCTTTAAGTACATTCATTAAAAAAGAATTTAAGAAAAGAGTTAAATATTCAATTTAAAAAGCTACAAGGAGAATATTAAAGTAAAATGAAATAAGGAAGGGAAGGAAATAATTAAGAGCATATGTAAATGAAGGGAAAAGCAAAGAACTAATTGCAAGGATCAGCAAAACCCAAAACTAGTTGTTTGAAAAGTGAATAAGATAGACAAGCTTCAGACAAGACTAATCTAAAAAATAGGGACAAAGAAACAAGACTAAGAGTGAAAAAAGGGCAAGTAAAAGTTGCATCTGCGCTTCAAAAAGTCCCAAGAAAAATGCTGTGAACCACTTTATTTCAGTTCAAGAACTTAGAAGAAAGAAGTAATTTTCTAGAAAATTTTGTTTTTCTTCAGAAGCAGCATGGTATAACGTTAATAGTGTAGCCTCTGAGTCATACTTCCTAGGTCTAAATCCCAGTTTACCACTTACTCTGGGTGTGATCTTGAGCAAATTAATTAAACTGTCAGTTTTTCCATCTGGGAAAATAGATAATTAGAACACCACATAGAGCTGATATCAAGATTAAAATAATAATAATAGTTGTAGTATGCATAGAACATACTATCAAGGTAAATGATAAGCGATTGGTAAACATTTTTATTATTTTTGTTATTATTATATATAACCAAATCTAACTCAAGAAGAATAGAACAAATAAATCAACCAATAGAAACTCAAAATTTAATTTAATTAAAAATAAATTGCTTTCGGGAACCAGCAGTTAGTGTAATGGCTATGTCGCTGGACTCCCATGTAGTCGACCACGGTTCGTGTCCTGGACCCGGTGGCTTAAAGTCATTGAAAAAAAAGTTTAAGCTACTCAACACATTCTACAAGGCTAATAGAACCATGATAAGAACAGTACTCAGTAGTGCATAAGGACAGTACAAAAGGAGAAAATTATTGACCGGTGTCATTTACCAACATAGATAGAAAAATATGCTAAAGAAAACTTTGCAAATTATCTTAAGCAGTATATTATAAATATATTATGACCAAGTATTCTGTGAAAGATAGGAATCTACTTACTCCAATATATATTATTCCAATGAATTTAGAAAAAGTTGATCTAATCTAGCACAAATACACGACAAAATGCTTTACAAAGTAGAAGCATGAAGAAACTTTATAGTTTCACTAATTTCTGACCAAAACCAAAAATTTTGGTGTTTAATTTCTTTTTTCTGAATTGCCTGTGGCCTGGTGGTTGAAGTAACTGGATCTCACCTGACTGACTGCGCAGTTCAGGATCTGGACCCAGCAGCTTGAGAAACATGTCACGTGGGTGTGTGTATGTGCCCAAAATCGCAAAAGGAGGGTTGGGTGAAAGAGGGAGGATTGCCTGTGGGCCTGTGGTCATTCCCCATGGGTGTTGTAAGGGATGCTTTCTTGCTTTCTTCCTTCCTCTCTCTCTCTCGCTCTCTTTCTCTGTCTCTCTCCAGTGAGCACAACCATCCTCTGGAAAAAAATAAAAATACATCCTTCAGAAATTTGCAGTATGCCTAGATGCAGTGGTTCAAGCCACAGAATGCTCATGGGGCCCTGTGGGAAGCCCAAGTTCTGTTTCTGGACTAACCTAAACAGGCTGGTCATAGTAGCATGCACCTGTCATCCTAGGTAACCGGAAGGCTGGGGCAGGACAGACCCTGTCAAAAATATCTGATTTTGTCCTCTCTCTTTCTTGTTCTCTGTCATTAAAAGCAAAGAAAAATAAATTAGCACCAATCATTATACTTAATGTTAAGATCCTAGAATTCTTTTCCATTAAAATAATAAACTTTTGTATAATATAATAAGACCTACATTTAACATTTCTATTCGATGTTGTCCTGATATCCTAATTATTAGAACAAGAAAAAACAAAGAAGTAAAACTGTAAGAATTGGAAGAGATAAAGTGTTATTTATTAAACAATATGATTGTCATCTGATTAAACGATTTGTAAACCATTAGAACTAACATGATGCTGTTAGATATGAACCTAGCATATATAACCTAATAAACCCAACATACACAACAACAAGCTTTTAGTTATGTAATAGATAACAAGTACCCTTTTCTATCAATAGCTACAAAATATAAAAGGTATATAAGAATACATGTAACAAAAATATCTAAAAATGTATGGAGAAATTACAAAAACAAATTTTTTTTTGGAGAGGTTTTCGCTATAGGGTGCGTGTGCTCGCCAGACAGAGAGGGAGATAGAGACAGAAAGCGAGAAATCACCCCCCAGGGGGATGGTCACGCCGCAATCCCTTCTCCTCCATTCTCCTCTCGGGGATCTTGGACACGCACGCACACATGCCCTGAGTGAGTTTTAAGCCACCGGGTCCAGGACGCGAACTGCAATCGACTACATGGGAGTCCAGCGACATAGCCATTATGCTAACTGCTGGTCCCCCCAAAATTACAAAAATTTAGTAACATAAAAGAAGACAGTAAAGGGGCCAGCAGACAGTAGCGGGTACGTCTCCCACATGGCCAACTATGGTTTGAGTATCAGACCCAGTGGCTTGAAAAGCATGCTGGGCACATGTGTGTGAATATCCAAGATCCTGAGAGGAGAATGGAGAAGAGATTGCAGCATAGCCATCTCCACGGGGGTGTGTGTGTGTATGTGACTTCTCACCTTCCCTCTCACTATCTCTATCTCCCTCTCTCTTTCTCTCTCTCTCTCAAGTGCACACACCCTACAGCAAAAACTTCTGGAAAAACAAAAAAAGAAAGAAGACAGTAAGTAATGGAACAATATATGATGTTAATATAAATGTAGACTCAATATTGCAATGATATGAATTATGGGCAAAGTAGTCAGTACATTTCAATGCTAGTTCAAAACAGAATGTTTCAAAGAACTAGATGAGCTGTTTCTAAAGTCAACATGCAAGAGTGAAAGTTCAAGAATAGTAAGGTAAATCCGAGGAAGAACAAGTTAAGAGGAATGGATCCAGTCAGACAAAACTTAGATAGGAAATTAAGAAAGTGTGTATTGTGCAGAGAAAGACAAATAGTTAAAGGGAAACAGAATAGAGACAGAAATGTAATCACTGTGTATGGGGACTTGGTACATGACGGAGGTGATGTTATCAGTAAGTTAATTAACAAATGGTAATACCAAGTTGATTATCACCAAGGAATACAGTGATAATGATAGACCCCCCCCCCAGATCAAACCATATACCGTGGAAAAAGATTATTCTTAGGAGGAGGTTCTGACTAAAATGTGAAGGCAAAACTTGAAAACTTTCAAAGAAAATGACTATTAATACCATTATGATCCTAAAATATGGAAGGGTTTTTAAAAAAAGTAATATTGATAGATTTGACTGTATAAAAAAAAGAGATACCATATACAAAAGTGGAAAAAACGGGACACCATATACAAAAATGGAAAGACATGTCATAGACTGAGAAGACCTTTTCAGTATTCAAAATCAAAAGCAGGATTGAGAACCAGTGAAGAATATTCTTTGGAGCTAGGTTATTTGAATTTAAAACCATATTTCACCACTTAGTAGTGAGACAGATGTGGACACATTTTCTTTC
>NW_006199750.1:31121-82844 GCF_000334495.1 Tupaia belangeri chinensis
AGAGAGAGAGAGAGAAATACTAAAAAATAAGAAAAAGACAGTAGAAAATTGGGCAAATACATGGTTTAGCACTTCAAAGAAGAGGATACCTAAATATCCAATAAACATTAGAGAATGATCACCCTCATTAGTGATCGGGGAATATCGGGAAAACTACCACGAGATGCCATTTCATGCTCATCTGATTGGTAAAATTCGAAGCATTGGGCTGCAAAGCAGTAGAAAAATGTACAAACTGCTGGTAAGAACATAAGTGGCAAGAAACAATTTGCAAAGTAAATCTGGCATTATCAAGGGATGTTAATGATGCTTATACTAGATAACATAGAAATTTTACTCCTAAAATAATAAATTCCAGGGAAATTTTAATATGGCATTTCTAAAAGATACATACAAGAATATTTTTAAGAATACTGTTTGCAATAGTAAATACCTGGAAGCCATATAAGTACTTTTCAATAGAGGCACAAATGGATAATAGCATGGTATATTGATATAAAGAAATTATACACTGCACAGTGAACAAACAAGAGCAAGAGCTATTGCTATCAACATGGATAAATATCAAAAATCTTAATCACAATTTGGGTGCTCAATTTCATTTCTTCTCACCTACTCAAATACATTACTCTGAGAATTTCTTTCCTGCATGACCACATTTTCCATTTCTGCTGGATTATCCCCAAGAGCATACAACTTACTATACCTTATCCCATTTTATATTCCCCTCCAGCTACCATCCCATTTCCGTTATCGAAGAACTCTTTGAAAGCAATGACTATACTTAATGTCTCCAATTCCTCTCCTCCAATTTTCTTACTTATTTCAACAGTAGCTCCAAAGAATTATCTACAGCTTTTGTCTCTGCTTCTTTTATCAATTTAGTATTTTAATCAATAATGTAGTCATGTTTTAGAAATTTAAAAATAAGTATTTCACATACAGTGAAAAGTCTGCTACACAATTTCCACTCTCTGCTCTTATCTATTTTTTTTTGTATTAATTTAGCTTCTGGGTAATGCAAGCAAATGTAAGTAAATATTTTATTTTCTCCTATTTTTTTACAAAAATGTAGGATATCATGCTAACTGTTGCCTAATTCCTTTTTTACGTAATGATGTATCTCAGAAGTCATTTCATAGCAGCACATAACGTCTTTTCCATTTTCTTACGAGTACCTAGTATTCCATTGAGTAGAGGTACCATATAATTTACACTTGACCACTTTCCCATTGATGAACATTTAGATTGTTTCTCTTATAAACAAAGGAAACTGTTGAGATCTTACAGATTTAAAATTTAGAATGTTTTTGCTCTGAATTATCTGTTTTGTTTGTCCTTTGCCATTTTTTTTTTCCCAACTGAGTTGTTCCTGTTATCAATTTCTGGGAACTTATTAGGTATTGGAGATATTAGTCTTTTTGTCTCTCACTTTTTTTTTTGGTCATTGACATTTAACTTCATGATTTTTTTTCCCTGCCTTTCAGACATTTCTTTTTGTAACATGTGGATTTTGTGTCTTAATTAAAAGGACCGGCCCCACATCAAGAGTATAAAAAAAAAAGTCCCAAGTTTTCTTCCGATATTTTTATTGACTCACTATTTAAAACACTTCAATCTCTGGGTCTCTTGGAATTTATCCTTAGAATATAGTACAAGGTGTGGATCCAAATTTTTTTTTTTTTTCCCCAGATAGCTACTAGCTTATTCCATTTATTGAATAGTCTGTCTTTTGCATGCCAACTTTAGGCTATTTCTTCATTCTTATACATTTAACTGTTTGTCTATTTATGTTCCACAACTTTGCTGTTTTAATTGAGGAATTGAGGTTTGAAATGGGTTTTCAGATCTAATTCCACTGTTAACATTATTTTTTGAGAGTTTCCTCACCATTTTTATTAATGTATCTGTATGAACATAGCATCTGTTTGTCTATGGCCTCAAAAATCCCATTGCTATTTTTATTGGGAACCTATTACATTTATAAATTAACTCATAAAGAATTAACATTTTTGTAACAGTGAGTTGTTTAATCCAAGGATTTGGTATGTTACTTATTTGAACAGCATTTCTTTCATGTGGTTTTGCATATTTCTTCTGACAAGTTTCTTTTCATATAATTTTGCATATTTCCTTTTATTCCTAAGTGTTTTATTCTTTATTACTTATGAAAAGTTAGACTTTTAAAATGATAGCTCCAAATGTTTATTGTGTTACATATGAAACTATTTTTAAAAGTATTATCTACAGCTTTTGTCTCTGCTTCTTTTATCAATTTAGTATTTTAATCAATAATGTAGTCATGTTTTAGAAATTTAAAAATAAGTATTTCACATACAGTGAAAAGTCTGCTACACAATTTCCACTCTCTGCTCTTATCTATTTTTTTTTGTATTAATTTAGCTTCTGGGTAATGCAAGCAAATGTAAGTAAATATTTTATTTTCTCCTATTTTTTTACAAAAATGTAGGATATCATGCTAACTGTTGCCTAATTCCTTTTTTACGTAATGATGTATCTCAGAAGTCATTTCATAGCAGCACATAACGTCTTTTCCATTTTCTTACGAGTACCTAGTATTCCATTGAGTAGAGGTACCATATAATTTACACTTGACCACTTTCCCATTGATGAACATTTAGATTGTTTCTCTTATAAACAAAGGAAACTGTTGAGATCTTACAGATTTAAAATTTAGAATGTTTTTGCTCTGAATTATCTGTTTTGTTTGTCCTTTGCCATTTTTTTTTTCCCAACTGAGTTGTTCCTGTTATCAATTTCTGGGAACTTATTAGGTATTGGAGATATTAGTCTTTTTGTCTCTCACTTTTTTTTTTGGTCATTGACATTTAACTTCATGATTTTTTTTCCCTGCCTTTCAGACATTTCTTTTTTTTTTTTTTTTTTTTTAGGTTTTTGCCATAGGGCATGTGTACTCACTGGAGAGAGACAGAGAGAGGAAGTAAGAAGGAAAGTGAGAAATCACCCCCTGCCAAGGAAGATGGCCACCCGTAATTCCTTCTCCATTTTCCTTCTGGGATTTTGGACATGAACATGCATGCACCTAGCATGATTTTCAAGCAGTTGGGTCCAGGACTCAAACTGTGATTGACCATGTGGGAGTCTAAGGCCTTAACCATGAAGGACACCTACGGGCTTCCAGACATTTCTTTTTGTTTTGTAACATGTGGATTTTGTGTCTTAATTAAAAGGACCGGCCCCACATCAAGAGTATAAAAAAAATTGTCCCAAGTTTTCTTCCGATATTTTTATTGACTCACTATTTAAAACACTTCAATCTCTGGGTCTCTTGGAATTTATCCTTAGAATATAGTACAAGGTGTGGATCCAAATTTTTTTTTTTTTTCCCCAGATAGCTACTAGCTTATTCCATTTATTGAATAGTCTGTCTTTTGCATGCCAACTTTAGGCTATTTCTTCATTCTTATACATTTAACTGTTTGTCTATTTATGTTCCACAACTTTGCTGTTTTAATTGAGGAATTGAGGTTTGAAATGGGTTTTCAGATCTAATTCCACTGTTAACATTATTTTTTGAGAGTTTCCTCACCATTTTTATTAATGTATCTGTATGAACATAGCATCTGTTTGTCTATGGCCTCAAAAATCCCATTGCTATTTTTATTGGGAACCTATTACATTTATAAATTAACTCATAAAGAATTAACATTTTTGTAACAGTGAGTTGTTTAATCCAAGGATTTGGTATGTTACTTATTTGAACAGCATTTCTTTCATGTGGTTTTGCATATTTCTTCTGACAAGTTTCTTTTCATATAATTTTGCATATTTCCTTTTATTCCTAAGTGTTTTATTCTTTATTACTTATGAAAAGTTAGACTTTTAAAATGATAGCTCCAAATGTTTATTGTGTTACATATGAAACTATTTTTAAAAGTTAATTTTTTACTATGTGACCTGATGGAATTATCCTGTTTGTATTAATTTTCAGTTGATTCTCTTGTTTATTTTTTTCTTAATTTTATTTTATTTTTTTGCCATAGGGTGCGTGTGTTTGCCGAAGAGAGGCAAAGAGAGGGAAAATGAGAAATCAGCCCCCGGGCAGGATGGCCACACCATGGTCCTTTCTCTTCCATTTTTCTCTTGGGATTTTGGGCACGCACATACACACACACACACACACACACACACACACACACACAAACACACACAGTGTTTTTAAAGCCATCAGGTCTGGGACTAGAACCTCTGTTGGCCATGTGGGAGTTCAGTGCCTTAGCCACCAAGCCACTTGCTGGGCCAAACAAGAAATAACTTGAACTCTTCTTTCCAAGTTTTTGTCCCTAAATTCTGTCTCTCATCTAGTTGTGTTGAGGTTGATAGTGGGCATTTTGTTTTGCATGGTTTTTGTAGAAATGCTTTCTAGTCTCCCCGTTACACGTGATGTTTGCTTATGGGTGGTAAAGTCTCTGTACATTGACATTAATTTACATTTGTCCCATTCACTCAAAGTTTTCCTCAATTTAGCTTATAGAAGCAATAATTTCTAATTTCTAATAAAGTGAGAACTTTTTATTTTTATCCTTAACAATTAAAGAATATTTTGGCTGAATATTAACTTATGGATGACCTCTTACTAACTTATGAGAACTACTGTGGAAAAACACAAGGGCAACTTAACTTGACTTGTAAGTATGGTGGCTGTAAAATCTATTCAAATGGGCAGTTCTTTTTTTGTTTGTTTGTATTTTAGAATTATTTTATTTATCTTTATTTCTTTATTTATTTTCATTTGACCAGAGAGGGACAGAGCAAGAGAGAGAGGGAAAGTAAGAAAGCAAGTAGCCAGGTCCGGGACTCAAATTGCAGTCAGCCATCTGAGAGTCTAGCACCTTCACCACCATGCCACCTGCAGGCCCCTCAAATGGGCAGTTCTAAGATTTAGGGGAAATTCTATTAGTAATTACACTGGAACAAAAGCTGTAAAGTGCGACGATCCATGTTCTCCTCAAAACACAAAAAAGCAACAAAAACAAAAGACAACCTAGGATATATGGTGACACTAACACTAAGTGATTTTTTTCTTTAGTCATCAGAGATTTGTATATTGGATCTCTTTTGCCTGCATTTTATTAAAAAAATACTTTCTTTCTAATCCCTTTTAACCCTTAATTTCAGTTTCAATTTGATTGCTTTTCTTATTTGTGGTATCTGTTCCTTATTATGTTCTCCTCTGCATAATCTACTTTGTTTTATTTTTAATTGAACTTTTTTCTATGGCATTTTTCTTTGACTTCATTGCTGAGTTTTGCCAGATGACATTTTATCTCTTAGTATTTCATTATCTTTTCCCTTATATTTTGCATTTCTGTCTTATAATATTCCTTTAGAGATGTAATTACTTCATCAAGGATGAGTATTTCCCCAGAAAAATCTTAGTGACAACTTGTATCAGGCCATGGCACAATGTTTCAACAAGCGTTCTTCACCTGCTGATAATTTCTGCTGCTTTGATCTAATTTTTTGTTTTCTAATCCTTAAAGTGATAATGTGACACATTTTTTTTTTACTACTTATAATTGGGCGATTTGTTTTCCCTGGACTAGTAACTCTTGGTAGATATTTCCCATGATAGTTGAATAGGGTCAAGGTAGTCTTCTAGGAAACAACTTGGAGGTTTCTTCTCTTTCTGTTTCTGTACAGGAAGGCTGTTCCCAAGAACTGCAACTCGCCTTTATCAAGCTCTGTCTTCACTGATATTATGAAACTATCCATGTCCAAGAGGATATGGCCTGCCCGTTCATTCCAGTTATTATGACTGAAAACAAATGATGTGGTTATTATAATCCAGGGCAAGAGTCTTACCTTAAGAAAATATCTTTTTACCAAAATAAAGGGGAAAATGTTTTGCTATACAACTGTGTTCCTACTAAAAATTCTTTAACTTTTTCCCCTATTTTTTTTATCTTCTTTTTCTTTTTAAAAATAATTAAGATTTTTATTTTATGAAAAACAAACATGATACGTCCCCACTTAACATATACCACATGTCTGCAGTCTGTGGAAAAAACTGAGGGACTCTAGCACAGCGATAGAGAAATGGTGGATTCCTTTCCATTTTGAACTCGCCTTCATCAGTTCTCCCCACTACCACACTGAAAGAGCTCTTGTCAAAAATTGTCAATAACCTCCACGTGGCTTATTCTAACGGTTAATTTTTAGACATAATTTTATTAGACTTACCATCAGTATGTAGCATGGTTGATCGCTCCTCTTTTTTGCAACATTTTCCTCATTTGTATTCTAGAACCTCATTCTCCATTTTCTTCTTATCTCTCTGGTTAATTCTTCTCTGTCTCTTTTGTTAAAACTTAAGTATCTCCCCAAACTTGAAACACTGGAATCCAACACGGTGTCTTTCTCAGGCCTTTTCTCTTTATCTTCACATTCAGCCTCATGGGTATACGCCGTTTTCCAGAGGCTGAATTCCAGTTTTATATATTTCATGTTGACCTCCTCTTGAGCTCCAGACTGATATATATATTGATACATAATTTACTACTGAACATTCTCCCTGGATGTTTAACAGACAGATCAAACATAACTTGTCCAAAATCAAATTCCTAGTCTTTCTCTCCAAATCTGACCTTTCTCACAGTCTTTCCCATCTTAGTTAATGAAAAATCCCTCCTTCTAATTGTTCAGGTCCCCAACCTTGGAGTAATTTTTGATTTCTCTGTTCCTCAAAACTTACATCACATCATCACCAAATGGTGTCAGCTCTTCATACAAATGTATCCAGAATTGACCCTTCCTCACCAGCCACCAGCATTCCCATTTGATTTCCTAAAATGGCATCCTACTTGGTCTTCTCGCTTTTGCCTTTGTCCTCATTTGCAATGTTTTCTACACAGCTGACAAACCTATACTACTGCTGTGTATTATTAGGTCACTTCTCTCCTCAACATCATTCAGCCGTTCTCCATTTCAAAGAGCCAAATCCTTTCAATGGCTGCAAGTCCCTTCATGAGGAATATAATGTATCTTTGTGTTTTGTCCACACCTTCAGGAAACTGCCTACCTCAGGGCCTTTGCACTTGATGTATTCTATGCCTGGAATTTCGTTCCCTTTGTTGTTCCTTGGCTTACACAGTCAGATTTTGTTTTAATGTCTCCTTATCAGCAAATTCTTTCTTGAAAACTCCATATAATAATGACCATTAGATCACACACAGCCTTCCCCAAGTACTAGTAACTCTTTTATCCTGCCTGACAGTTCTCCAAAATGGTAATATCTATCACCATCTGACATAGTAGGTTAGCTCTTATGTACCTGTTCATTTTCTCTCTTCTTGAATGTGCTATGAAGGGAGAAGTTCACTGGTTCAGTTCATGGCTATATTTTTAGCACCTTGTTTAGCCCCTAGAAGATGGTCAATAGATATTAGTTGAATACCTAAATTAAATAAATGGGTAATAAATGTGAATTATGTAAATATATGTGTATTTATAAAGTGTTATATCATTAATATGAAGATTTAAACCTGCAAAATAAAAACAAAATTATAATGCTATGGGACAAAAGCATATAGGAAAAGTACAAAAACATCTATGTTAGGGAGAGGGTGAAGTCACTAGTAAATGAGAACATTCAATTTTACATATATTTAGCTTCCAAAGAATAATAAACACATGTAACATACTGTTAAGATTCAATAAAATTGGGTAGTGAGTACACTGCTGTTTTACCTATTCTCTATTTTTGAAGAGAAAAACACACTAATCTCTTAAGAGAATATCTCAAAAATATGTAGAATCTAAAGTTCTAAAATAATAAGAACACATCGACTGATGATAGATATATTGTGTTGAGTGACTGATGGAAATGATTGGCAAGGATTTAAATCTATGTAAGTTGAAACAGCTCTGAGGGCTTAAGAGTTTTGCCTGAGTCCCATTTTATTGATGTCATTAAGGTGAATAATGACTGACGACATTATTGATCTCCCGTATCAAAAGCAGAGTAGTTTTGAGACAATTGTCCCTAATCATTTTTTAAAGAATTATTTTATTTAATTTTACTTTATTAATTGTTATTTTAATTTGACCAGAGAGAGGAAAAGGAAAGTGAGAAAGCAAGCTGCTATGTCCAGGACTCAAACCAAAGTCAACCATTTGAGAGTTCAGTGTCTTAACCATCAAGCTACCTGCCAGCCCTATCTCTGATCATTTTGAAGAACCACATACACACAAAAATTATAAAATGGTTCTTTTCTATGGATCAGACATACAGTAGTTACTAGGACTACAGAGCTGAATAAGATGAAAATGGGGGGAGGGAATGTCTGGCTTAAAAGAGTTCACAGTCTAGAAGATGGGCAAATAAATAGCTATAAAACAACATGCTACAACAGTGCCTAACAGCGGTATGTGGGGTGCCATGGGGGCAGAGCGCCGTGAGAATGAGCTTCCCATATGTCCACAGGGAGCTGTGCTTAGAGAAGCTTCACCCAGAGCCATGCTGTCAGCAACTGTGTTCCAAAATCTACCATAATTGTCAGTCGTCACTGCCAAATCCAGGGCCTCCCACTAGAATTTATTATACTCCAGGTTTTGTCATTTTTTAAAAAAAGTAATAAGGCATTTGCAAAACTCAACACATCTTAGGAAGCTTTTATACTCCAATTTAAGTGCCACATGTTCAGCTTAATTTGCTTTTTTGTTTGTTTGTTTTTTTCCTCTATCAAACCACAAGCCTGGAAATAAAGGTTTTATTCATCAGAATATGGGACATTCAGAAGAAAATTTATTCTCTTAAATCTACTGATAAGAAATATGAAGACAAGCCCCTTTCAGGAGAAAGGACTAAAATGGTTTTTTCAACCAAAAGTTGTTTATGAAATTATCAATAGGAAACCAACTTGTGAGATACTAGCTGGCTCTTTTATGACATTAAAAGTTTAGCTATAGGTAAAAGCAAGTGTGGTGATAATCATAGTGAGGGTTAATATAAAAAGTCATCTAAAAATATCCATCTGAAGGGTGGCTAAAAAAAGCAATGGTCTTAATATTTAAAGATCAGTAACAGAGTTTTGCTCATGAAATGCTATCCCTAAGTTTAATTTTGTACCTATTGACAGTTATTTTCCTTTTGGACTGGGTATTTGTTTTGAAAAAAAGAGCACCATGGAACAAGATCCATCTATAGATAGATGGTCTGTAGCTTGGGCATTACTACTACTGCTTCAAGTAGTACTAATTCTTTATTTGCTTATTTATTTTTTATAGGAAGTTTTTTTGTTTGTTTGTTTGTTTGCTATAGAACACGTGCACATGCCAGAGAGACAGGAAGACAGAAATACAGGAAGCAAAAAAATCACACAGAGGGATGACCATTCTGCAATCCCTTCTCCTCCATTCTTCTTGGGGGCGAGCACATGCACACACACACACACACACACACACACACACACATCTGGAGTGAGTTTTAAGCCATCAGATCCAGAACTTGATACATAGTCCACTACGTGGGAGTCCAGTGACATAACCATTATACTATCTGCTGGTCCCAAGCCTTTATTTTTGACAGCACATGGGAAGGCAGCAAGCCTTCAGGTCTCCTGCCATGAGGTACATAGGTTTTTATGAAAGTGAGAATGCTTAGACATTGGAAATTGCAATAGGAATTGGGAAGTAATGTTATATGTATTGCATGGGATACCTTAATCACTATGGGAAGTAATACATACGTATTCCATGAACTTGCAACCTCGCAGATGAATGGTTTCAATATCCAAAAATTAGTTTAAATTAATTAGTATAATGGTGAGCTCCTCTCTTATTTTTATTTTTATTTTTTGGAGAGGTTTTTGCTATAGGGACTCCCTTATTTTAACCTTTAACCTCAATGTTTTTCTTCCAGTTTGGTCTTAAAATCTTGAAGTTAAAGGAAATCACTTCCCTTAATACATATTTCATTTAGGCAAATGATGCTGCCATCTAGGAAGGAAGCTGTTAAATCATGTTTACATCTAAATCCCGTGTCTGTTATTTATGCAGGAGGCGTTGTTACAGTTGGGTGGTGAATTCCTTGAACTATAGACTCTATTTGAGAATATCTCTGGTCTCTCTGCTTGCCGAAAGCAGAAATGGCATCACATTTCTAGTCCATATGCTAGAATAATTGCTTCATGTTTCTGGATTGTGTTTTAGCTAAAAGTTCTACAGGAAAACGTAAGCCTTTGACAGGTAACATATATAGGAAAAACATTTTACACAACATTTAATCAACTACACTCTCTACAATGTATTCTGTATACTATGCTAGGAAACTTTTTTTTTATTCTTTCTATAGGTGTGTATTATACGTTTTTTTCTTTTTCAGTTTTTTTTTTAACTTGCATTTAATCACTTTACATCTTTACAGTGTACAAGATGGTTTTTGCCTAGCATAAATACAGTGAATATTAGCCAAGTAAAAGACACTACCATATACATTATCATAACAGATAGCTTTTCGTTTTTGTGCCTATTAAATGTGTTGTGTTGTTTGTTTGTTTTCCATCCCCTCCTTTCTACTCTTTTTTTAGAGACTCCCCTCTATAATATATCTAGTATCTACTTAAAATCTCTAGTATCTACTGTTGCCCTCCCTGCTATTTACCTTCTAATCTTTTAGTTTCTGCCATCAACCACAGTTGGTATATATTGGGGACATATGATGCTTGTCTTTCATAGTCTAACTTACTTTACTTAGTATTAAATCTTCCATATTTGTCCATTCATGTTAAATGTCAGAGTCTCATTTTTTTTTAATGGCTGAGTAATATCCCACAGAGTGTACATGCCACATTTTTTCAATCTACTCATCTGTTTTTAAACATTTTGGTTGATTTCACATCTTAGCAATTATAAATAATGCGGAAATAAATATGAAAATAATTTTAATACAATTTACTTTAGTCTCAATGCTTGAAAACATTAAATAAGGCTTGTTGCTTGTAAAATAATGTTGAAATTTCCAAATACTCCATCAAGGTCATCCATTGTCTGCCTCCATACTACCCCTGTATTCCTTTCCTCCACTAACTTCTTTTTAAGTTTCTTTCTTTTTCTCTTCTTCTTCTGAAAGAGAGAACCCACACAATAGGGTCTTGACAGCTGGACCTCCACCAGCTCTAGATCATGGGTATGCACAAGCCCAGTGTCCTCAGGGAGGTCTCCAGACACAAACCCAGAACCTTCCATGTGGAGAATGTGATGCAGATCATCACATTTCACCACTGAACTGTGACCTAGCCTCCAGCCTCCACTAACTTAAACACTCTATTTTCTGTCTACACTTGCTTGTTTGAATTTTTCTCAACCTTCTCTGCTTTCCTCATGGGAGTGACTCTTTCATCCTTATCCTATATTTTTCATCCTCTTATACACATACCTTAAAATGCAATTAAAATTTGTCTTCATGGAAACTTTCCTGATCTTTCTTGTTAAATGAATTCATCCGACTTTGAATTTTTTACTTTTCTTTCGGACTAGTCACATTATAAATTGTTCTATAATAGAAAACACATTTACATCTTTCACATTTCATGGCTATTTCTTGGGCACTATTATGTGCCAGGCACAATGCTGGTATTTGACTCCAGTAGAGAACAACATCATGGACCTTATATTTTAGTGGAATGGAAAGTCAAAGAAATAGAGAGAGGGAGAAGTAGGAGGGACAGAAGAAAAGAAAAGAAACAAATAAATAAACTGTCTATTGTAATAAATGCTATGAAAACAAATACACAGAGGCCAGAGGTGGTGGGGTAGTTGAGGTGATTCCCACATGGTTGACCATGGTTCAAGTCCCAGACCTGAGGGCTTGCTTTCTCACTTTCCCTTTCTCTCTGTCTTTCATGGCTATAGCAAGTTGAAAATAATAATAAAATGAAAAATTCTTTAAAAAATAAACACACAAACATACAAGGGCTAACATTAGAACTATCATAGAGTCAGTTACTTTATAGTCAGGAAACGTCTACTTGAAGAAGTGATATTGAAGCCAAGAGGCAAAGATTGAAAGAATATAGTTATGAAAAGAGTAGAGGAAGACTTTATCAAGCAAAAGCAAAGGCGTGCTGAAGCCCTGAGGAGGAAAGAACTTGGCATACTTGAGTAAATTAAAAACTTATGTATAGGGAACCAGCAGTTAGCGTAATGGCTATGTCGCTGGACTCCCACGTAGTCGACTGCGGTTCGCGTCCCGGACCCGGTGGCTTAAAACTCACACCGGGCGCATGTGCATGCGTGCCCAAGATCACGAGAGGAGAATGGAGGAGAAGGGATTGCGGCGTGACCATCCCCCCAGGGGGGTGATTTCTCACTTTCTGTCTCTATGTCTCTCTCTGTCTGTCTGGCGAGCACACGCGCCCTATAGCAAAAACCTCTCAAAAAAAAAAAAAAGCTTATGTATAAAGCAAGGGATAATATGCAGAGCTTTATGGTCCATAGCAAGAAGTTTGTATTTTATTCTAAGTACCATTGGAAGCCATCAGTAGGCTGTAGATGAAGACAGGACAGTTTCTGTTTTAAATGTATAGTAAAAAGAATGATTACTCTGGGACCGGCCCTGTAGCCTAGTTACTGGTTAAGGGATCCAGATGCCACATGGCCACTGCAGTTTAAATCCTTGTCCTGGTGGGGATAAACCTGATAAACATGCCAGGCATGTATGTGTGTATGCCCTAGATCCTGACAGGATGGAGAAATAGAGGGATTGTGACATGACCATGTTCCATTGGAGGTACTTTCTCTCTTAAAAATCTCTCTGGCAAGTGCCCATGCCTTCTGGCAATAATAATAATAATGAGAAACCATATTCTCCTTGATGCAGAAAATAGTCTGAGAGAGAAAGAGAGAGAGGGTGTAGTGGGAAATACTAGTTCAGATGTGGCATGTTGCATGTCCAAATAAATGATCGGTATCTCCTATCATATATGCTTTGATCTTCCATGGAGAGGTGGAGTCAATAATCCTTCCTCTTGAATTAAACAGGGGCTGATGACTTCACCAAATAGTAATAGACGGTGGTAGAAATTGTGCTGTACTCCATAGGCCAGATAATAAAAGGGATACAGTATCCTCCTTGCTCTCTCTCTTTGGAACACTCAATCCATGAGAAGTCAGCCTCCATGCTTTGAGGAAGCCCAATTATCCTGTAGAGACCATATGAGAGACCCCTGTGGAGACGAGCTGAGCCCTCTGTCCTCCATCCAACCAGTACCATTCTCTAGGCATGTGAGCAAATCTGCCTGCATATGGCTTCTGCCTCCAGCCTTTAAGCCAAATCCTAGGCATCAGGAGCAATGGCAAGCTGTCCATATAGTGCCCTGAATCCTTAATCTAAATAATCCTTGAGCATTAAAAGCATGGCTATTCCATGCAAATAATTTTGGGATAATTTGTTTTTTAGCAATAGACAAGCAAGGGGTGGTGATAGAGGTGACAGAAGGCAGATTCAAGATACATTTTGGAATTAGAATATAAAAGAATAATTGAAGAAATGGATGAGGGAGTGAAGAAGAGGAAATAAAGGCTGACTTCTAAATTCCTGGCTTCTGTAACATGGTGGATAATAGCTCTAAGACGACAGGATGCAGATGACAGATTTAACAGGAACAAGCTGATCTTTCCTACTAGATTTTAAGCTCTTTGAGAGCAAGGAGAACTTTATCTTTTTCTTCCATAGCCCAAAACATGGTCTTTGAGAAATAAGTGCAATAAATATCCTTATAATTGAACTGTGAAAAAGCAACTACCCACAACTGCCCCAGTGAGATCATCTCTTCTGAAAGCATTTATCTATGATATATATGGATATAAATGAAGATGCATTTTTAACATTTGCATAAAGGGAATTGACATATTACATCAATTAATCAGACTTGGCAAGGGAAGGATGTATAAATTAACTTGCTGTCTTTCAGACATTGGCTGCACAGAGCAAAGTGATATAGGGAACTAGAAAATGTATGGTTAATTTGTCTCATGGAGCCATGCATATATTAAAACTGATCATATCAGTCACAAAAATGAGGAATTATTGTTCGTCATTGTGTTCTGTAAACCAAACCTCCATGATTCTTGCATACGGCTAATTCTAGCTTGTGTTGCTTGGCTTTGGCCTTTTCTATGCCACGGATCACTCAAATTTATATTAGTCATTGTCTCTTTATAAGGGACCTAATTGAAAATACATATTCCAGAGTGTCTGGAAAATTTCCTGATAGGTCCAGAACTTTAAATAGGCAGTGTCAGAGGTAACAGCTGCAGGGATCGGAAGGGCCACTCTGCAGGGAATTCTCCAGAATAACACCTAAGTGGTAGTACAGTCTTCCTTGAGTTCAACCTCCAAGAGGAAAAGCCATCCTATCTGCATTCTTGGTGTTTGACACTGTTTTATGCAAACTTCCCACTTTGTAAATACCGCCACAGTTACTGGTTTGCCTTTTCTTTCTGGCATCTAAGTTAAGAATTTATTCCTCTTAAAATATTTGCCAATCTCATTTATATTCAAAGGGCAAATATGAACTCTGGAGCCTCTCCTGTGGCCACATTGTTGGCCTCTGTTTTTCTGGGGAGGTGAAGAATGCTGCCCTGTTGCAACAGAACGCGCCTGTGTGCAGAGAGGCAAAGACCTCGCACATTTGCTGCCAGCCCGGCCATTGGACACGCAGACACTATTTCTGAGCTAGTCCAGGGCAAGCTGCAGCTCTTCACTGACGAAGAAGCCTAGTGACAAGGATGTTCCTCTTGTGAGCTTCTTTTTTCTTTTGAAAGAGGAGTTCACACAATCAACTCATTTGGCTTAGCTTTTAAAAAACGATGGTTTTGTGTCAGACGTTAATGTTTATCTCTTATTAAATGCTGCTTCTAATTAAACCAACTCTCCACATTGAACAAGAAAATTGATTTTCTGTTTAAGATTTTTGCCGATAAAATCATGGTGATTAGTGAGGCTGCAGTTAGTTATTAAGACTTAATATCTAGTTGGAATTTAAAGGCTATTATTTTTCAAATAATGTTCAATGACCCGTCAAGTTTCCTAAGGTCTTCAGAGTTTTCCCCATTCATAACCCTCTATTGTGCTCTCAGGATTATGAGGTACTCCAGGGAGCAGGTGCCAGTGGCCAAGCAGGCTTTTATTTCTAACAATGGGTGGAGTTGTCAAAAGGATTGAGAAATCTCACATCTAGTGGTCCTCTGGGCATCCCTGCCCCAGGCTGTAACACCCACAGTGCCTGCCTTCTCTCCTTTACTTTCCTTTCTTCCTTCCTTTCTTCTTTCAACTCTTCTTTCCTTCCTTCCAGAGATCTGGAATGGATCCAAACCATTTTTTAAAAATCATTTTTGATTTAATCTATTATTATATAATAGAGATACACAGAGAGGAAGGGAAAGTGAGAAAACAAGTCTGGGACTTGAACTGTGTCAGCCATGTAGGAGTCTAGCATCTTAACCACCATGCCACTTGCTGGACCAAACACTTTTTTTTTTTTTCATTTTTTAAAAGCAAAAGATATAATTCACATGGCATATATTTTGCCCACTCAGTGTATACAATTCAATGAGTGTTGGTATATCACATTACTAATCTTTTAAAAATTGTGGTTAAATGTATATGGCATAAAATTGATAATTTTAACAATTTTAAGGGTACGGTTCTGTGGCACTAGTTATTGGGTTGTCTGAAAAGTCAAGACGCATTTTGGCATAGAAAAATTTGTCATGACTTTTCCAACGCTCCAATATATTCACAATCTTGTGAAGTTATTGGCACAATCTATTTCTTCAACTTTTTCAACACCTGAAAGTATTATTTATTTTTTTTAAGTTATTTCTTTCATAAGAGAAAGAGAGAGCGAGGAAGACATAGACAGAGAGGCAGATGTCCCCAACAGGCATATCACACTGTGACCCACCCCCAGCCTCAGCTAGCCCCCATGACAGACTCATCCAGTGTGCAAAGGGAGGCCTTGGGAATTGAACCCAGGACCTTCCCACATGGATTCAGCATTGCAGAGCTTTGTGTTATCACCGCACTACTGATGCTGGCCCATCCGGGAAGTATCTTTTTTTGACTTTAGAAGGTGCCCTTTTGAGTGGGAAAACTGATGGCAGCTGCCCTTAACTCTGGGCTGTCTTCATCCAGGCCCTAGAGCACTCTTTGGTAGCTGAGTGTGGCTGGAACCCAGCCTGCCTGCTCCGAGATCCAGCACTTGTGTGCATGCATGGGATGCAGCCTTTCATGGCAGCCTGGGATGAGGCCCTCTCTATGTTGGAACCAGACAGAGCAAAGGCTGCCACCCACAAGGGAGTGATGACTGAAGGAAGAGAAAGAGGATGTTCGTTATCAAGTACTGGTTCTGAGCCAGGCCCCATGCTGTGAGCTTGCGTGTCCCTCCTGGAAAGGATTGCTTCATGCTTTCATTCCACACCCAGAGAACGAGTGCATCAATCAACATACCTCCATGTGGCACAGGGTTCCCCCTAGTCTATTGGGAACATGGGGTTCGTGCTGCCATACAGAATGGAGAGACAGGGGAAAGGGATGCTTGTGGAGACAAAAGAGGGCCAAGGAAAGCCAATCTCTCAGGTGGGCAAATCTGTCCTGACCTCTTGTGCTAGTCTCCTGGGACTGCAGCAACAAATTGCCACAGAAGAGGCAGACAACAGAAACTGACTGTCTCATAGTACTAAGAGGCCAGATGTTCTAACTGAAGGTATGGGCAGGGCCCTGCTCCCACGGAAGGCTCTGGGGGAATCCTTTGCCTCTTCTGCCTCCTGGCGGCCCCAGGTGTTCCTTGGTTTGGCGTTACCTCATTCCGATCTCTGCCTCAGTTCTCACAGGGCCTTCTCTTCTTGATATGTCTCTTCTTTTCACGTCCTGTGTGAGGACACTCATCATTGGATTTAGGGCACATGGTCTGGAGGTCCAAGGTCCAGGGGCTGGATATAGAGATGGCCTTCTTGTGGGTATGTCCCAAGGGCATCACATGGTGACAAAATAGGAGTGTGCATGAATGTGTTCATGTTATGGATCTGCACTTTTTTTTTTTTTTTTTTTTACTAAGGGCACGTGAACTCACTGGAGAGGGAGACAGAGACAGAGACAATGAGAGAGAAAGTGAGAAATCACCCCCAGGGGGGATGGCCTTGCTGAAATCCCTTCTCTTCCATTCTGCTACCAAGATTTTGGGCATGCACACACATGTACCTGGTATGATTTTCAAGCCACCGGGTCCAGGACCTGAACCGTAATCAACCATGGCGGAGTCCTATGACGTAACCACTATGCCATCAGCTGGCTCCATGGATACAGATTTTAAAAACTGTCTTTAATATAGGATGAAGGAAGCTTGGTACAAGGTGGAACACAGAAGTGAGAGAACCTGAGGCAACCACTCTAGATCACTGGTTACCATCGCGTCACTCTCAACCCTTTTGCTCATCAATGTCATCCTTCTGTAGCTGTGACCTAACAGCTATAGGCTTTGCAAATTAAGAATACTGACTTGCTGAAATTTATGTATTTATTTTATAGTGAAGGAGATGGACAGAGACAGAAACAGCAGCCCCATCAGGGTCTTAATGCCCCAACTCAGCTTCAGTCATGAGTCAGTCTCACCAAATATCACGTTTTTCACTTCTGTGTTAATGCCCAGCCAGCCCCAGGGACACTGACTTTGAATTTTTCATTTAAGCTTACAAAACCAATTGTGGTCATTGCAGACATTTGGGATAATCCCACGGTTTATAAAGTTATGACACGTTATGTCATCCTCCGTCACAATTCCTGCCCCTACCAGGACCAGTGTCTCTCATCTGTCTGATGTGGACCTCCCAGTGCCACATTTCTATACATACCAGCTGCCCACACATGCATGTGTACATGTGTGTGTGTGAGTCATGCACAAAAAGTCTTTGGAAAGTGAACGAAACTCGAGTGTTATAAAAAGCTATGATGGATTTCAAATTTTTTTGGTACTGAAATAACAGAGTTATTCCATTTTAATCATTTTAATTCCATTTTTTCTATAAACTTTTCTTTTTCTTTTTTTTTTTTTTTGAGAGGTTTTTACTATAGGGCGCGTGCGCTCGCCAGACATACAGAGAGAGACAGAGAGACAGAAAGCAAGAAATCACCCCCTAGGGCAGATGGCCACACCACAATCCCTTCTCCGCCATTCTAATTCCCGGGATCTTTGGGCACGCATGCACACGCACCTGGCGTTGAGTTTTAAGCCACCAAGTCTGGGATACGAACCGCAGTTGACTACATGGGAGTCCAACAACATAGCCATTACGCTAACTGCTGGTCTCTCTATGAACTTTTCAAGTCCCCTCATACTACCTCTGCTTCTGAAGAATAGATCTTTCCTTTTATTCTAAAATGATTTACAGCTGCATCAAGGCTTCTATTGCTTTCTACCTCCTGCTGCTCCATGTAACTTACACTTGGTTTTCACTCCACTGGGACAAAATCTGCCAATGGCTGCAACAATTGCTTGTCGTCTTCCAATAGCGAGAATCACTTAAGAAAGTTAAAATAAGGAAATATGTTAAAGAGTAAATAAGAAGGGTCAACAGGTGGCATGGTGGTTAAGGTGCTGGACTCCAATATGGCCAACAGCAGCTCAAGTCCCAGACCTGGTGGTTTGCTTTCTCACTTTCCCTCTCTGTGGTGAGCACATATGCCCTATAGCAAATTAAATAAATGTAAATTAATTAATTAATTTAATTTAATGAATAATTCTTTTTTTTTTAAAGTAAATAAGAGTTTTCTACAAGTCATCTTAATGAGAACTAACAAGTATAGCAGAAAATCATTAGTTTTTACATTTAGGAGGGAAGGAGCTGATGAAACCCTAAGGAAAATGATGGTACAAAATAACTATGATAAGAATATGATGCTTTTCAGTTTGATTCTTTACCTGAATTGAGAATAAAAACCAAGCCACTATTATTTAGGGTATATGACGGTACGGGAGTTGTGTTTTGATGGGGCCTGTGATTGAATTTCAATAAGAATTCAATGTTAAGGTTCACTGCCGCCTCCGCTATTACTGTTTTACACTGACACAGCAGTGGAGGGAGGGCAAGCCTATGTCTGGCAAATAAGACATCCTATTTTCCCCAAGTCCCCTGGGGCTCATTGTAAGTAGGTTTCTCTCATGATCAGCAGTACCAATCAATATTTATTGAGTGCTGACTGGGTGCCTGGAATTGTGTGAGACCGTTTCATTTGTAAGATTGTTTTTGTCACTTGTTTTATGTTTCTTAAAGAAAAAGAATCTCTACTATTGTATTGTTCAAAAAATACAAATAAATATTGGGCTGTTGGAAAAGTCATGACACATTATTACCTAGAAAAACAGGAAAAAATACGTCATGACTTTTCCAACAACCCAATATATTTAACTTACTATCCTTTCACTTTGACCTGGGAAAGGAATTGAAGCATGTATTTTTATACCAGCTGTCGGCCCATCCCCAAAGTTTATTTATTTAAGTTTCTTCTTCTGAGCTGACTGGCTCTTCTGTTAGGACCATTGAATAAATTGCTCTTCTATGTGTCTGCTCTTTAGAAGTTTCAAATCCCATCTCCACTTTGCCTTGCAGGTTTCTCAACTGGATTAAAGACAAGAGAAAGGATCAGACCAAAGAGGAATGAAGTCAGAAGACAGGTGAGGAGACAGAGATTTGCAGGAAACGAAGGTACTACGTTTCTCTAATGAAGTTGACACATTTACCAGAGATAGCCAGTCTTAAAGCTTTTCAGAGGACTTCTGTATTTTGCCCATGGTATGTCAGTTTGTTGACAAAGAAAGCAGGAAATAAAATATTTTTGAGGTATGTCAGGAGAGTGCCTGAGGTAAACTGTTTCCCACTTCAAGGTCATGGCTGAACTCAAGAGTGTTTTGTTAGGTCGGGCAGTAGAGTGGGATATTGTATTTTTCTTTTTCAACTTATTTAAAAAATTAATTTATCCTGTCAAATCACTTGATAGAATTGTAGAATATTCACTTTGAAAATCTTAGAAAAAAATGTTCTAAATATTTACTTTAAAATTTTACGGGTTTGGTTGTGGATTAAGGACAGGCTTAAATGGTCTCCCATTCTAGGTTCATATTCTCTGTATTAACTTTAATTTTTTGAAACTTATTTATTCATTATTCAAAAGTAAAAACTAACTAGATGCAACAAACAAGGAACCATTTTCTTTTGTGGGTGTTTCATTTTTGGCTTCTCAGAACAGTACCAGGGCCAATACTAATTAGTTGTCATTGTTTGTTTTCATTCTCTGCCTAGGTGGGTGGATAGAAGACCAGCTTTTATGTTGCTGTTTTTATTTATTATATTCTTACTTTTTCTTAGGTTGTAAAACCCTGCCTTTGCTGTTTTACTCATCGTGACAAAATCATGCTTAATTAAACATAAAATTTTAGAAATGCTTCAACAAATGTCTTTAGCACAAAAACTCCTAGCTGCCTGAAAGAAGTAGCTTTTTCTTCCAACTTCCTTCCTGTATTTAAAGAAATCAAAAACAACTGGTGATGTTTTGGGGTCCACATGTATATGTATTAGGAGGCAAGAACTTATGCTCCAACAAAAAAATACATTCTTTTTATTTTGAACTCTCATGAATACTTAAAGAAATAGTAACCCAGTAGGATAGTATAGTGTTATTCCATTATATGGAGGGGAGCTCAAAAAGTTCATGGAAAACACATATGAAAAATTTTGCATGAATTTCAAGTTTTTGCATTAAAATAAACTCAAATTTAATTCTATTTTCCATGAATTTCTGAATTATCCTCATCTATGTGTACAACTACTTATAAGAAAAATAATGAGAGACACACTTTATGTCCTTAGGACAGTAGTGTATAATGGCATATGTTTTCTGGCAGCATTAAACACCAGTGAATGAAAATATTAAAAATAGTTGTATTTAATGGAGACATATTATTTTCTTTCAATGTTTAAATTTTAAAAGAAAAATTGAGGAACCAGGAGTTGGCATAGTGGTTAAGGTGCTAGACTCCCCAACCCATGTCATCGACTGCGATTTGAGCCTTGGACATAGTGGTTTAAAACACACACCAGGTGTGTGTGTGTGTGGTGTGTGTGTGTGTGTGCCCAAAATTCTGAAAGAATAGGGAGGAGAAGGGATAGTGGTGTGGCCAGCCCCTCTTGGTGGTGACTTCTCACTTTCTGTCTTTCTGTCTCTCTGTCTCTCTGGCGAGCACATGTGCCATGTAGAAACACTCTCTCTCTCTCAAAAAAAGAATTGAGCATATCATTGCAATGATTAAACACTCTTTAACTTGTTTGTCCCCATAGTGTCCAGGTCCATGGGCCTCTGGGCTTCTCTCTGCCTCCTGCTCCAGCGTCATCTCCCTCCAGGATGCCATGCATATCTTTTACTCCAGGCTACATGAAGCAGATTTCCATTCATTGTCATCAATTTCCCTTTTTCTTTTCCTTAATATTTTATTTCATTACCTGATTCAAACTTTCTATGTTTATGTTCTTTCCTGCTTGAAAACATTTCTTATTATAATATAGTCTTATAATTTTATGATTGGCAAATAACTAAAGGTAATTGATTTTTTTAATAAATCATTATATTGGGTTGTTGGAAAGGTCATGGCACATTTTTGCATAGAAAAAGACAGAAAAATACATCGTGACTTTTCTGACAACCTGATATATAAAATTATGCACAATAAGATCATTACATTACAATGTTATATAGGCAATTACATATACATTGCAGCAATAACTACAAATAAACATTAGATACTGAGGTCCAATGGGAAGGACTGAAAAGCTACCCTAGAGTTTGTGTTCGGATTATGATTAGAACATTGTTCAGCTGATGGAAAGGATTCCTGTCGGGAGATATTGGCTCAGTATTCTGTCAGTGAAGACTATCAGAAATGTGCGGTGAATCACTCTTGCAGTAGACGTAAGTTTATGCAGGTTTATTTGTACGAAGTAACTCTCCAACAGTGATCATTTAAACAGAAGATGTAGGTGAAATGCCCAGACACATTGTCATCTCAAAAGAAAGGAAAAAAATCATATTTCTCCTGTACAGTTTTTATAAATGACACTCAAAACTAACAGGCAAAACAAGTATTTCTCTATTTATCTTGTGGCTTCCCTACATTACCCCCACAGGATGACCACTGAAGAATGATGAAGGCTGTGCATATTAGAGGCATGACATTAACTCCTCTCTTTGATTGGAACTGATCTTTTCTCTAGTCATAGGAAACAATTAGCAGCTTTCAACTTGTATCATGACATCTTAGGCCACTCTGCCTTCAACATACAATCTCTTCAGCCTAGCCCGTCCTTCTCTAGTTCTTCATGCTGTCAGACTCTTCTCACCTTTCAAGTCATAGATCTACCATCAACTCCAAAATGAAGTATTCTCTGGACCTCTCAGAATCATTGGTGTGGCCCAGCTCAGTGCAGGGAGCCATCTGCAGGAGAATTTATCATAGCAATTCTTTGTTGCTTTAATTTTGGTTTATCATCTCTCTTTTGGATCATAAGCTGCTCTGGGGAGAAGAATGCCATTTTCTTTATCTTTGTATGCCTTATACATTGAGGCAGTGGTAAGACTAATTCATTGAATGAATGAAGCTCCTAATGCATTTGACTTAGACCATGATGGACGCTAGTTGGCCCAAGAAGCTAATCAATATAATGAGAGAGAGTTCATAGCATTTTATCTTAAAATTAATCAGATTTCAGCAGTCAATTTAAATTACACTTTCAAATTAAAAATCATGGAATGACACTCTCCCTTCTGCATTTACAAACTCTATGTTTAATTAACATCTTCGAGTCCAGTTAAGAGAAATTTTATCTCCCAAGTTTTTTGACTTCATAAACTTAATTTTTGTAATCAGTTTTGATATTATAATCAATAGTTCAGCCAAATATTTAACAAGTATTTCTTGATAACTCATTATGTGCCATACCTTCCCTCGTCGGGTACTGAGATATTGCAATAAGCAAAACAGCAATCCCTGCTGTCATGAAACTTACATTCGAAGGGGGAAACAACTAAAACTAAAGCACATAAAGACAGAGACTCTTTTGTAAAAAAATTTTTTTTTTTCCTAAATGGCACATACACTCACTGAAGAGACACAGAGAGGGAAAGTGAGAAATCACCCTCAGGGAGATGGCCATGCCACAATCCCTTCTCCTACGTTCTCCTCCTGGGATTTAGGCATGCATGCACACATGTCCGGCATAATTTTCAAGTCATCGTGTTCATTATTTTGAACCATGGACAGCCACCTAGGAGTCCAGAACCTTAACTATCATGCCACCTGCTGGCCCCCCAGAGACTCTCTCTTTAAGAAAATATGTTTTGTAAACTTTGGGTTTTATTTGAAACTAGCTATCAAGAAGAAACTGTAATTTAGCAGAAGCAGCTGCTAAAATACTGAAACACCTAATTCAGACTAGACTCCTGTTGGATCCTCTCTGAACTACAGAATTTGGGAGAGGTCTCATGACCAGAAAAACTGAGCCTTCTTTTTCTATGAGAACACAAACACGGATATTTTGAATTCTTCACTGTGTCATAGACTGAGTGTGGTTCTGAATATGGTTGCAAGATTTTTTTTTTTTTTGTCTCTGAATCCACAGCACTATAAAATTAATCTTCCTGGTTAGATGACTGTTGTGTTTTGTTTTTAACCTTAAAAACATGGGGAAGGGTATTTTCTTTGTCTTTTCCACCATCATAGCCCATTTTCTCCCATCTCTTTCTTTGGCATTCTTGGCAAAGAGCCCTTTGACTACACAGGTTTTCCAGCAGGTAGTATCTCTTATTTTTAGCCCAGTTAATGACTTACTTACAAACCAGTGAGTCTAAATTATGAAAAATAAGGGATGACTCACATTCATTAAAATGAATTCTGATACATTTGGCTACTCACATAAATCAGAGATACATAATGAGGCGATTGGAGGACACAGAATCCATTAATCCATGAGGTGGCACTGATGCCAAGCAGAGACCGGCAGACATTTCTCTTAGGTCTCATGTGGGGGAAGTAATCATTTTTTAAAAAGATCTGCAGTTGATGAACATTTATTACCTTTGGAGACATCCTCTTTCAGAACTTAGTAAAAGAAAATTCTCAGAGGAATTAACCCAGCTGCATCAGGTATTCTGGCTTATAGTATCTATCTTTTTGAATTATTTTATTTAACTTTATTTATTTATTCATTATAATTTGACCAGAGAGGGACAGAGCGAGAGAGAGAGAAAGAAGTGAGAAAACAAGCTGGCAGGTCCAGGACTCAAACCGTGGTCAGCTATGTGGGAGTCCAGCACCCTTAACCTGCTGGCCCCAGTGGCTTATAGTATCCTCTCCCTTCTGCATTTACAAACTCTATGTTTAATTAACATCTTCGAGTCCAGTTAAGAGAAATTTTATCTCCCAAGTTTTTTGACTTCATAAACTTAATTTTTGTAATAAGTTTTGATATTATAATCAATAGTTCAGAAGTATTTCTTGATAACTCATTATGTGCCATACCTTCCCTCGTCGGGTACTGAGATATTGCAATAAGCAAAACAGCAATCCCTGCTGTCATGAAACTTACATTCGAAGGGGGAAACAACTAAAACTAAAGCACATAAAGACAGAGACTCTTTTGTAAAAAAATTTTTTTTTTTCCTAAATGGCACATACACTCACTGAAGAGACACAGAGAGGGAAAGTGAGAAATCACCCTCAGGGAGATGGCCATGCCACAATCCCTTCTCCTACGTTCTCCTCCTGGGATTTAGGCATGCATGCACACATGTCCGGCATAATTTTCAAGTCATCGTGTTCATTATTTTGAACCATGGACAGCCACCTAGGAGTCCAGAACCTTAACTATCATGCCACCTGCTGGCCCCCCAGAGACTCTCTCTTTAAGAAAATATGTTTTGTAAACTTTGGGTTTTATTTGAAACTAGCTATCAAGAAGAAACTGTAATTTAGCAGAAGCAGCTGCTAAAATACTGAAACACCTAATTCAGACTAGACTCCTGTTGGATCCTCTCTGAACTACAGAATTTGGGAGAGGTCTCATGACCAGAAAAACTGAGCCTTCTTTTTCTATGAGAACACAAACACGGATATTTTGAATTCTTCACTGTGTCATAGACTGAGTGTGGTTCTGAATATGGTTGCAAGATTTTTTTTTTTTTGTCTCTGAATCCACAGCACTATAAAATTAATCTTCCTGGTTAGATGACTGTTGTGTTTTGTTTTTAACCTTAAAAACATGGGGAAGGGTATTTTCTTTGTCTTTTCCACCATCATAGCCCATTTTCTCCCATCTCTTTCTTTGGCATTCTTGGCAAAGAGCCCTTTGACTACACAGGTTTTCCAGCAGGTAGTATCTCTTATTTTTAGCCCAGTTAATGACTTACTTACAAACCAGTGAGTCTAAATTATGAAAAATAAGGGATGACTCACATTCATTAAAATGAATTCTGATACATTTGGCTACTCACATAAATCAGAGATACATAATGAGGCGATTGGAGGACACAGAATCCATTAATCCATGAGGTGGCACTGATGCCAAGCAGAGACCGGCAGACATTTCTCTTAGGTCTCATGTGGGGGAAGTAATCATTTTTTAAAAAGATCTGCAGTTGATGAACATTTATTACCTTTGGAGACATCCTCTTTCAGAACTTAGTAAAAGAAAATTCTCAGAGGAATTAACCCAGCTGCATCAGGTATTCTGGCTTATAGTATCTATCTTTTTGAATTATTTTATTTAACTTTATTTATTTATTCATTATAATTTGACCAGAGAGGGACAGAGCGAGAGAGAGAGAAAGAAGTGAGAAAACAAGCTGGCAGGTCCAGGACTCAAACCGTGGTCAGCTATGTGGGAGTCCAGCACCCTTAACCTGCTGGCCCCAGTGGCTTATAGTATCCATTTTACTCCCCAGTGTCTGTTAGATATCACTGAACTGTTGCTACAGCAGCTTTCTTTTGTCCCTTTGGATCCAGGCAGGATGGCTGTCCAGCATCCCTGGGCAGGAGCTAATAGTCTTCACCAGCCCCAGTGACATTAAACCTGTCTTGGGACTTGGTTCTGTCCACAGATTTGGACTGTCAGATATTCTTGCTCATGTACTTTATAGAATGGAAACAATAACAACAAAGACCCTCACTAGCTGTTAGCAAAATGATGTTTGTTATTTGGAGAACCATCCTCTGGAAAGAACCTGTGTTCCTACTCTGGAGCTTTCTCCAAAATATCTTCTCTGCACGATTCGGTCAATCAAAGAACAAAGTAAAATAAGTCGATTAAGGCAGACCGATGATTTGACTGATGTTTTCAGCCTAAATTAATTCATCTTCTAAATTAATTAATGACCATAATATTGATATGGTCACATGGATATGGGAAGTCATAGATAGGAGCAAGATATCATTATTTTTTCCAAAATAAAAATATTCTTTTTTGGAAGAGGAAAGATTCGCTCAGGTAGCTTAGACACAAAGAGATGAGGAGATCATCTTACAATATCCAGAATTCTAGCTGTTTTTGACTTCAAGCGGAAGTGTCTAAATAATTCTAACAACCCCTGATTCAAAACAAATGTCAGCCATTCCACCAAAACAGAACTATCCTAAAATTCAAAATATAACAAAAGCAATATATATGAAGAAATAAGTCATGGGATGACTCCATAAGAAATTTCCTGCAAGTGATTTCTGTCTGTTTTTCTGTACCATTCAAACTTATGTATGTATAATGATTGACCCAGAATACTGACTGATTTGGATAATTTATTTTTAAAAACTCTTATGAAGTATAGTCCCTAATTATAAATAAATATATATATATATATATTTATGAAAATATGAGGGAGTCATTTACTTATTAAAATTTTAATTTGGGCCAGCCTGTGGCCTGATGGTTAAGCAGCTGGATCCCACGTGGCCAACCGTGCATTGAAAAACACACCAAGCATGTGCATGCCCAAAATTCCAAAAGAAGGGAGAAATGGAGGAGAAAGAATTGGAGCATGACCACTTCCCATGGAGGGGGCTTTCGCTCTCTGGTCAGCTCATGTGCCCTCTAGCAAAAACATTTTTGAAAACTTTAATTTAAGGAGTCAATTTAACCACAAATAGACATAAGGGTATATATTAATATATGTATTTAGAAAGTATGTTTTTTTTAGAGAGTTTTTTTTTGCTATAAGGTGTGTGTGCTTGCCGGAGAGACAGAGACAGACAGAGAGACAGAAAGCAAGAAATCACCCCCTGGGGGAATGACCACACCGCAGTCCTTTCTCTTTCATTCTTCTCTCAGGATTTTAGGCATGTGCACACACACATCCAGTGTGTTTTAAGCCAGAGGGTCCAGGACTTGAACCATGGTTGACTACATGGGAGTCCAGCAACATTAGCATTATGCCATCTACTGGTCCCTGGATTTAGAAAGTCTTTACGTGTAAGAAATTTTGTACTTGGCTCTGCTGAAGAAACATAAACATTAAAAAATTAGTGATTATTTTTCACCATATGAGGGGACTTCAAAAAGTTTGTGGAAAAGTAGAAATAAAGTGTGAGTTTATTTTGGTACAAAACTTTTTTAAAAAATCCATGCAGTTTTTTCGTAATAACACTTCCTGTGAACTTCTCAAAGACCACTCACAAAACTGATTTTAGAGGCAGTTCTGAATGTAAGTGGACGAGCCGGGAAGGAAAAAGAAAGCTAGTTATTTCCCAGCCTCAACAAACCACTTCTCACCTCCTTCATCTTTAACTTCCTTCCATAAAACCTGTGCCGGTAGGATTAGAGTGGTCATTTGTATCTTTTCCTCTATCAAATGTACTGGATTCAAATATAAAACAATGCAAGAGTGTGTATCCTAAAAGTAAATGATTCCCTTTTAGATCACGTTTTCAACTAAACAGAATTTTATTGCGTGTTTATCGTGTGAAAGATTTTGTAAGTAGAAAATCAAATATATATATATATATATTTATATATATCATTCTTTTCTTGGGATCTTGGATATGCATGCACACATGCCCAGTGTGCATTTTAAGCCACCGGGTCAGCCACTCAAACCACGGTCAACGACATGGGAGTCCAGAGATGCAACCATTACACTATTTGCTGGTCCGAAACCGAGTATATTTTAATGTCACACGTCTAGTAAATCAGGGAATTTCAACCCTGGACTACTTCCTTCCGGGTATCTTCTCTTGCCAACTTTTCAGGAGTTTCTGAGAAAAAGAGAAGTGAAGCGATTGAGATTTGGATTTGGTTTGCTTCTTAGTGTCAACCCATCAGGGGCAAGTTATTGTCCTTTACTTAAGCACATCTAATATATCTCAAAGGATAATGGCTTAGATAACAGCAAGCCAAGAACAAGCAGAATGGCAATACATCCCATGACCCGATGAGGGATTCGGTCTCCCCTCTCATTCTATAATCCTGTCTCTCTTGATGTTTTTCTCCCAACACCATGTAAAGTACTATCTCTAGAAGCTTCCATCTACTCTTTCCAAATGGCTTTCTCCTGCATAGAAATATTGAACCTGGCATTGGACTTTGGAAATGCCTATCTTATGACATTTTGTATAAAAATATTAGGGACAAATTGGAGTTGAGTTTGAATCGAATAAATAAAAAGGTTCAGTAATTTATCAGCCATGCTTGAGGATGTAGCAAGGAATCTTGTCTCTGGTGTTAAAATATACACCATGTATCTGAGAAATTTTTCTTTGCAGAGAGCTATGTTATCACATAAATGTGCTTTTGAAATCCACATGCAAAAATGATCATAATATAGATTGATGAGAATTCTGAAGATGGAGGCCACACATTAATATGGGAATCTGTCTGCAGCCAAAGATTTTCCCTGGAGACTCAAATAAATGTTAAACTCCATGTTACTTCTTCTGAAGCCATTACAAATGCTCTATCCAATAATTAGGCAAGAAAACAAAGGGAATCAGTCAGAATTTAGTGTGACACTGAGAATTTAATAGCTGAAATTTGACACTTCATGTGAATGAGGTTCAAAACCAAATGGGAAAAAAAACAAGTTTGTTTCTAAGTCTCACTGTACGTGCGAGTGTTAATGTGGATACGTAACTGTGAATGTTTTTCTATCTCTTATTGCATCAACTCAGTTAAGCTGGAACTATGTTTTCTTGAATTCTCTTCCTTGTGTGGATTCTGTTTAGGATTGGCTGAAAAAGAAATGTGCATGAGATTAAAAAGCAGAAGCAGCTACCATGTCCTAAATGTGCAAGTTCCGGGCACCCCTCCAGATCATGCATGGTCTCACGGATCTTTTGTCGCACCAGGTTGGCTTGGAGATGCAGTGGGGTTCACACCTCCTCCAGCTCTTGCCTGATTGACATCCTCTTGTAGTTCTTCCATTTCTGGACCAAGTGCTTATATGCTTCATGACAAATGGTTCCAGCTTCTTCAGTGGGTAACCCGTGTTACAAAAGTCCTTGCCTTAAAAACCTGTATTGATCTCTGCTGTGGTAACTGCATGTGTGGGGACTGCCAATTCTCTTTAGAGCCTGCCTCTACTGTCTTCTAGATCTATAACCAGAAACCAATCTTGTTAAGCTGCAAGGCTATCTGTAAAACTAAACAAACAAACTCATTACCCATAACAACAAACAAAATTATTACTCATAAAATAAAATGAAATTATTGTGAGAGTTTTCTCATTTTTATCACCATACCTAGAAACATGAATGGGAATGGAGCCTACGGGTGCTGTGTAAGAATAGGGAAACATCCTAGGTTCTGTTTGTTGATATGGATGAAATTCAGAGACATCTTAGGTTCATTCAGTGTACTTGGCTGGCCAAGGGTGAAATTCTTGAAGATGAAGGCACCCAACTGAGATTGAAATGTGTACTTATTTATTTATTTATTTTTGAGAGAGATATTTTTGCTATAGGGCACATGCATTCGCTGGAAAGACAGAGACAGAGATAGAAAGCAAGAAATTACCCCCCCCCCCCAGGGGGGATGGCCACACCACAATCTCTTCTCCTTCATTCTCCTCTTGGGATCTTGGGCATGCATGCACACGCCCCCAGCATGAGTTTAAGCCACTGGGTCTGGGATTTGAACCACAGTCAACTAAGTAAGAGTTCAGAGACAAAACCATTATGCCATCTGCATACTTTTGTGAGAGAATACCAGGATGTAAATACTAAGGCTGCTATTCTCTGCAGGCCAGAAATACTAGTGGGAACTACTGAAAACATTTACACTCCAAATTCAATAATAACATGGAATCCTGCCATAGCAGGATCCAAGTTGTGGCATTGTGTGCAGAGACCTGGTAGTTGGCCCTAGATCTCTGAGTTAGCCAATAATGTGTACTTAGGGCAGAAATAAGTTGGAAGACTTCTAAAGTGTTGTTTGATGTAGGTAAGTGGTAAATATCTTCTTGTGAATTAAGTCCAACTTGATTATTTTTTAAAAGTCAATTGCCTTTATTATTTATTTAGTTTTATTTCTCATTATTATTATTATTTAATTTTGTTGCTACAGGTACATGCACTCCCCAGAGAGAGATAGGGGAGAGGGCACAGGGGAAAGAAAAAGCAAACTGCCAATTCCAGGATTCAAACCATGTCAGCTGTGTGGGAGTCCAGTGCCTTAATCACCACACCACCTGCTGGTCCCTGAAGTGTAACTTTAGTCATTATAAGAATGAAGCTTCTCAGTTGCTTCCTAGCATTGAGCTAATATACAAATCTAGGGTCCCTGAATAGAGGAGAGGTCAGGCCATGCATGAGGAAAGATCCTGCCATATAGCCAAACATTTGCACTGGAAAATGCTTCCCCAGCATTTTTTCAAAGGGACTTACCATCATATCTGAGGGTGACTGTACATTTTAGAAGACGAAATAAGCCAAACTATAAAAACATTGTTAGCCATTGACTCTAAATTGACCTTAATTCCTGGAGACACAGAACATTGCTATGGCACATGTGTGCCTGGAGTACTCAGGGAGCTCTCTGGACATGAACCGGGACAAACTTGGCCTATTATGTAGCTATTGTTCAGGCAAGTATTTTCTCTTTTAGATCTGTTAGCAAAGGTCTCGGGAACTGTTTGCTTTCAGTTGAAAGGGCTGCAATACATACGTACTGTCCTACCCCAAGGCTCCACCAACTCTCTGGGCCTAGGCCATAATCTAGTCCACAGGATCCTCCATTGCTTCACTATTCCACAGAACAGCATTCTAGACCATTGCCTTGTTGGTATAATGATGATTAAGCCAGGTGAGTGAAAGTAGCAAGTTCTCCAGGTATCACAATAAAACAGATGCTATTAGGGAGAGAAACAGATCCCACAAAAATTAGGGCCTGCCACCCTTGGGAATGTCTAGGAAAACAGTAGCCTGAGGCTTATTTCAAAGTTAAGAAAAAGTTTCTGTTTCTTGTCTTTCCTATCACTAAACAAAGCCTAGAGGGATTTCTTTGGACTCTGGAGACATTATGTACCATGTCTGGGTGTGCTTCTTATATTCATTTATCAAATAGCTTTGAAAGAATGCCAGCTTTTTGTGTGAGTCCTAGAATAAGAGTAGTCTCTGCAACAAGGCCAGGCTGATGTTCAAGTTGCTTGTATGACTTGGGCCATCAGATCCAGGTGATCTTATGGTATTTGACGTGTCTGTAGGAAACAGAATAATGTTAAGAACACTTAGAAGGGGGCCAGCAGGTGGCATAGTGGCTAAGGCCCCAGGTTCCCACTTGGCTGGCTGCAGTTTGAGTCTCAGACCTGGTGATTTGAAACTCATGCTAAGTGCTTGTGTGTGCATGCCCAAAATCCTAAGAGGAGAATGGAGAAGGGATTATGGAGTAGCCATCCCCCCTGGGGAGTGATTTCTCATTTTTTGTGTCTCTAGTGAGCTCACGCACCTTATAGCAAATATCTCTAAAAAAAAAAAAAAAAAGAAAAAAGAAGAAGAAGAAGAACTCTTAGCAGGAATTTTTAAGTAGGTAACTGTGCAGACCTTTAGCATTTCAGAATAAAGCTATGCCACAAATCAATTCTGCAGAAATCAATTCCTCTTTTACAAAATGGTTTCCAGTTTGCCACTGGGCCCTAGCAAAGATTGAATGATAGACCATGGGTCCTCAATTTGCCATGTCAACTGAGGTCCCCAACATGAAGTAGATGTTGTCTGATCACCATACCATGGAGTAATGTATACATAGCAACATCTCCTCATTAGATGTTAGATATAAATCCAATTTAAGTGGGTCAGGACAAAAGTAAGTCTCATGACTGGGTTGTCCAAATTCTTATGTCCCATACTCCTATTAACTGACTTCTTTCTCAACCATAGGTATGGGTTCTTTGAGAGTTTCTTATGGTCATGACTCAAAAAAATGTTCTTACACCACCATTTCCTGGAGGGATCAGCTCGCTCAGTATTGGCAGACTGAGTACTCTGGACTATTTTCATCATGAAAAGGGCAGCTCTTGGTCATCACAGGAATAGACACTTGGTTGGGATACAAATTTGACACTTCACTGCACATATTTTGCTAAAACCACCAACAGCACTTGCCTATTCATCATTATAATATTCCACGTGTTATTACTTCTGGCCAAGATACTCATTTAACACTAATGAAGGGTAAGTAGGAAGAGATTTTTAAAGATTTTCTTATGTCCCAAACTAGGTGGCAACAAATGTTAGAGAGCTAGGTAGTGTCCTTTGAATGTAGTACATACTCTAATTAGAGTGCTGTTTATCCCATGATCAAGGAATGGGAATGGGAGTGGCTCTTTTTATTATTACTCTTAATGACTCACTAGCATAATTTTTGTTTCTAGTCTTAGAAACACAATTTTGTTTCTAGAATGTTGGGTTCTATGGCTTTAGAGGGTCTTACCTGCCAAGGAATAATGCATTTACCAGAGGACACAGTAACCGTTCTATTAAATTGGAAGTTGCAACTGCCCCTTGCAAACTGTGGTGCCAATAAATCAACAGAGAAAGAAGGCACTACAGTACTGCCTGGAGTTGCTGGATCCTGACAGTCAAGGGGGGAAATTCCTTTTCTATGATACAGTGGACACAAGGAGTGGGTATTTCTGGAATGCAGGAGGTCATCGAGAAACTTCTTGTTTCTTTATCCTGCGGTAAAAGTTAATATAAAACTAAAATAGCCCAATAAAGACAGGACTTCTCCTAGCTCAGATACTTCAGGAATGGAAGTTTGAATCACTCCACCGGTCATGGAATCTTAGCAAAGTGCTGGCTGAGGGAGTATGGAGTGGACAGAGAAGACAGAAGTTATCAAAATGAGCTATAAACACATCTCCAGAAACAGAAATAGGACTGTAATAACATGACTAAGTCTTCCCTAATTGTGTGTGTGTGTGTGTTTATGTGTGTTCATGTGTTTGTGTGTGTGTATGTATTTTTTGTTGTTATTTTCCTTGCCCATTTTCTTACTGTCCAATATAAGGCATATTAATAATGGTTAACTTTATGGTGTAATATTCTCTCTAAGAATTATCAAAATGAGGGGTTCTGGCAGGTGGCATGGTGGTTAAGGATGCTGGACTCCCACGTGACCAACTGCAGTTACTGTTCTGGACCTGGTGGCTTGCTTTCTCACTTTCCCTCTCTCTCTCTCTCTCTTTCTCTTTCTGTTCCTCTCTGGTCAAAATTAAAAATAAATAAAGTTAAATAAAGTAACTATTTAATTAAGAAAAATTATGTCAAAGGAGGGCCAGCCAGTGGTACGTTTGTTAAGACAGTTGGATCACACATGGCTGATGGAGCAGTTTAAGACTTGGACCTGGCCTCTTGAAAAGCACACTGGGTCCATGTGTGTCCAGGCTCAAAAGCCTGAGAGGAGAATGGAGGAGAAAGGATTGCAGTGTGATCATGCCCTCAGAGGTGGGAGGTTCTTTCTCCCCATCTGTCTCTTTCCTATTCCTTCTATGTCTCTCTCAAATGACAATATATGCCTTATAGCAAATTTTTTAAAAAAGAGAGAAAATAAAACAGTATCAAAAGGAGAGTACAACTATGGAACTGATTTATAGAGGGAGTTGGTGGCTTTTTGGTGGTACAAGTCATAATTGCATCATGTCCTAACCTTTATCTGTAAGATAAACATGCTTAAAAGAGGCCTGTAAGAGTACCATGTTGATAAGGTGAGGGCTCTCTTCTTTTGCTCAATGTCAACTTAACCGAGCTGCAAATGCACCTCTGAGAATGTCTTTCCTTTTAGGACTCCTGATTGGAACTGGTCACAGACAAATTTGCACAGACTTGGATAAGTGGGAGTGCAGCAGCACTGGCGCATTGGCAGATTCTGGATGATCCAGCATCACTGTTTTACGCTCAAGGTCCTTGATCTGCCTGGGCCACCTTGTATCACAAGAGATCCATTGAGCTAGCAGCTGGGCGAGCCGGCAGCTGGGCTTGTAGCTTTTCCAGCTCCTACTGAATCTCTTCCTTCAGCTTCTCCAAGTCCTGGCCCAGGCACACATGCAGGTCTGATAAAAGGGGGATTAGCTTGTATTTCAGGTCACCATGTCGTACAGATCTGAGGTGGTGAAGACAGGTATGGTACCAGTTGTTCCTCACAGGTCTAGTTGCTCTGTGGTGTTTCACATCTGACATCTATCTCTTCCTGACAGCCAGCCCTATGACCTGAAAAAGCATCAGAACCATAAAACAATACAGCAGCAACAGCTTTCCATAGATTTTTCAACCAGTTCCAACAGTTGTTTGTGATCTGGCCGCTGTAATGAATTTATACTTCCATATCACTCAAAGTGGTTCTGTTTTCTGTGTTAAATTGCAACTTATACAGTAACAAAAGACATAATTTGCCTTAAAAGGAGAATTATAATATACACAACCATCAAAGAGTCCTATATGATTTATACTGATTGTTATTTTAAGTGAGATCTAAATTAATATGATCTTCATTGAATTCAACAGATCCTTTTTGCTTTGTGTCTTTGTTTTTGTTTGATAACTTTTGACTTCTTATTAGGGAGCTTTCCTTAGTGTTTTAATAGAGTTATAATTTCTAGAATGTTATAGTGTTTTCCTTATATTTTAAGTACTTGTAGCAAAAAAAAAATAATGTTTGAATTAATCAGTGTACTAATAGATGTTCTAGGTATACACAAACTAGCCCAAGTTCTATCTTGAATGGGAGTGTTTGTGTGTGAGGAAAAGAGAGATTATTTTCTCTCTTTAATGAAATGCAGAGAATGAGAAAAGAATAGAAATGCCTTTCCTTATGATATTTAAGGACAGGCTTTCAAGACTGAAGCAAAATTCAAATATATATTCTTAAAATAATCCTGCTATCCTAAGGCATAACCTTCCAATTTGAAGATTATAGTTGGCTCATAGATAAATTCTCTTTTTTAAGACAGACTCTCCTTAGATGAATAGGGTGCTTACCCACATCTTACTGGAAAACAAATCTGTTTCCCTAGTTACGTTGACCAGATACTTAGTGATTGGTCTACTTTCTCAACGGTCCGCTGGGACAGAGATTTCCGGAGTCAATAGTTACCATGCTCCCCCACCACCCAGTTAGGGATTGGAATCAATTATGTAGCCAGTAAATGGAGAGGTAAAATGTCAACTTTTTCTTTTTTTAACTGGTGAAGGCAGGCTGAATAAGGTAGGTTTTTTTTTTTTTTTTCCCTGAAGTATGTGGGAGGATGAGTGTCAAGATATGCTTGCTAATATTTTACCCATAAAATGGTCAGACTCACCCACATAGTCACAAATAGCTGGTGATAACTGCAGGCTCCACTAAAGTAACTGCCTACCTGATCATATCTTTCCAGAAAAAGACATGGATATTTTTACTTGCTATTTTGCTATACAATTAGAGAGGTACTTTATGAAATCCAATTCTCTCTTGTCTTGACCAAGCAGCGTCTTTGGAATTTTGATGGACTTAACCTGTAATGTGACCAAGACTCTCGTTCCTGAAAAGTCTAAGATCCTGGCCACCCTGATCGCTCATTATTTCCTGTAGATGATATTATTTTTCATATGATGGTCTTATTCTTTGTGTATACATGGTATTTCCTTGACTTTTATGTGAAATTTTATTCTTTTTGGAAATTTATGTCTTCCATGAGTAAGAGAGGAGAGACAGACAGAAAGACAGCACCTCCAACAGGGTCTTGATACTATGATCTATCTCCGGCTTCAGTCAGACCTGTATTATGGACACACGCAAGCCCAGGATATGCTGGGAGGTCTCTAGATGTGAACCTGGAACCTTCCCATATGGGTCTGCCTTGTAGTTTCTTGTTTTATCACAGCATCACCATCAGATCCTGGTTATAAATTCTTCATAAGTCCATGTTTTATGCCTATATCCTCCTCATTGTCCTTATAATAATGCCAGGCACATCATAGTTGTTTAAATTAGAAAAATGTATTAAGTCAATAAATGAATGAGAGCTAGGTGCATTCAGTGGGTCATACAGAACATGTTCCCAGGGAAGTAAACTCTGTAATAGATTCACAAGCAGAAAGCTTAACAGGAACTACTTGTAAGCTCAAACTTGGTGGCAGAAGAAAAGGAAGCAAGTTTCAGCAATGGGAGAATTTGGGTATGTTGCAATTTCAACAACATTCTTAGTTAAATCCAGGAAGTGTTCTAGAACCAGGGTGCTCTTCAAAGTTATCTTCAGCTTGGGAGAGGCAATTGGGCCTTTATACCGCAGTCTCAGCTACTCGTTGGATGCCAACTTCTCCCAGGAAAAAAGGCACGTCTCTATTGAGTGCTATTCTTGCAGAGACTTGAAGCTGAGATCTGTCATGCAACAGTTCTCCTAGAAGCTTGAGGACTAATACTGAAGGAAGCTATAGATGCCATATAAGAGCATCACACTGACCACCCCCTTGTGGTGCTCACATCCACATCTTTGTATAAAGGGCAACCGCTTCTCAAGGATTCTGGTGGACCTCGGAGAAAATTATAGAGAAAGTGATAGGACAAGATACAGTCTCCCAACTCCTGAGCCAGTCTGATCACCACAATGGCTACTCATCAGCTTCTTCCTCCACTACCCTTTCTGGGCTCTCCTCACCCTTGGCCAAGACTCTACTGTTCTTTAGTAGCTCTGACACAGACCCTTATGCCATTGGGATCTGAACCCCAACTGTCAGGTATTTATCAGGCCATGGTTGCAACATTTGTCCATGAACCATAAAAACTGAGTAAGAATTTAGAGATATCCACATGAATTTCCGGAATACCATCCACATTCTTCCAATGCCCACCTTGTATAATAGGATTTCTACTTTCTTCTGATGGTCAGGGTCAATCTTTCTAGCAACGATGGCTTCTGAGAGTAGGCTTCATGTATTGACCTCTCCTTCCTTCACCTTCTTCACCCTACCTTCCTGAGGCCAAGCTGTTGGTCTATCTGGGCCTCATAAACATCTCGTGACTATGACTTTCACCTCATGGAATTGGCCTATGGCTGGGGCCTCTCCAGAGGTATGCGTACCCCTCCCACATTCATATCACAAGGTTAAGGGCACCAAACCCTAAACAGACTCTACTGATCCTATTAATCAATAAGCTAACCTTTTATTACAACCTGCAATATATGTACAAACGAGACTCCTGTCTTGGTGACAGAGAACCTGCATTGATTTTTAATTGATTTGTGTATGTTCTTTTTCTTATCATATAAAATTCGAAATTGTGCTTATGACAGCGTAGACTATTCTCCACCAAGCCATCAGTGGAGCATCCTCTCCTGTGTAAATAAATTCATGTCTTTCCCTGCTGGACCTCAAGGTGTGTTCTTTGGAATTGGTCAATGTTCTGGGCAAGCCCTTTCAGATTCACGGTTCCCCTAGAGCTTCTATTTGTGGCTTTGGTTTCTTGGCATGAAAAGTTCTATGTTCCTGGGCAGCAGTTGTAGCTTCGAGTTCAATGGAATTTCTGCTGTGGCCCCAGGTGGGTGCATTCTTTATGAATAAGACCTCTATCCTCACAGCATCTAGTGTTGGAGGATGGAAAGCCCAAACCCATAGTGGGTTACCAGTACTGATGTAAGTGAGGCCTTTCATACTTCCATTTAAAGTCTTTTCTCATCACAGTAATCTATTCTATTGTATCTACAGGGGTATAGGACCTTCCATGTCATCTGGACCTGCTGAAGACCCTTCTCACCTCTGTTCAGCTCACAAACAGGCAGGATCTCCTTACAACTGACATAGAGATTGGAGCAGTATTTCCAGGTGTAGAGTAGGCTACTTATAAAGAGAAGAGATCTTTTAGCTTTCGTGCTTCTTTGTGGTAAACCATGTGAGATGCAGTAATTTGTCCTTTTCTGGCATGCCTCAGAACACAGGACTTCTGGAAATTTTACTCATGCAGCTGGCATTGAATCTTCGTAGGAATTGCTTTGTCTTTCTGAAATGTCCATGTCTTACTAAGGCCTTCAAAACATTTGCAGACTTGTTTTATCTGGTCTAATTAGTATTAAGTGCATATAGTGGACCAGAGTGGCATTTCATAGTATGTCCAACTTGTTCGGAATATAACATGACAGAAATCAGGATAAATAACATAGTCTCGGGCAAGACTATTCACTCTTGAACATTCTAAATGAACATGAATTGTTTCTGATTTCTCTCCTGATAAGGTTAGAGAAGGACACATTTTTAACATGTGCCTGAAGCTATATTAATGTTTCCTTGCAAAGATACCTCACCTAGCACGAAAGCTACCCTTGAGGTGACTACTTGGCAAGATTGCAGCGGTCTACTGTCATCCTATAAAATACTTTTGTAGGGAACTAGACTAATATATTTAATGAGTATTCACTGGGGACTACCCTTCCTGTATCTTTTAGGTGTTTTGTTGTTGGTTTAGAGGTTTCTGCCATAGGGCATGTGCACTCGCCAGGGAGACAGAGACAGTGAGACAGAAAGTGAGAAATCACCTGCCGGGGAAGTGGGGCAGTGGCCATGCGACAATTCCTTCTCCTCCGTTCTCCTCCTGGGATCTTGGGCACATATGCACATGTGCCCAGTGTGATTTTCAAGACAGCAGGTTCAGGATTCAGACCATGGTCAGTGATGTGGGAGTCCAGCAACGTAACACTATGCCATTTGCTGGACCCTCTTTTAGGTCTTTAAGGGTGACATTAATCTCTCCCACTTGCCAGGAAGGTAATGTTATTTATGAATTACTATTTTGGCCAGGGTCACTGGGCCTCCACTTGGTTTTCTCCACTATGAGAACTCTGACCTCAGAAGTCAACAACTAAGGTCAGGAGTAGAATGGGCAAACTCAGTTACTGCCAATCAATTATACATTACTGATGAAATGACACATGGCAGGTCTGTAGATCCAGTGGCCCTGCTGTGAGCTGGACCTGAACAAGGATAATCACTTATTTCCTGAGTCCCACATGCTCCCACTCTAAGATAGAGGCCATGATGATGTTTTGAGTGATCAAGTATCAATGCCTAATGTACCAAGAAGTTCTCAAAATTCCTCTTTCAGAGTATGTAATTACTTGAGTAAATGGCAGCAGGTCCCTTCGGGGTAATCTCTACCACAGCACAGCTGGTGTTGTAGGTCCATTACTCCTGGAGAATTTACCTTAAGTCAGTGGGTTCTGAGTGCAAGTGTGGACCCTGGGCAAACTCGTGACTTTTAAATGGGGACATTTTTAACTGGGGTGCATTTTAACTGGGGTAACTGAACTTCCCTCAGTGCCGTGGTTTGAGGATGTTCCCCAAAATTCATGCATTGAGTCATCATAGCAGGATTAAGAGGGTGAAAAGTTGATCTAGTAAAAGGGTTGAAAGGTTGGGGTTTGTGAAAGAGATTAGGATTGAGGTTGTTAGGGTGAGGTCCCCATTTCAGAGTTCTGGTGAGTTCATAAAGGAGGGAGAATGAGATGGAGACTCACGGGACACAGACCATGCTCTTCTGCTCTCTGTCATGTTTGATGTAGCCAGAAGACACCCCCTGCCACAACCAGAGAGGCCCCTGGGCCTTGGACCTCCAAACTTTGAGCTAAATAAACTTGATTTTGATGAATCACCCAGTTTCAGGTATTTGTTGTTATTAGCAAGTTACAAAATAGACTAAAGCAGTTTAATTTTTTTGTTTTGTTTTGTTTTTATTTTTGTTTTGGGTTTTTGCCACAGGGCATGCATGCTTATTGGAAAGAGAAAGAAAGAAGAAAGGTGAAGAATCCACCCCCTGGCGGAATGGCCACACCCCAATTCTTTTTCTTCCATTCTCCTGAGATTTTAGCCACACATGGCTGGTGTGAATTTTAGGTTGCCAGATATGGGGCTTGAACCAGAATCAGCCACATAGGAATCCAGAGCCTTCACCACCACGCCATCAGCTGGCCCCATGCCTCAGATTCCTGATTATCCTTCCTTGAATTGTTTTTGGTTGTAGGTAACAAAATATATACAGGCTGTCCACTTATTTTGCTGCTAAGAATACCGTATTTTATGAATCATCTTCATATGTTCTGTAAGCCGAGTTCCCTCAATGCTTCTCTGTATTTACCACTCAGTGCAATCTTTGGACCCACCTTGCATTCAGTAATGGTTAAACAGCAGCCGCTTAGCTTGTGTGTGTGTGTGTGTGTGTGTGTGTGTGTGTGTGTGTGTGGATATCCTATCACCACATTGGTATCATTGAGCCCAGTTCTTCCTGGGCACCTATGATTGACCTTAATTTATAGAAGAATGCATGCCCTGGACTCGCAGTGACGCTGGTACCCATCTCATTCTCTCTGGTAATGAGAGTACTGACTGGACCTTCCTGTAGGACATATTCATCTGGAGTATCTCCTAGACGCACCTGGTATGTGAATTCCAGGACACTCACCTCTCGTCCTTACCACCTGCTATGACATTTCTAGCATTTGAAGTTCATTTGGTCTGGGTCATTGCTCTTCCAAGTTGTATAAAGTGATCCCAGAAGAACATTTGTACTTCTTCCAAGGTTCTTGCCTGGGTCTTACGTTGTATCATCAGAGAAAGCCCTCACAGCAATAAGTGTTCTTACCCATTTTTATATTTCCGCCCATTCCCCCTCAATTAAGTACCTTCAGAATCTAGTCACATAATCCTCTCTGGTTTCTGGCTGGCCCATATCTACTCCTAGGTTGAATCTTACCCTGTGTATTAGCCTGGTGCCAAGAGGAGTAGATACTGATAGATTCGAGGGTGCCTGTTTATGAAAGGGGTCTGTATTACATTCAAGGGATGAGAAAGTGCTAAATGTTTCTAGGGAGGAGTGGACTATTATTGGTACAGACTCAGAGAGTTTAATGGGATTGCGGGGCATTGAGATATTTAAATTCATCAACTCTAATGTCCCCATCCCACATTTCTGGGTCTCATACTTTCTAATTCGAGCTCTGCCTTTGGCATAGCAGACCTGCCTAAGTTAAGATCTTTGGATCTCTATGTGGTCCTCAGGTACCTTCATTCTCTGATGTAAAAAGGTAGCCTTTATATTCTCCCCTGGAGGCCTTCTGTCTTCCCCACTTAGCTTGCTTGCTTTCTTTTTTTTCTTTTTCTTTCTTTCTTTCTTTCTTTCTTTCTTTCTTTCTTTCTTTCTTTCTTTCTTTCTTTCTTTCTTTCTTTCTTTCTTTCTTTTTTCTTTAGTCTTTGCCATGGGGCACGTGCATTCACTGGGGAGAGAGATACAGAGAAAGGGAAAGTGAGACATCACCCTCCGGGGGGGATGGTCATGCTGCAATTCCTTCTCCAGTCTCCTCTGGGGATTTGAGGCATGCACACGCATGCGCCTGGCATGTTTTTCAAAGTGCTGGGTCTGGGATTCAAAATGCGGTCGGCCATATGGGAATCCAGTGCCTTATCTACCATGCCACGTGTTGGCCCTGCTCTATTTACTTTTTTAAAAACTAGGGTCTCATTATGCCACAAAAATTCTCTCACGTCAGCCTCCTAGCTGGGACTATAGAGGCAACTCCACACTCAAGTGTTTTTCAGACAGGGTGTCGCTATGTTGCCCAGGCCAGCTTTGAACTTGCTGTCCTCCTGCTTCAGCCCCTCAGGTCACTAGGATTATAGGTGTGCACCACTGTACCAGCCCTTAGGTTGGATCAGAAATAGAACCCCGGACCTTTCTTGTGGTCCCAGCCTGCCAAGTACAGTGTCTTAGTGCGCCACTGTTAGTGGGTCCACACTTGTCTTAATTGGTGATTAATCACTTTTAGCCTTTCATTGTCCTTTAATTGCTTCCAGTGATAGCCATTCAATTCGATGTCTTTATTATTTTTGTATTCCCCGCCCCCCCAAAGGCCTGATAACATTGTAGTTGGTGCTGAATTCTCCTCTATTGTTACACAATTCCAGTTCACCTTCAGTGAAAGGATTTTTTCTTTTAAGTTTCTTTTCTTTTCTTTTTTTTTTTTTTTTTTTTAATTTGACATAGGGTGTGTGCACTCGGATAAAAATTTTTTTTGGGAAAACAAAAAAGTAAAAAGAAAAAAAAAATCAGACAAATATGTTGAACAATGCAGGAAATCGACAATAGATTTCTAGCCAAGCACTCCCCCTGAAAATGCCCATTGTGATGGTTAGTTTTGGGGGGTCAACTTGACTGGGACTAAGAAAAAGCATTGCTCTGGGTATGTCCATGAGGTTGTTTCCAGAAGGGACCACCATGTGAGTCTGAGTGAATTGGATGTTGGAGATCTGCCTTCAGTGGGGAGGGCATGATTCAATCAACAAGGGTCCTGGGGAGAATAAATACAGAAGATGAATCTGTTCCTTGCGAGACAGAGTAAGGAGACTTCTACTGCTATGGGCATCAGAAGTCGTGCGCCTTCGGACTTTAGGATTCACTCTAGCAGCCCCCCAGATTTTCGGGCTTTCAGTCTCAGACTCTGAGTTACATAGTCTGCTTTCCTGCCCCTGAGGCCTTAGGAACTTGACTGATCCACACACCAGAACCCCACGATCTCCAGCTTGCAAAGGACCTACTGTGGGACTTCTTAGCTGTCATAACCATTGAGCTGCTGCCCCTAATAAATTCCCTTACATAAACGTATCTTGTACAAAGTCTATTGATTCTGTCTCCCTGGAGACCTCTAATACAGCCATCTTCCAGCAAAGATAGTGCATGAAACAAAGAGAGAGAAAAATCCCCTCCTGCCTTCCTGGGAGGAGCTTTCCAAGTGACCTATTGTTACCTTTTCAGATCCATTAGAAGTATGTAGCGAGACCAGCAGTTGGCATAATGGCTATGTCTCTGGACTCCTATGTATTCTACCACGGTTCGAGTCCTGGACCTGGTGGCTTAAACTCACTCTGGGCACGTGTGCGTACATGCCCAAGATCACAAGAGGAGAATGGAAGAGAAAGAATTGTGGTGTGGCCATCCCCGCTAGGGGGTAATTTCTTGCTTTCAGTCTCTCTGTCTCTCTCTCTGTCTTTCTGGCAAGCGCACGGGCCCTATAGCAAAAAACTCTCCATTAAAAAAATAAAGTATGTAGTGCTTAAGGGCAGGATTATAGATTAATGGAATCTTTACATGGAAGGTTGGCAAGTAACACAATGGGGACAGAAGAACCAGAGGCACAGTAAATTTTAGAGATTAAAACTTCTCATTCATTAAGTTTTGTCAAGAACAAAACTATATTCTATTTTTGAGCAGCAAGAAATAAATTCTACCACTCCTGATTTGGTAATGGCATGGCAGGTGATGTAGGAGACCCCTCTCGGTCTGACAGATCCACAGGAAATAAGAGACTGCCAGTTTTATTAGGACTGGAGTACGTGTACCGGTTCTCAGCCTATCACAGAGCAAGCAGATTCTAACAAGAACCAAGAGGTCAGTGTGGGGAACCCTGGGTAATCCTCAGGAATCCATCCTTGATGATGCTTCTTATAAATAAAGGAAAAAGGGGGCTGGCATATAGCATGGTAGTTAGGGGCACTGGATTTCCACATGGCTAACCACGGTTCAAGTCTCAGACCTGGTGGCTTGCTTTCTCTCTCTCTCTGTCCCTCACTGGTCAAATTAAAAAATAAATATATAAAGTTAAATAAAAAGAGTTCTTAAAAATAATAATGATAAAAAATAAATCCTTAAAAAGTTTTATTTTTTAATGTTTTAAATAAAGGAAAGAAAAATACAAAGCCTGTAAAAAGTCTCTACAGGCTTCAAGATGAAAACAGACATATTATGTAAGATGTAGAAGATTTTCTTCACTTCAAAAGATATACACTTTAGAAAGCGCTGTCCTTCCAATAAGATCTGGAGAAATTTATATGCTGTGAAATAATAGATAAAAGATGATAAGACTACAACTAATATAACAAAAATTGGATGAAATAAGAAAAATTGTGAAAACAAATAAAATATGATCACAAAATTGAAATCAGGTTTACAATAAGGCAGAAGTGAGACTTTGCAGAAGAATGAACTCATGTCATATGAGGTAAGCCAAAAAATCTCTCCCAAAGTGCAGAGAATAAGAGCAAGAAAACCAAATAGGAGATAAAGATCAAAATATTAAGAGCCAGCTCACTGGCGAGTACAGTATGACTAAGCTGAAAATGTAAAAAGCAAGTTAAAAGGACAGTTTTCTGAGGTAAAATATCCTACAGATAAGGATGATACACTTTTTATAAGGGAAAAAATTGTTTAGTTTATACCTAGACAAATCCTGATGGCATTTTTTTTCTTTCATTTTCTTTCTTTTCCCTTCTTTTTGTTTTCTTTTTTTCAATTTATTCATGATAGAGCACATGTGCTTGCGTGTGAGAGTGAGAGAGAGAAATAAGCACTCTCCCCGGGGCCTGGTTATTCTGTAATGCCCTTCCTCCAGTCCTCCAGCCCATCAGATCTTGGGTGTTCATGCACATGCCTGGTGTGTTTCAGACTGATTGGGTAGGGATTTGAACTGTGGTGACCATATGGAATCCAGCTTCTCCTGAGCAGCACATTACTGCTGCCATGGAGTCAGCCCATGATGATATTTTAAAAATTACGTACTTTGGGGGCCAGCAGATGGAGTAGTGGTGCATTGCTAGACTCCCACATGGCCGACTATGGTTCAAATCCCAGACCTAGTGGCTCGAAACTCATGCCAGGCATGTGTGTGTGTGCATGTCCAGGATCCTGGTAGGGCAATGGAGATGAAGGGATTGCGGTGTGGCCATCACCTCCACCCCAGAAGTGATTTCTCACTTTCTCTGTTCTCTCTCTGGCAAATGCATATGCCTAAGGCAATAACTGCTACCAAAAAAAAAAAATTGTATTTATTTTGTTTGTTTGTTAGTTTGGTATATAGTGAGTGTACTTGCTAGAAAGAGACAGACAAGGGAGGGAGAAAGAGAAAATACCCTCCAGGGGGTATGGCCATGCTGCAGTACCTTCTCGTTCATTCTACTCTCTGGATTTTGAGCACATACGCACGTTCATCCAGCGTGATTTTCAGTCTGCTGGATCTGGGACACAATGGCACAGTCAGTATGTGCGATTCAGATGCCTTAAACTCTATACCACCTGCTGACCCCATTATGGCATTTTTAAACTAAAACAAATTAGTTCCAGGAGGGACCAGCTCGGTAGCCTAGGGTATAAGTGAGCTGGATCCCTCATGATTGACCATGGTTTTAATCTCAGCCCCATAACTTGAAAAACACACTAAGCATGCATTTGCCTGTGTGCTCAAAATCCCAACAGAATGAGAAAGTGGGAAAGGAAGTGTAATGTATTCAAGCCCTACTGGGGGGTGATTTTTCTCTTTCTCTGCCTCTCTCTGGTGAGTGCATGGGCTCTCCAACAATTAACAAAAAAATTCCAGAACGAGTTAAAAACTGCATGTACAGAATATTTAGGAAGTAATCACAGCTTCATATATATAAATTAATTGAATGTAGACATGTAAAACATTTATAAATCTAATTTTTAATTGATCAAGATAGGAACTACTCTTGAAACAAACATTTATAAATTTAACTGAATAAATGTTTAAAAAACAAGAATGAAAGTGTAAATTATCAGAAAATATATTCATGACCTTTAGGCGAGGAAAGATTTATTTTACAAACCCATAGTATTTTTATAAAGAAATAATTGACAACTCTGATTACATTCATATTAAAATTTTATGTACATCACAAAGCACCATTTTTTTTTTTGAGAGGTTTTTGCTATAGGGCGCGTGTGCTCGCCAGACAGAGACAGAGAGATAGAAAGCAAGATATCACCCCCCAGGGGGGATGGCCACGCCTCAATCCCTTCTCCTCCATTCTCCTCTTGGGATCTTGGGCACACACGCACATGCGCCCAGCGTGTTTTAAGCCACCGGGTCCGGTACGTGAACTGCGGTTGACTACATGGTGTCCAGCGACATAGCCATTACTCTAACTGCTGGTCCCACAAAGCACCATTTTTTTAAAGCAGAGATAAAATGTAGATTTAGAAAAGTTTTTCTTTTTTTCGTGCAATGGCTATAGCAACACAATAGAGGAAAATTCCAAAAATATAGACAAGTCTTAAAATCAGTAACAAAAACCAAACAGCACAATAGAAAATAGGAGAAAAGATATGAACAGTCATTTCAGGAAAGTAAGAGCCGAACATACAATAAACACAAGTGTCTATATAATCTCACTAATATTTATGGAACTGTAAAAAGGGAAAAATGCTTATGAACAAAAGCAAGAGGCTGATAGCAGTAAGGCAAGGGCATGAAACAAGAACTCTAATTCTTTGCAGTTGGGAGGGCAAATCAGTGTGAGTACTTTAGAAAGAAATTTGACAATTTAGTAAGACTGAAGGAACAAATGCCTTGTGATCTAGAAATTTCAGTTCTAAATACATACTCTACAAAATGAAAAGGTGTATATCCATTCGCATGCTTGGTGAGAAAAAAGATTGAGACATCTGCAAATGATTTATGGATAAATATAGAAGTAATAAAATTATTTAAAAGGCATGGGGATATTAGATGCATATTCAAGTAGTGGATTTCTTTGGGAAAAAAAGAAGGAAATGGAATATGGGGAGAAAACAAGCAGAAATTTTATTTGAAAATACAATGCATTATTTTTACATTAACTGAGTAGATAAGTGTACATTATTTAATTGTCTATACTTTTTTTTTTTTTTTGAGAGGCTTTTGTTATAGGGCATGGGTGCTCACCAGAGAGGCAGAGAGCGACAGAGAGATGGAAAGCGAGGAATCATTCCCCAAGAGGGGTGGCCATACTACAATCCCTTCTCCTCCAATATCCTCTTCGGATTTTGGGGGCATGCATGCACATGCGCCCAGCATGAATTTTAAGTCTCTGTATCTTGGATTTGAACCGTAGTCAACAATGTGGGAGTCCACTGACAACCATTACATCATCCACTGGTCCCTATACTTTTAAAATATGCCTTAAAAATGGAAAACTTAGGGGAAACTCTTGAATACATTGCAGTAAGCAAAGATTTCTTAAATGAGACCCCTAAAGCATAAGCAACAGTCCCCAAAATAGACAAGTGGGATTACATCAGGCTGAAAAGAATCTTCACAGCAAAAGAAACTACAATGAAAATGAAAAGACAACCCTAAGAATGGGAGAAAATCTTTGCATTACTTCCCACACAAGGGATTGGTAACTAGAATATATAGGGAACTCAAGCAGCTTACCTATAAAAAAGTGAATAACCCATATTTTAAAAATGGGCAAATGGACTGAATAAACACCTCTCCAAGAAAGATTTATGAATGTTCAAAAAGCATATAAAAATGTTCTATGTCTCTTGTCATAAGGTATATGCACATTAAAACCATAACTAGACACCATTTAACACATTAGAATGGCTAGAATGAAAAATACAAATAAAAAACAAGTGCTGATGAGGCTGGGGTGAAAAAGGAATGTTGGTGGGAATATAAGTTAGTACAACCTCTGTGGAAAAGAATGTGGAGTTTCCTCAAAAACCAACATAAAGAATGACCATTTTACTCAGTAATCCCATTCCTTGATATTTATCCAAAAGATAGGAGAACAATCAGTTGGAAAGACAATTGCACATCCATGATTATTGCAGCATTATTCACAATTGCTAAGACATAGAATCAACCTAAATGTCCAAAACTAATGACTGGATTGAAAAACAATGGCACATATATACTATGGAATATTATTCAGTCATAAGAAATGATAATACCCTATCATTTGATTCAAAGTCCATGTATGTAGAAGACTTAGCGTTGAGTGAAATAAGTCAGACTTTGAAAGATACTCACTGTATATTCCCACTAAATATGTACCGAATGTCTGTACTCTATGGCAGAAATTGAAAGATCAGAAGGTAAGTGCAGATACCAGAGATTGTAAGGGAGAGGAGTGGGTGATAGAGAATGGGTGGCAGAGAATGGGTAGAAAGGACAAATGGAAGAAACCTTTTTTTAGAGAGAGATTTTCGCTATAGAGCACATGAGCTTGCTGGAGAGACACAGAAAGTGAGATATTACTCCCCAAGAGGGATAGCCACCACAATCCCTTCTCTTCAAAATCCTCTTGGGATTTTGGGCATGTACACACACATACCATGAGTTTCAGGTCTCTGGATCTGAGACTCAAACTGTGGTCTGCTATGTGGGAGTCCACCAATGCAACCATTATACCATCTGCTGGTCCTGGGAAGAAACAGTCAAGAGACAAAAGAACGTAAAATTCTCTGTTGAATAAAAGTTCTGTGGGCCAGCCGATGGCATAGTGTCTTTACATCACTGGGCTCCCACATGGCCTACTGCAGTTCCAGTCCCAGATTTGGTGACTTGAAACCCAAACTGGATGCGTGTGCGTGCATGCCTGAGATCCCATAAAGAGAAGGGAGAAGAAAGGATTGCAGGGGTAATTTCTCACTTTCCCTCTTGCCGTTTTTGTCTCTCTCTCTCCTCAGCGAGTACAGATACTCTAGGGCAAAAACCTCAACCAAAAAAAAAAGAAAAGAAAAGAAAAATAGTTCTGTGATTTTTGCTCTTGGGAAATAAAAAAATAAATTAAAAATGAAGAGCACTCCAGAATTCAAAAATAAATAAATAAAATATTTGCTTTCTGTCAGTTCTAAGAAGATACTTGATGTTTTTCCTCCTGGAATAACTGTAGGTATGAAGTAACATGATTTTAATATAGTTTGATATTATACAGTGAAGCATTTTCCAATATCCTGTATATTCTTTAGGATTATGATTCTTAGGTGTGCTGAGTATTACTTTTTTTTTAAACATACAACTGCTTATTTTATCACTCCACTGTATATTGTAAAATGTATATGTTGATTTTCTCAGTAATATAAATACGACTGTAATATAAAGCTTGATAATAATAATGAATAAAGATATAGCCACAAATTAATGAATTAAAAACAGAACAAATCAACTAATCCAAGATCCTGGCCTTTTGGGGTAAATAAGTGGTGTGGTGGTTAAGGTACCAGACTTCCACATGGCTGACTGCGGTTTGAGTTCCAGACCTGGCAGCTTGTTTTCTAATTTTTTCCTCTCTCTCTCTCTCTTTGTCTCTCTTTCTTTGGCCAAACTGAATGATAATAATAACTAAAATTAAATCAATAATTTTTTTTAAAAAAGACCTTGCCCTTTTTAAAGACAGTTCTAACCATAAGACAAGAGAACACAAATGTGCTATTAGGCACGGCAACGCATACCATGATAGATATTTTAAAAAATGAACTATTAAAACAATTGTTTTATAATTCTAAAAAAAAAATCACTTGGTCAATTTTAATACATCTGAATATTTCAATGAAGTAGACATTTTTAAGGGAAATAAATGTAACTCAATTGCAAATGCAATTTCCTGACCCGCTGAGAAGTAGATATTCAACCAGAAGCTCCTAGTCTACATTCTCTGACAGCCCAACAACCTCCAAGTACTTCAGAGCATTTCTGGGTACCTTAGGTCATCCTGTCACCTCCATTCCTGGATTCTCTGCTGACTCTCTTCTTCATTATGTTGATGTAGATATAAAAATTTCTCTCTCTTCAGTTTTTACCTGAAAATAAATATCATCTTCACAGGATATTCTACACTAGATCTTAGCCAAAGGGCCAAGAAGCGATCACAGGATATTCTGAAGTGTGGAATATCCTCAGACCAAATAAATGGCAGAAACACTATCTGGACATCATGTCGCTGGAAAATTTTTCATAACTGTTTCCTTAAAGTGTCTTTAGTTTCCCACCATTTCTTTGACTTCTCTCTCTACCCCTTCTTTCTCTATATGCTGGCTTTCTTCTCTTTGCACTGCATAGAATAATAATTCCTCTGTTTTTTTTTTAATGCATATGGCTAATGATCTCTTAGTTCCTGCAATGCCCAGGCCTTCCAGGTCTCACCTTCTATACCAGTGGCTTATCAAAGTATTTATCCAACAGGCAGTAGATTGTCTCTAAAAGGGGCTTACATGACAGCTGCTTCAGTAGTATATTTTTCACTTCCCCAATTATGATTTTCAAAATACATGCAAAAGGTGTAAAACAGCACGTATATCATTATCTCAGCCATGAAATCTCTCTCTCTCTCTCTCTCTCTCTCACACACACACACACACACACATGCGTAGAAAGAGAGAGGGAAAAAGATAATAAGATATTTGCAAAATTTTAATTGGTTCTTCTAAAAGCTGGTAATATTGTTTCTAATTTTGGTAATTAGAAAAATGACATTACACTTAATAAAAATTAAACAATAAAAATAGAGCTTTAATATTCCTTAAATAAAGAGGCAGAATAATCATGCTCTCTGCCCATGCAGTCTTAGCAGACATCCGGAGTAAACATTGATGCCATCATTCTGCCCCAGGCACGTCTGCACTGACCTCTCACCATGGGTCTTAGGTGGAGGTGGAATGCTATTCCCTGCCCACTGTCTCTGGAACTCTTCAATGCACATTTCCCTGAGTTGTACATCCCCAGAGCTGCTCTGCTGCATTTCTCGGAATTTATATTTTTGCTGTAGTGGAATTGCTGACCTTTGGGAAGTCACCTGTCTTACACTGATTCTCCAAGACGTCTCAGGGGGTTTCTGCCTGAAGTCAGTTGCCTACAGAAACTAGTGTACATGCACAGATATGCATTTAATGGAGATTAAGCACAACGATTTTAGAGTGATACCCTGAAACTGTGGCAAGGACTAAATGCCAGGTCTCTACGCGCTATGTATCCCTATTAGATTAGTACCCTTCCCTAATACTTAGCAAAATAGTATTTTCCCAGGGTCAGCAGGTGGCGTGGTGGTTAAGGCCCTGGACTCCCACATGACTGACCACAGTTTAAGTTCTGGACCTAGAGACTTGAAAATCACGCTGGGCACGTGTGCATGCCTGCCCCAAATCCTGAGAGGACAATGGAGGAGAAGGGATAGCAACATGGCTGCAACAGGGGCTGATTTCTCACTTCCCCTCTCTCTGTTTACTCCTGCCTCTCTCCAGAAAGTGCACACAATCTATGGCAAAAACCTAAAAATAAAATGAAATACAATAAATAACATTTTCCCACAGCATCTATCCCTTAAACTTCTGGCCAGCATTCACTGAGACATAGTCTCATAGTAGTCT
>NW_006199750.1:82875-86049 GCF_000334495.1 Tupaia belangeri chinensis
CTAACTTTTTGTAAAAACTAATCCCATGTAATTTATGCTTCATGAGAGCAGGATATTTTTTTTTCCTTGTTTACTACTGTCTTTCTGGAATATAAGAAGAGTTTAGCAAGTCAATAAAAAGATGGGTGGATGGATGGATGGATGGTTGTGTGGATAACAGTCATATGGCCTTAGAATGTTCTCTCTCATCTTTGACTCTATTTACTGGTTCTCACAATTAAAAAATCAGTTCAACCTGTGTTCTTACCAAAATAAAATATTTCCTTGGAAAAGTTCTAAAGAAAATTTCAAGTGTCTTCATAAAACCGGGGAACCAGCAGTTAGCATAATGGCTATGTCGCTGGACTCCCATGTAGTCAACCACGGTTCGCGTCCCAGACCCAGTGGCTTAAAACTCACCCCGGGCACATGTGTGTGCGTGCCCAAGATCCTGAGAGGAGAATGGAGGGGAAGGGATTGCGGTGTGACCATCCCCTCTAGGGGTGATTTCTCACTTTCTGTCTCTATGTCTCTCTCTGTCTGGCGAGCGCGCATGCCCTATAGTGAAAACCTCTCCAAAAAAAAATTAATTAATTAAATAAAATAAATAAATAAATAAAATAAAAAATAAAACCAAGGTAGCCATTTGTTAGAAATTTATTACTAACGCTAAGAGGATTGGAGGATTTCAACCAAAGACATCCTTCTCTCTCCTATTCTCCTTTGCTTTTTTCAGGAACCTTTGCTCAAGGAAACACCTGGGTATTTTCTCTGCCATTACTCCTCAATGACTTCCCATTAGATTCCTCCATGTCATAGTGACTCTGCAAATCCCTCTTCACTTGACTGTGATTGCTGCATGTGTGTGGGGTTCCTCCCTGGGCCCTCGCACAGTGCTGTTCCCCAGATAAACATTTTTCTTGGGTTGTCCCTCTCTCAGTATGCCGATAGTTACGTGTTCTCACCAGGTCCACTAGTTTGGTTTCCATGTATCTCTGATCACTCAGCCTCTCAAAATATTACCTAAACTATCACCCCCCTCAGGTGGGAAGGATTTCATGGCATGTATGCCCATTCTTTCTTCTTAACATTCTTACTCTATTGAAATAGCTCTTAATCATAGGGCCATTTTTTTTTTTAAGTCACTTAACTAATCTCCATCATTTCCTTCTCTCTTTCTCTTGGTCTCCCTACATTCAGACTTCCCCTGAGCTATCTTGTATAATACTTATTTTATTGCTAATTTTCCCAAATCAATGCTTTTTTTATCAGGGTATTCTTGAAACTCTGAAAAACTTCTATTGTCTTAGAATGTATTAGGATAAACTTTTGCATATCTAAACAGGTGTTCTGTAAAGGAGCTACAGTATCTATGTATGTGCAACCCATTTTCCTCCAACTGTTTTTCTTTTTAATGCCAGAGGATGTATGTCCTCTCTCTTGCCAGAGAGAGACAGAGTGAGCCATAAGGAGAAACCACCCTCTAATGGGACATAGTCATGCCACAATCCCTTCTCCTCTGTTTCTTCATCCTGAAGTTATTTGGGACATGTACACATGTGCCTAGCATGTTTTATCAAGCCTGAGCCAGAATTTGAGCCATGGTTGGCTATAGGATCTGGCTCTCTTAACCACTAGGCCACAGAATTGGTCCCTCTACTCTTTAATTAGAATTTACTTCTTGGGGACTAGAAGATGGCAAAATGATTATGTCTCTGGACTCCCACATGGCTGACCACATTTTGAATCCTGGACTCAGCAGCCTGAACCTCACACCAGGTGCATATGCGTGTGTGCCCAAAATTCTGAGAGGAAAATGAAGGAGAAGGGATTACGGCATGGCCATCCCCCCCCAGGGGGTGATCTTTCCCTTTCTGTCTCTCTCTGTCTCATGGCAAATGCATGTGACATATAGCAAAAACCTCTCTTAAGAAAAAGAATAAACTTCTGCCTTTCTTTATTTACTTCTGTTATTGCACTTTCCAGAATAGCCTTCAATTATTCTGACCCCAATCCTGTTAGCTCTTTCCAGATCAATTTCTATATATTGCACGATGTCTTCCTTTTAGTCCACACCACTTTTTATTTCTGTAAACTCAACTCAGATTTTATATTTTATTCCAAGTCATTAATCTAATTATTTCTTGAATGTTTAGATCTACTTCCCAAATTTGACTCTGTTTTCTCATGGAAATACACATGAGATTATTGTGCCCAGACATTTAGCAAAAACAAATGAACTTAGCATGATTGTAAAATAAAGATGATTACCTCTCCCTGGTCAAGTGGTTGATGGAGGATATTATAAGGAGGGAAAAGAATCAAGTGAGGACTATGGCAAGGAAACAGTTTGAAGTAAATGAATGAGACATATTTGAGGAGTAAAGAGTTTTGAAAACTATTTTCAAGTCTAAGCCAATGTTAACACGACCAAACTTGTCAACAACTATAAGCAAACTAGCTACCCACCTGCTGTGGAAAGGAAGCATTTAGAGCTCAGAGCACGAGGTAGAAAGGGAGTGGTGGCTCAGATAATGCATTCACTTGAAAACATCTTTATATATATTTGTATCTTTTTGAGAATCGCTAGCTGCTTTCCAGGAAGCCTTTCCTATCATACCTGTGACAGCAAGAGAGGGTAGAATTTGTGAATACTTCAACACAAGAAGATAGACACAGAGAGAAAGCTCTTGCCAAATATCTAACAGTGATAAAACTGGGAATAGAAACCAGGTCCCATGCCTTACCATCTGGTGTTCTGTCAGCTAGACCACACTGTCTCTCTAAATTGCCAACCTGGATTATTAATTGTGCATGTGACATAATTTTGTCTCTGCCTTTCTGTGCTGTTGAAGACATCGTTTCCACTGAGCATGATGGAAATTTTCCCAATTTGTATGCAAGAATTTATAACTAATGATGCCGTGTCTTTATACCCGAGCAAGACAAAGATACAAGATCGACATTTATTTCAATGCTGTCGGAAAATTAAGAAATTCATTGGTGTTAAGGAGATACATGTAAAATCATTTAAAGAAATGCATTTTGAGAACTGACTGAATTCCCTTAACTTGTGCATATCTTTATCTTTTTACTATACTCCAAGCTATTTATTCAGCAAAGTTCTGTGTGCACAGAACTTCTGCAGCTTCATGTTTGTACCAAACCAGGGTTATGGAAATAGGAATGCTGGCT
>NW_006199750.1:86064-96389 GCF_000334495.1 Tupaia belangeri chinensis
CCTCAGCTCTTTCTACTCTACATGTGCATATTCTTGGGTGTGAACAGCCTCCTGTTGTTCACCATGCTATGGAAACTGTAACCTTTACTCAAACTGAGATGAGAATTTTCTATAAAATTCAAAGAAAATAAAGGTGCATGATTAGGTTAAATATATTTCTTTGCTTCATTGCCTCACCAGGATCCTATTTGGTGTTGTCAAAGGGAGGCAACCCTTGGTACATTATTATTTCAACCTCTTCTCTTTCAAGTGTCTATGAATACTGGAGGTCAGCTACACTGACAATTGCCCTATTGACACGTTAGTTGTATTTAATGCTCAGCATTTTTTTAGGTTCTTTGTGGTTTTATCTTTTGCCAGAAGGGGCATATGCTTTCCAGAGAGAGACAGAGAGAGAAAGGGAGAGAGAGAGACCACCTCCCAATGGAGCAAGGTCACGATGCAGTTCTGTTTCCTCCATTTCTCTATCCTGTTGGGATTTGGGGCATGTGTGCACATGTGACTGGTGTGCTTTTCAAGCCACCAGGACTGGGATTTGAACCACAGTTGGCCATCTGGGGTCCAGCTCCATGGGGCTGATCTTTATGCATTTCTGATGGTGGCAAATGTGTTTCTAGAAATGAGGTTAAACCAGGCTGGTCCTGTAGCCTAAAGGTTAAGGCAGCTGGAACCCACATGATTGACTGTGTGGCTTAAATCCCTGCCCTAGTGGCTTGAGAAACATTCTTGGCATGTGTGTATCCATGCTCCAAATCCTGACAGAATGGAGAGATGGAGAAGGGACTATGGCATGAGCAGACCTACTGGGACGATACTTTCTTCTTCCTCTCTTCCTCTCTGTCTCCCATCTCTGAGAAATACACATGCCCTCTGGATTTTTTTTTTTGTGTGTGAAAGAAAGGAAGTTGAGCTCAAAGCTATGCATGCTATGCATATCGATGTGTAACAAGGAGACTGGGTTAATTCTCTAAAGTCACTTTCCATCTGTGTTATAGCCTTTCCTTCACACCTTTATGCATTATTGAAATTATTCCCCATGAGTAAGAGGGGAAAAAAAAAAAAACTGAGGAAAACAAACCCGTACCTGATGAGAATTAGGAGCTGAAGCAGTACAGGGCAATTGATGTCCTAAAACATGGATCTCCCAAGGGACCTTTAAGTCCAGCAAGGGCCAGGGGGCAGAGGCAGCAGGGGAGGAAACTCCATCAGGGCTGGGGCTCACCACCTGTCACAGGGCTGCTCCAGATGCAGCAGGGCCACTCTCCCCTTGTTCATTGCTGCACTAACTCCTAAACATGGTTTGCATCATGCACCTGTTCTTTTGTAAGGAAAAGGTACAGTTTTTTCCACTTCCTCCAACAGTGAATTGGAGCTACGCTGAAACTTAAAACACCAAGGAGGATCATTTCAGCCTCTGAATTGGTACACTGAAGTGTAAAATGATGCTGTAAGGTTGGCAATGATCTGGATGGGGTGGGAAACCCTGAAAAGATAAGATGTAAATACATGATCTTATGAACTTAAAACTGTTTAATTGAGGCTATGGATGGAGGAGGGAGGAGGAGAAGGGCAAATATGCTTGGTTAAAAGAGATAAACTTAAAGGGACCAGCAGTTGGCGTAAAGGTTGTGTTGCTGGACTCCCATGTAGTCGACCACGGATTGAGTCCCGGACTCAGTGGCTTAAACTCACACCAGGCTCATGTACATGTGTGCCCAAGATCCCGAGAGGAGAAGGTATTGCAATGTGACCATCCACCCTGGGGAGTGATTTCTCACTTTCTGTCTCTCTGTCTCTCTCTGTCTTTCTGGCAAGTGCATGCGCCCTATAGCAAAAATCTCTCCAAATAAAAGAGATAAACTTAAAAACATTGAGTCCTAGAATTTGAAGTAAGAATGGGGGTGGAGGGACCAGCAGATGGTATAATGGTTACATTGCTAGACTCCTACATAGTCAACTGTGATTTGAGTCCTGAACCCAGCAGCTTAAAACTCACACCAGGCACATGTGTGTGTGTGCTCAAAATCCTGAGAGGAGAATAGAGGAGAAGGGATTGCAGCATGGCCGTGCTCCAGGTGTGTGTGTGGGGTGAAAAAAGAACAGGAGTAGAAGCCTAGGTTATGGGGCCAGATGGCAGTGCCACAGTAAAATGCAAAGCTCTGCAAGGCAATCATACATGGAAGGGCCTGGGTTTGTGTGCAGAGACCTCCCTTAAATGTGTGTGCCCACAATCCAGGGTGGCCTGATGCCACGGGAGAATCACAGTGTTGAGGCTCTATTGGGGGTGTTTTTTCTCTCTCACTTATGGAAGAAATAAAAAAAAAAAACTTTAAAAGAAAAAGAGAAACCAAGTTATACAGTAAATAGGTGAACACAAGAAGGGAGTGTTTATAAAATCTTAGTAAATATACTAAGCAGGAAGAGAAATACTGCACTTGTGACAAGATAATAGTGTTACAAAAATACAGCACTTTTATTCAGAGGCCATATATATTCAGGCAATTGAAAAATGTCATTGTCCAAGATCTTTAAAATAAAGCAGAGAAGTGTCTTGCTTGGTTGTTGAAAATGCTGACAATTGTAAATAGATTTTCTTAAGTCATTTCAACATTGAACCAAAACAAGACAGAGCAGATAAAATGATGAAGGTAAATATAGAAAAGTGACTCTGCAGGAAACCCTCATCAGTCCACTCCTTGCTGGCTTTCCCTCCCTTACTCCTCTGACCTTTATCCTGTCCCGGAGCTGCCCATAGATAGCTGGATAAAGGCCAGAGGGGTAAGCAGGTGGCCACTCCTCCCCACAGGACCTGTTTCACCTTCTCTGCCCTGTTTCCCAACACCCTGCTCTTCAACCAGGTTGACCTGTTCACTGCCTTCCTCTGGGGAACCAGCTTCTGCTGCTTCCCCTTTTCTCACTCTTTAGTGGAAATGGCTCCTCCTCACCTCCTCTCATGTCACATGGTATAGCTGTGTGCATGTTTCTAAATTTAGTCACAATGATCCAAAATACTTTTTGGCTCTTCCAGACACCTAATTGTCTATACCTTCTCTAGGTTGAATTTATTTATTTTTTAATTCTGGTTCATCAACTTCTCATGTCATGCGCTGTATTTTATAAACTAAGATTTATAAAGCTCAGTGGATGCTTCTTTAATAGTTATAGATTTCCTCAGGTTGACCAGATAGCTGTTGACTGAGACATGATGTTTAATAAATACCTATTGGGGGGGGCCAGTGGATGACATAGTTCTTATGTTGCCAGATTCCCTCATGGCCGACCATGGTTCACATCCTGCACCCAGTACTTGAAAATCACACCAGGTACATACATGTGTGTACCCAAGATCCCAGGAAGAGAAGGGATTGTGGCATGGCCATCCCCCTAAGGATGACCTCCCTCTCATTGTCTCTATCTCTCTCTGTGGCAAGTGCATGCACCCTATGGCAAAAACCTCTAAAAAATTAAAAAATAAAGATAAATAAATATCTATTAGGAGAGATAACTATCCAGATTTAGCACTGAGCACTTAAAACCCCAAGTGTGGGGTTAGATGCCTGATTTATCTAATAATCATCAACATTTTATAGAAATATATATTTTTTATTTTATTTATTTCTTTTCTATCTTTCTATTTTTGTGTGAATGGAAGCTTAGAAAATATAAGAGGTTTTCAAAAACTTAAAGAAAAATATATATTATGAAAAAACAAGCATGGATTTCAAAAATTTTTTCACCAAAATAGACTAGTACTTTAATTCCATTCTCCTCCCCCCCCCCCAATGTTTTGAAGCCCTCTCATACAGGGAACTACAATTTAAAAGTTTATGCAACAGTTTCTCTTTTGTGTTGCGTGTTATAAATCAAGGTCAAATTGAGGCACATTTTAGACTTGCATTAGGAGCTAGTAAATTGATCTAGATGATAATTTTTAAATGGAAGCTCTTGTATTCACATATTAAATATGTTTTAAACCTATAGGTTTAAACACTTGCATCAGATGATGGAGTCTGAAGCTTTTTTCAGCATAACTAAAAGCTTCTTAGTCAATGAAAAACAGAATTATTTACTAAGCTAGATTTTTAGATGCAGTTGTCAGGGACTTCAGAACATTATTCAGAAATGCTTGCCAACTAAAAAACAATGATTCTTAAACTCAGCTTCCTCTCAGGAGGGTATTGTAATTGCTCAGTATGGGTCTTTCAGCTTGTGTCCTCCATGCCTGGCCAAAGGCTGTATCTACAACTGGTTTGTGAGTGTCAGGTCAGAAAAACACTTCGCCAACTTTGAATTATAAATGAGAAGCTCAGATTTAAGTCTGTGATTTTTCACAGGGCCACCAAGGTTGTACTTCCATGACAAGTTGAGTACTATAGCTAGTTCATAAACGATGAATTTTTGCTTCATTCAGATTCTCCTAGTAATCGACTGGTATTTTATTTTTTATGACAATAAAGAAAATGTAGAACCAGGTCTGTGGTGAAGCAGCAGTGTGCTGCTCATTGAAAAATGTCATTGTCCAAGATCTTTACGATAAGAGAAGCCATGTGGTGGCTGTGGTTCACATCTCAGGCCTTGTCAGCCTGAACGTGCCAGGCACACATACAAGTGCCCAAGATAGTGGGCTGGAGGATCAGTCAAAGGAGATCGTGGAATGACCAGACCCTGTGAAAGCTGCTCATCTCTCTGTCACATGTGCATGCACACTCTCTGTCATGAATAAAGGGAGAGAGAAGAATATGTAATGCCCACCCAGATAAGCAAACTCTTCCACCCTATTAATGCTTTGAATTTTCTCCCCATATCCTTAGATTAATTCAAGATTCACCAATATTTTCTTCCAATATTTATAGATTTATTTTTTAAAGATTTTATTATTGGTAATCCAGTATAGATTGTATCTATCATTTATCTATCTATCTACCTACCTACCCACCCTTATCTGCCTTACCTGTTAGTATTGGAAAAGGTAAAAACACAACTCATTTCTGTCCCAACAGCTAATTAATCAACAACAGTAGACAACAGTAGTTTGCAATTTTTTTTTTTGACTCTTGTTATTTCAGAATCTGTTTTAGGGTTATCTGTTCTGTTCCCTTGATCTGTCTGCTGATTCTTATGCCAATATCACACTGTTTTTAATTATTGGCTCTTATAATAGAATAAGTCCTCTTGTTCTAGTATTTAATTCTTTATTTTGGAAACTTCCTCCACTGTTTATTTTTTTTAGATATATTTTTGAATAATTTTTCCCAAGTTACAAAACAAATTCCATTGGGATTTCATTTGGGGATTATATTTTGAAGACACAAATTGATTTGGGAAGAATTGGCATCATTACAATAGTTAATCATTCTCAATGGGGTAATCTAAGTTTTATGTCTGTGCCATGTGAAACCTGGGTCCTTTCTGATGTTGTCATTTTGGAAAGCTTGTGACTAACTATTAAATTTCCTGGTACTGCTTGTCTGGCTTATGGATGAACCTGGTCTTTTGCTTTTTTTTCATCTCACAACCTGCTGGTCCATGGTGGCAGTCACTTTAGAATGCTTTCACTGAAGTGAATAGGGGTCCAGGTTAATAGTTCCAGAAACAGGCTGAGTCAAGAAGGAACCTGACCGAGCAGGATGTGAAGAGGACTCTTCCATGATTGGCCAGAGACCTATGCGTGAGGTCACTGACCATGCTGGTCCTTTCTTGTGTATTTCCTGCCCTTTCGTGGTCGCCCCCATCTATCTCCTCCATTCTGCCAGACACATCGGCTTCTGTATGTGTCTAAGTGAACTAAATAATCAAAAGGAAGATTAGTTCTAGGCTTCATGGTTGGCTTTTCTATTGTTAATGAAAACACACTAGAGGAAGGGAATCAAAAATAAATTTAGGTGGGACCAGCAGTTAGTGTAATGGCTATGTCGCTGGACTCCCATGTAGTTGACTGCGGTTCATGTCCCAGACCCGGTGGCTTAAAACTCACTCCAGGCACGTGTGCATGTGTGCCCAAGATCCCAAGAGGAGAATGGAGGAGAAGGGATTGCGGCGTGACTAGCCCCTCTGGGGGGTGATTTCTCACTTTCTGTCTCAATGTCTTTGTCTGTCTGTCTGTCGGTCTGGCGAGCGCACACACCCTATAGCAAAAACCTCTCCCCCCCAAAAAAAAAAAAGTAAGAAATAAACTTAGGATCTAATTTGAGGGAAAGCGTATTTGCCTAATAACTTTTTAAATACCCTTATTGCTACTTTATTGTCATCTCCTCCAAAATTGGTTTGCCTTTTTATTTTTTCCCTAGGCTAGGGATTATTATCATTATTTTAAAGGAAAATACTTTGTATCAGGCACTTTTTCCTCATTATGAATACTGAATGCTGTTTCCTTTTTGATGAAAATAATCTCACTACGGAGACAGCTGGGAAATGTCTCATCTACGGAGACAGCTGAGAAGATGGAAGCTTAACCATCAACATATTGCAGGCCTGGTGGTTGAAGAGGTTGAGGGGACTGTGGGTTTCATCTCTGTCTTTTCACAGTCTCACCAATTGTTGGCAATGGATGTGATGCCACCAGACCCTGACGTCACCCATGATGGATGTGGAAAGTAAATAGCCTTTAAAATGCAAGTTGGGATGAGGCCAGCGGGGGCATGTGGTGGTTCTGGGGGACTGGACTCCCACATGGTCGACTGCAGTTCAAGTCCAAGAACTAGTGGCTTACTTTCTCACTTTCTTTTTCTCTCACTCTGTCCCTCTCTGGTCAAATTTTTAAAAAATTAAAAATAAATAAATTAATTAATTAAAAATTAAATAAAATGATTCTTTAAAAGAATGCAAATTGGGGGCCTCAGAAATCCAGCAGACTCCTGGTGTCGGTGGTAGTGGTGTGGGCTGGGGGTGGGGCGGTATGATTGCATACTTTTTGCTTGTAATGCCTGATCTTAGCATTTTTGCAATCTCTCACCATGTTTATTAACCCAAAACTCTCTTTGAAAAGTGATTGGAGGAACCAGCAGTTACCGTAATGGCTATGTCACTGGACTCCCACGTAGTCGACCGCGGTTCGCATCCTGCACCCGGTGGCTTAAACTCACGCCGGGCGCGTGTGCGTGTATGCCCAAGATCCCGAGAGGAGAATGGAGGGGAAGGGACTGCGGTGTGGCCATCCCCCCTGGGGGGTGATTTCTCGCTTTCTATCTCTCTGTCTATCTCTGTCTGTCTGGCGAGTGCACACGCCCTATAGCAAAAACCTCTAAAAAAAAAAAAAGAAAAAAGAAAAGTGTTTGGAGATGGAATTTTTTTTCAAGTTTATTAATTTCATGAGTGAGAAAGACAGAGAGAGTAAGAGAGTGAACATGTGCATCTCCAAAGGGTTTTAATGGCATGATCCACCCCCCAACCCCTGGATTACGAGTACCTGTATGTCCGGCCTACTCAGGGAGGTCCATGGACTAGAATCCAGAACCTGCCTATGTGGGTCAGTCTCACAGAGCATTGTATTTTACCACTGTGACACCAATGCCACCTGGAAATGTTATCCTAAGCAATGTTACTAATATGACTACTTTTCCTCCAATGGTTGCATTTAAAATATTCACTTATGCATGATCCCTATGCCTATTCAGAGTGTTTACACATGTAGTATTTATAATAGAATATTGGCACTATAGTTCCATACTGCTTCAAATATCCCATCTCTTTCAAAATGAAAAAAATGAGTTAATAACATCTTCCAGTTTTAGGCGATCGTGTCAAGACAGTGTGAGAGAGAGAGAGAGAGAGAGAGAGAGAGAAGCGTGTGTGTAGTGAGATGTCGAGATTCTCCATAACCTCATCTGCTATTAGTTTCTTTAAGATGACTCTCAAAGCTGAGAAAATAAAAAATCAGGTCACCTGAGTGTCAGGTCTGCTCAGCACAGACTTGTGTGTGTGTAAGCGTGTGTGTGTGTGTGTGTGTGTGTGTGTGTGGGGGGTGCTCTGTAAATAGGAAGGATAGCATTATCCAGAGGCAAGCTCTTTGGAGCAGTTGGGTATTATCTAACCGAACTGCTTACTATTCCTAATGTGTTGCCCCAGTCTCTTTAGATGCCTGGTGCGCTATCGCATTTCCACAACCTTCCTCAGCCCCAGCTTGTTTTAGATCTATTTTTCATGACAGGGTAGTTTTTTTCTCCTGGCTGTTGCTTCAGAAAAATGCTATGGGAGGAAAAAAAAAAAAAAAAGAAAAGAAAAAGAAAGAAATAACGTTTCATAAGATGTTCTTTTTTCCCTCTTTTTTCTTTTTCTTTTATTATTATTATTATGTTGGTTTGGCCTCTGGGTAACTCCTGTACTCTCCTTGCACATACAGCCTGAGATGAGATTTAGTAGAAGTGACACTGCGTGTCAGTTATGTATTAGAGCAATCTGTCATCTTCGTGTCGGAGACACCGGATGCTGTCTCCAGCAGCTGGTTCTCCAGGACTTCGACGGTTGGGGATGTACAGTAGCGGGTGTTACGTGAACAGCGTCAGTGGGTCGTTACTCTTAATATGCTCTTCTAAATTATAAATATTACCAGACTTCCCAGTGCTGCATTAGGCGATGATTCTGTGGCTCAAACAGAACTACCAGGCAGAAGCAAATGAAAAGATGAAAAAAATGTATTGCTTCTCTTAGTTTTAAAAGCTGACCCGGAGCAACAGCAGCCTGGTCATATATACCAATAGTTTAGAGTTCTACCTGAAATTGCATCTTTCTATTCTATAAATAAGTAAATAAATAGATGGTCCGTTTGTCCTCTTCCTCTTCTTCTCCCTCAAAGTTGACCAGTGCTCAGCTTGGGCAACCTCCCAAAATGGAGGTCTGTAATTCCTCTGGACGTTTGCTCCAGTTGGGAGCCCCATGGTAGCTTTATAATAGTATCTATTATTAACACACATCCATTTTGCAGAAAGGATCGACGTCAAGAAGCACTCCAAGGGACTCGGTCATATTTTATCTTAAGGAGGCTGGTATTTAAAATGTCAAAAAGAAATAGCTCACACAGCTGAAAGGAAAACGGTGGGGATAGTGGTGGAAACAGGCAAATAATGAAGCGAGGCAATTCGAACTCCACTCACACACAGACACCGTGGGCCATTCCGGAAGCAGTTCTTTCCACAGCCCTGTGGATTGTGGGACGTGTGATTACGGAATTATGAAGACATCAGGTTGTGACACACAAGCCTCTTCCTTCCATTCATCCATGCTTCTTGCAGTCACTTACAGGTGCGAAGAGCAGGAGTCCGCCATTAAGACAGATGCATGTCTCTGCCATCAGGTGGTCTGTGTGTGTTCCAGAACATAGCCAGCATTTAAACCATGTTAAACATGCCACACCCTTAGAGTGATCACAGTGAAGGTTATAAGCATCTTGCTCCCGTGTCCCTATGTTTTTAAAATCCGGGAACATCACGAAAAATACGCATATGTATTTAACATTCTCTGATTACGTTATTGCTTATCAATTCCCAGACAATTATGTATGAAGACTTTTCTAAAATACTGTATGGTCAGTATATACATTCATGAAAATAAATTGATACAGCCATCGCCTGGTCTTTCAAGTTTGACATACATATGAGGAAAACATGAAAATGAGATCTAATCCAACAGAAAAAGACTTTCTGTTTACAAAGTACATTTCTTGCTATTAAGTCACAATTTAATCTTCCCTCATCATAATATAGTTTATGGAAGTTTTCAATGATTCAAAATAACTGAGCATTTCTGCTCCTCACACCACAGTGATGTAGACAATGTACATTTCTCAGGTTGTAATAACACGTATATGAAAACCATTCATTTACATTCAGTTAGGTTCCGGAGCACTGTCATAACCTTAGAATTGTATCTTTTATATTTCTTTTATTTCTCTGCAGTTTTAGAAGGCAACTGCGAATTTTAGATATTTTACTTTAATTCTGAAATTCCAAAAGAAATTCTGTTATTTGACATTCCTTTAATAGCCAAATGCTAACTCTAGCTATTGTATGTGCATGTTCATAGAAGTACACTTCCCCCCCCAAGATATCTCTTTGTAATCATTTCAATACATTGATTATACCATTTTCCACACCATGGAAGCAGTCCATCTTTCCTTGGGAGCCATCCATCTCATCAACCTTAATTGGTATTTAGTTGGTGCTTACCATACTGGGTAGATGACATTGTGCTAAATGCATGCAATAGTTTGACTTTAATTAAACAACTTGGGCCACTATTACTGCACATACACACATACCATTGACCTAATGCAATCTACACATAATTGCAGTTGACCATGCATAAGTGTGGGTCTAGCCAATGGGTTCAGC
>NW_006199750.1:96406-119830 GCF_000334495.1 Tupaia belangeri chinensis
TTGAGTAAATATGCAGCAATAATATTTGGCGAGCATGGAAGCATTTCTACCAGCTGCACTGCACTTTGGCACTGACCCAATGGCACCAGAAGGATATTGGGATAATTTGGCTGCTCGCCTTATTTTCAGAGGTTGTGTGTCCGTGTTGTATGTGTATTTTGTTACATTTTTAAAATTCATTAACTACAGTCCTCCAACTCTAAAAGATTAAAATTGTGTTTTTATTATTTTAAAATAAAAAGTCATTTTGATATTATTGACAAGACTTGTCATGTCTATGATATTAATAATCTCCATCAATCCATCTTTGATGTCTCCCAGTAATGCAAGTTCTGCATCGTTCTGCTAGGTGTTTTTATTTATTGTCTCAATTATTCCCTCCATTTGCATGAGAAGCAGTCCTATCAAACCGTTATAGTTGTTTCCACAATTGGCGAGGAAGAATATCACAAGATGCAGAACAACGAAAGAATTGAAAAATAATCACTCCATTGGAAAACTTCTCTTGCCATGTCTTCATCCCTGTTTATATGCAACAAAGAATGTAAACCTGAGGCGTGTTAGATAAGGACAGTTACTAGCTACATCGCTGTGAAAATGATGCCATTTCTTTGAGCCTTTGGTTACCAGTTGTCATTTGGTTGATAATTTGCATTCTTGATGTCCAGTTTGAGCTTTTAAATCTTTAACAAAGACTTTAGTGAGGTGGAGTATTTCATCTATCTTTCTTTGAGAGAGAGATTTTTGCTATAGGGCATGTGTGCTCACCAGAGAGACAGAAAGCGAGAAATCATGCTCCCCTCCAGGGGAGGAGAGGGAATGGTCACTCCACAATTCCTTCTCCTCCATTCTCCTCTTGGGATTTTGGGTATGCATGCACATGCGCCCGGTGTATTTTAAGCTGCCAGGTCCAGGACTCGAACGTGGTCGACCCTATGGGAGTCTAGCAACTAAACCACTATGCCACCTGCTGGCCTCGTATTTCACCTCTTAGTTCAAGCTAGATGTGATGAATATGAAATCAGAAAAAAAAATATGCTTTTTTGGAAACATGGATTCTCATTTGGAGACAGGGAGGAGGTCAGAAATGGAGCTGTTAACAGGACATCAGGAATGCAAATTATCTACCAAATGACAACTGATAACTAAAGGCTCAAAGAAATGGCATCATCTTAACAGCTAGATTGAACAATGACATAATATACAGAGGTCAGAACATGAAGTGTGTCCAGAGTGCTCAGCTGTACTATTCACGTCCTGTTGCCTTTTCACTAATGGCCAATACCGGGATTATGTTTCAGCTAAAAAATGTACATAAAACACACCTTCGTAGGGCTTAAGAACACTTCTGAGTTACTTCTCAACAAGGAGGAAATTCCAGTTTTTCTTGTTTATAAGTGCTGCATTTTTGTTCTATTCAAGTTAGCCAAGAAGTACAGATAAACTAATGTAAAAATTGACCTCCCTCTCGAGACCAGAAATGGTTTTTGTATTACAGATTTTAAACCTTATTTTATAATTCTCCCATTAAGTCAAGGAAACACAAAATAACCAAGATTAACACATAATCTAAATGGAGTACATTAACCTTTGCTCTAAGGTTAAAATAGCACATGGAGAATTGTACTTTAAATAATAAAATGATACATTTGTGCACTTAAGGACTTCTGCAGAAAAAGCCACCAGGCAAGGTCAGGAATTGGCCCAGCCTCAGCAAACCGTGTCAGGTGGTATTATATTTTATGTAAGGGACAATACGATGCAATAAAAAGGCATTTCCACCATCTCTAAAACACCTGTTCTGCTAACCCATTGTTTATCTGCTCTGAAATCTTTGAGAAATGTAAGCGTGGAGCAGGCTTTAGGCTTTTTGTTTATTCATCTATTTATTTTTTTGTTTTTGTTTTTTAGTTTAGTCTTTTTTTTTCCCTCCATAGGGCCCATATGTTCGCCAGAGAAACAGAGAGAGACAGAGAAAGGGAAAGTAAGAAATCACCCTCCAGGGGGGATGACCATCCTGCAGTCCCTTCTCCTCCATTCTCCTCTCAGCATCTGTTTGTTTACCATTTCTAAATTTCAACAAAGCTACAGATTTTGGATCTATGATCCCATTGGAAGTTTTCCCCGGCCATAGAGATGACACCAAAGGCTCAGCCTACAGTCGATGAGTTAATTAATGCTTGCATAAAATCGCTGTGGGTCACTTGTCTTTCTGTGCCTCCTGGGAAAGAAGACGTAAAAGCGTGCAAACTCTCACACCCACACGGCCCAATCACACCTGTCTTGAGACGCCCTGGTCTTGGGCTTTCCTATACTCTAGACACCATCCTGCCACCTGGTTTCCTGGGCTTTGCTAAGCCAGCTTCAAGTGGTCAGTAAACCAGGGCTGGGGGTTCTGTCTTACCGCTATTATTTCAACTGGGCTGGCAGAGAGGAAATACAGGAATGGTGTTTTGAAGGTCAAGCTATTTCTGTCCACAGGGAAGCAGTAAGCTCAGAGGCAGAATAAGAAACAGACTAGCAGAGCTGGCACCTGGGGCACCGAAATGTCTCTGAGGCTTGACTGTAAATGCTAGGAGCTGCAGCAAAGTGCGTTTTCCAGAATTCCTCCAGGGAGATCTGCAGACGATTGGAGGAGAGAGCGTGATAAGCTGCTTGCCTTTTTACCCCAGCCAAGCAGAGAGCCTGAAACGCAGTAGGTGCTCAGTAGTATTTATGACCCAGACACACACGATGGGATGCATAACCTCTGGGTGCAAGTTCAAGAAATCGTCACCTAATGGTGTCTAAAATGTTCTCTAAAGAGGGGTCCCTCTAAACATTTGTGGTTTTTTTTAAGTCTTTTTTTTTTTTTTTTTTTTTTTTAAGATTTTTGCCGTAAGGTGCATGTGCTCACTAGAGTAGTGAGAGGGGAAAGTGAGAAATCACTTGCCAGGGTGAATGGCCACACCACAATCCATTCCTTCTCTTGCGATTTTGCTCATACATACATGCCTATGTGATACTCAAGCCTCCAGGTCCAGAACTCAAACCACGATTGGCCACGTGAGACTCCAGCACCTTAACCACCAGGTCACCTTCTGGCCCCTCTAAATGGCTTCCAAAGAATGTCCATTCTTTGGTGGGAAATGTCAGCTACATTGTTCTATAGTGGGAGGAAGGCTGATTTCTTCTTCTTTTTTTTTTTTTGGAGAAGTTTTTGCTACAGGGCACATGCGCTCACCAGAGAGACAGAAAGCAAGAAATCACCTCCCAGGTGGATGGCCGCACCGCAATCCTTTCTCCTCCATTCTCCTCTTGGGTTCTTGGGCATACGTCCACACACGCCCGAGGTGAGTTTAAGACACCAGGTATGGGACTTGAACCGTGGTTGACTACATGGGAGTCCAGCAACATAGCCATTACGCTAACTGCTGGTCCCAGGAAGGCTGATTTCTGATCTCCCACTTTTGTGCTCTTGCCTGTTGGTGCTCCATCTACTTGTTAATATACAAGGACTCTTCAGACAGTTTATGGAATATGCATATTACGAAAAAGCTATGCAGGCATTTCAACAATTTTGCACCAAAATAAGCTTGCACTTGAACTCCATTGTCCATGAACTTTTTGAAGTCCCTCCTCATGCAAAGCCTACCAGTTCAGATGAAGGGTCAAATTATTAGTGTATCCCTTATCCTCATATATTTTGGCATGACTCTGAAAGCAATGATAGGAGGTATATTTTCTTGAATTTGTAGCCCCACTGTGCGTCTTCACCTTGGCATGCAGATAAGATGTGCTGTTCAGACTTGTGATTCAATGGCTCCTCAGTAAAGAGCCCCCTGCCTCAAATGCTGGAGGAGTTGAAACTGGCAGCACTGTTTCCAATAACATAATCAATAGGTGTTGTTCTGTAAGGCAGCATGGAGGAAATTGTTCATTAAACTTCATTGGAAAATTAATTTAAAATTGAAACTGAGAGAGGAATTTATTTATGGGTATCAGATATTTTGAACTCCAGTAGAGTCAAATAATTGAAAAGTGTACCTATCTAGACACACTGCACTTATGGACACAATTACATTTCAATGTTTCAAAACAATTTGTATCCAAGGAAGTATCCAATTTCTAAAGTGAGTTACAAACAAGAAGACTGAGGGATCACTCGTGGGGATCTGTATAACCCAGCTTCTTGCCATCCTGTTGAAAACTTTAGCCACCAGGACATCACATAGTGTACCATCGCCGTGTACAACAGCCTATAGCAACTTCTTCGACAATAAGTAGAGAACAATTATTTTTCAGCTTTTTTGTGTCATACTGACAAATAAAAATTGTATATTTTGGGGTCAGCAGGTGACATAGTGGCTAAGTCTGCTGGATCCCACATGGCTAACTCTACAATTCAAGTCCTGGATTCAGTGGCTTGAAAATCACACCAGGTGCATGTGTGCATGCCCAAAATCCCGAGAGGAGAATGAAGGGGGAGGGATTGCGGTGTGGCCATTCTACTGAGGGGTAAAAAAAACCTGGCTGTCTCTCAAGTGAGCTCTTGTGCCCTATAGCAAAACGAAACAAAACAAAACAAAACAAAAAGTATGTATTTACTATGTACAATGTTATGTTTTCATGTGTTTATACATCGTGAAATGATTACCATGATCAAGCTAATTAACATACCCATAGTCTCACATAGTGATCTGATTTTTGGTTTTGTTTTTTGTGGTGAAATTTACAAATTTGTTTTCCATAATGCCAATACCAATTTACATTCCCACTAACTCTGTACAAAGTTTACATTTTCTCCACATCCTCTTCAACACATTGTCTTCTGATAATAGCCATTCTAGCAGATATGAAGGGATAGCTCACTGTGTGTGTTTTGTTTTTGTTTTTATTTATTTATTTATTTATTTATTTATTTATTTTATTTTATTTTAGAGGGATTTTTGCTATAGGGTGCATGTGCTTGCTGAAGAAACAGAGATAGAGAGTCAGAAAGAGGGAAGTCACCCCCTTGGGAGGCTGGCCATGCCACAATCCCTTTTCCATTCTCTTCCCAGGATTCTTGGACATGCACACACATGCACCCGGTGTGAGTTTAAAGTCACCAGGTCTGGGACTTGAACCACAGTCAGCCATGTGAGTCCAGTGATGTAATCGCTATGCAATCTACTGACCTGCTCACTGTGGTTTTAACTTGCATTACCCTGATGATTTATAATATTGAGGATTTTTTGTTTTCCTTTTATACTGGTCGACCATTTCTAATTCCTTTAGAAATGTCTGTTCAGGTAGTTTGCCCATTTTTTAACCAATTTGTTTCCTTGTAATAGAGTTATTTTATTTCAGTTCCTTATATGTTTTGGATATTCACCAATTTTCATATGTATGATTTGCAACTTTTTTTCCATGTTAGGTTATGGATTGACATTGTGGATTGTTTCCTTTACTGTGAAGAACCTTTTTAGTCTAACGTAATTATTTGCCTACTTTTGCTTTTGTTCTTGTGCTTTTGAGGTCCAATTTAAAAAAAATCATTGCCCAGATCAATGAATGTCAAGAAGGCTTTCATCTGTTTTCTTCTGTAGTTTTATAGCTTTAGGCCTTACATGCATATCTTTAATAATTTTGAGTTGATTTTTGTATATAGTGTGAGATAAGAACCAAATTTCATTTTTCTGCATATCAATACCCAGTTTCCCCAGCACCATTTATTGAAGAGATTGTCCTTTCTCTATTGAGTGTTTTGGGCACTTTAAACATCAATTAATCATAAATGTGTGAATTATTTCTGGGCTCATTTTGTTCCATTGGTCTGCATGTCTTTTTTTTTTTTTTTTCTTTTTTTTTTTCTCTCTCTCTCTTCTTTTCTGTGAGAGTGGAAAGGATTTTAAACCACTCTCTAAGTCTGGGTTGTATGTTTTCTTTTCTAAAGTTCTAAGTACTGCCCCTAAGCCATTTAACAATTATTTTGTTAATTGAGTGACTTCAGATTTTGGTTAATTGGGCTTCAGTATGTCTCCATGCTCTTCTCAATTAACCCAGTTTCACATAAATTCCCCAGTGCAGGTAGTAACACCTTCCAGTGTAGACTTCTCATGACAGATTTTTTTTTTTTTTTTTTTCTCCCCCCCTTTTTTTTTTTTTTTTTTTTTTTTTGCAAGAGAGAAAAAGGGGGCATGAACACACCACAATCCCTTTTATCTCATTTTTCCTTCCTGTCAAGGTTTTGGGCACACATGTACATGCATCTGGCGTGTTAGTCAAGCCACCAGGACCAGGATTTCAACCATGACTGGCCATGGGGGATTGGACTCCCTTAGCCCCTGTGCTATGGGGCCAGCTCTACATGTTTCTTTCATGACTATGTCATGCTATTTTTATGACTATGGCTTTATTGTATATTTTGAAATCATAGTGTGGTATCTTCAGCTTTTTTCTTTTTGCTCATAATCATTTGGAATGTCTAGGACAATTTTTGTGATTCTATATGAATTTGAGGATTTTTTTCTATTTCTGTGAAAAGTATCATTGGAATTTTAATAGGGATTATATTAAATCTGTAGGATTACTTTAAATGGCATAGATGTTCTCACAATATTAATTCTTCTAATCCATAGACATGGGATCTCTTTCCATTTATTATGTCTTACAGAGAGATTTAAACAACGATAATGAATAAACAAAAACACGACTTCCATCATTTTAAAGGGAATAGTTCTGTGGTTTGGAATACATCTCATGATGCAATTCCTGAATGAAATATTTTCTATTATAAAATTAGATACCATGATACATGTTAAGGATATCCCCAATAACTCAAATATATATAATACTTACAAAAATGCTTTGTTGGTGAAATTCAGTCTACATACAGTGTTTTTCCTTTCATTGCCAGAATTTCTGAACCTTTGCAGAAGGGAGTTAGCTAAATCCTTCTTTGAAAAGCTAGGGTGTCTGATTTCCCTGACTTTTGTTTCTGGATTACCATTAAAAAAACAAAACAAAATAAAACAAAAAAAACTCTGACAACTGAAAGAAGAATGGAAAGCAAAAAGTCTATTATTAAAAGAAGTAAAGCTAGATAAAGATCAACTTAAAAGCATAACTAAATAAAAACAAACAGACTGACAAAACCATAAATATATTTTTCTTTAGTTAAATGCCTGTTTATGAATTGGGACTATTGATACATTTTGGTTAACTTTTGTCCTATTTTATAGAGTATCTGAGTAGTAGCAATCCAATCTTTTTTTTTTTTTTTTTTTTTTTTTTTAAGAGAGATTTTTTTTCTATAGGGTATGTGTGCTTGCTGGAAAGACAGAGAGAAAAAGACCGAAAGCAAGAATCATTCCCCAGAGGGGATGGCCACGTTGTAATCCCTTCTCTTCCATTCTCCTCTTGGGATTTTGGGCATGCACATACATGGGCCCAGCGTGAGTTTCAAGCCACTGGGTCCAGGACTCGAACCATGACTGGCCATGTGGGAATCCAGCACCCTAATGACTATACTACCTGCTGGCCCCATGATCCAAGTTTTGAAGTCTGTGGAGAGACTTAAAGAGACTTGATTCTGATGTTGAATGTATGAATATAGTTTTTGTTGATATTGTATTAAATTGAGAGAATGATAAAAAAAATTAAAATCCATTTCTGAGATTTGTTTTTTGTTTTCCCTTAGAGATTCAAGGGAAATTTCTAAAAAGATTTTGTCAGAAGGTATGTGTGCACCTCAGATAGACAGAAACAGGGCATATCACTTTAATCCACACTGAGTTGCCCAAAACTTGTCACCATAACTTATTTATAATTATAACTCTATCCAGATCTATTCATTGTGAAAAAATTTATCTATCTGCAAGTGCACGTAAATGCATGCATTTGTGTGCCTGTGTCAGGGAGATGGTGGTAAATGAAGTCTTTCTGTGTGCCGCAAAAGGAAGTGAAATGTGGTGAACACTGAGAACTGATTCTGTCCTAGGATCTTTTTTCTTAACTTGAGTAGGGTGCTCAAGTATCTTCAGACAATGTCAACTCATGCCTGCTGTCCCAGTATGATTGTAAATTAGGCCTCTCTTACTCTCAGAAGTGTCTTGGTTTATATGGTAAATTATGTGGTCACCCTAGCTATGATCCAGTGCTAAGCAGATCCCAAAGTATTCTGAGCTGCTGTTCCCTAAGTCTAGGTGTCCTTCTGTCCATACCCACCTCTGACATCTGTATTGCTTACCCAATGCTGGCCAGTCTGAACTAGCAACTGATCAAGAGTTCCCAGGGCAGAGAGACGGGTCCTGAAGGTCATGTTCTTATCCTGGGAATTGAAGCTACAAGAACGTAGATACTAGTTCAACCTAAAAGAGTCATTCCTATAACAAACATCACCTGAGAAACAGAAACATGGCGTTGTGGTCGATGGTGAGGTTCCTATCCCTGTAGCAGTTCAAATGGAGGTAGGATTAGTGTGACTGGGTGCATTACATAATGACTTCCTTAATTCAGTGGAAGGGTGGGATTAGACATGTCCCAAAGTTCTCTTAACTCTTGATCCCAATTTTAAAAGACTTGGTTCACTTGAAATGGAGCCAGCTGGGTCTCTTCAGAGGACCACCCATTGCTCTCAAATGTAGTCACTTATGACAGCTATGGTTTGGACTGGGTGTTTAGATAAAGGGCTCAACCACAGTTTCCTAAAATCGCTCCAAACTAGGGATATTTTCTGTGTTTCCAAAGTGGAATTTCCTCTGTTTGCCTTAGGGAATTACCACTAAAAAATCTAATACTGTGTCTTTTCAGTGGAACTGATAAAAGCATGACTCTCTTAAAGGCATTTTTAAAAAAACTGTACCATATTCTCTACATTATGGTCGTGTTTGTTGCAAGTGTAGGAAAAGGGATGATTAGTTACACTCACTGATGTCAGGAGTGATTGCTGGTGCTGTTCTCTTTCTCCTTTGTCTCCTTGAGGGCTTGCTTTTCCTCTAATACCACATAAATTCTTTTCTATGCACTGCAAAATTAAGACAGAGAGTCGGGGGAGAGGAATAGGAGGAGCTCTTGAGGGGGAATAGAGACAGAAATAGAGAATAAGACAAAGAAAGACAAGAGAAAGATACAAAGTGATCACAGCCGAAGTGATAATTGCTTTGCTTTCAAATTACGCATTGGTAGAATTGCCTAGTGATGGAATACTTAAAAATATGCTTTAAAATATGCCTATTGTCAGACAAATTGGGGAAGAATAGCATAATTTCAGAAAACAAAACTATCATTAGGGACAATGAGAACGTGAATATAGAATACCGTTAAGTTTCTGTTTTGACTTTGTTCAGTATGAACAATTGTTTAAAATACCATATTTGTATTTACAAAATTGAAAATAAGTTGTCTACTCTTTTTATAATAGTCACCTTTCTGGGACCAGCAGGTAGCATGGAGGTTAAGGTGGCTGGATCCCACATGGCCAACTCCATGGTTTGAGTCCAGGGCCCTGCAACTTGAAAATGATGCTGGGCATGTGGGCATCCATGCCAAAATCCCATGAGAAGAATGGAGGAGAAGGGATTGTGGCATGGCCATCCCACCTGGGGGGTGATTTCTCACTTTCCTTCTCTCTCATTCTCTCCCTCTGTCTCTCTCCAGCAACAGCAGGAGAGCAAAATCTGCCCTAGAGTAAAAACTCAAAAAAGAATAGAAAAGTCAATTTTCTTTATCTACTTTCCACTACAGTTTCTTTTTTTTTTTCTTGAGGCACAGACTAAACCAATGCTCACAGACTTGACCTTCCTGTTCGGGTCCTGTTTAAATGATGAAGCACAGATACTGGCTTTGAGGTTACCATCAGCCTGTCTCCCCTTTTCTCTTCTCTTCTGCTCGCTCTTTTCTCTCTTTCAGTTCCACAGTCCAGTGGTAATCACAACAAACTTGCATATTTTTTTTCTAATTTTTTTTTCAGAATTTAATTCTAAGAGAAGCCACACCATTCCCCACTCTATTATTTATGAAATGAACTCCAAATGATCTTAATCCAAACTTAAAACTTTACCTTTGAACAAAATGGGTTAACTTAGGACTTTCTGGAACCACTTTAGATGAAAACAACTTTAGAGGTCTCAGTGGCCTGTTGAATATGGTACAATCTTGTAGAGTTGTGAGAAAGTAAAACACACAGGAAAACAGTCTACCAATGGCCACGACAGCAAAAACCACCCAGTACAGTCTCTGAGCATGAAAATAAAAGTATTAGTCAATTTTTGCTTCTTAAATAGTTGCAAATTAATCTCACACCAATGCTAATTACATTAAGTTATATTAGCAATTATTTAGTGTCATTGCCCAAGTATAAAAGCAGAATGTTGTTAGTTTTCTAAAAGTCAGCTTCAGGAACCAGCAGATGGTGTAATGATTATGTTGCTGGACTCCCATGTAAGTGACTGTAATTCGAGTCCTGGACCCGGTGGCTTAAACTCACCCCAGGCATGTGTGCATGCGTGCCCAAGATCCCAAGAGGAGAATGGAGGAGAAGGGATTGTAGCATCGCCATCCCCCCTAGGGGGGTGATTTCTTGCTTTCTGTCTCTCTGTCTCTCTCTGTCTTTCCAGTGAGCGCATGCACCCTATAGCAAAAACCTCTCTGAAAAAAAAAAAAAAAGTCAGCCTCAGAGTGTTTCATGTCAACTTTATTCCTTTACAATTGGCCGTCGGTATTAATACTTGCCCATTCTTCTCCTTTCTTGACTTTTCTTATCCTCTTTTTCCTTTATTCATCCCCAGAGTCCATGGTTTGAAATATCATCTAAGATGTGTTGACTGTCAATTGTGTATGTGTATTCTTTATTTCAGTATTTTAGAGATGTTACTTTCTCATCTTCTCATTTGCATTGTTCCTGGGAGAAATCTGTTGTCAGTGCTATATTTGTTCTTCTGTAGGTACCATGTTTTCATTTTTTTTTTTCTGGATGTGTTTAAGATTTTTTTTTTTAGTCATTGATTTTAAGTAATTTGACTATGATGTACTTAGGCTTAGGGTTCTCCACACATTTCTTATGCTTAAGGTTTGTTGAACTTCTTGCGTATATAGTGTCTATTCAATTTGGAAAGCTTTTGTGGATTAGCTTTTTAAATATTTTTTTCTGTTTCACTCTCTCTAGATCAAAGGTAAATTAAGCTACTTGAATGTTCTTTTTTTATTATTTATTTATTTTTTTGGAGAGTTTTTTTTTTTTTGCTATAGGGCGCGTGAGCTTGCCAGACAGACAGAGAGAGACATAGAGACAGAAAGTGAGAAATCATCCCTTAGGGGGGATGGTCACGCCGCAGTCCCTTCTCCTCCATTCTACTCTCGGGACTCCTGCATTCTACTCTCGGGATCTTGGGCACGCACGCACACGCGCCCGGTGTGAGTTCTAAGCCACCGGGTCCGGGACACGAACCGCGGTCGACCACATGGGAATCCAGTGACATAGCCATTATGCTAACTGCTGGTTCCCGAACGTTCTTCACAACTCACTATTTCTCTTTTCATTATTTTTGGTTCCTATTACTCTTTTATTCATTTTGCATACTTTATATTGTTATGGCTTCAAATTCACTAATTTTTTCATCTATTAATATAATGTCTGATTTGCCATTAATTCCATCCATCATATTTTTATTTCTGACATCGTAATTTTCATGTTTAGAAATGAAAAGTTTTCGAGACCCGCAGATTATAATGCTGGACTCCCCTGTAGTTGACTGCAGTTCAAGTCCCAGACTCAGTAGCTTGAAACTCATGCTGGGTGCATGTCCATGCATGACAAAATCCTGTCTGGAGGAGAAAGGATGGTGGCGTGGCCATCCCCCTGGGGCGTGATTTCTTACTTCCTGTCTCTCTCTGTCTCTCCAGTGAGCACATGTACCCTATAGAGAAAATCTCAAAATAAATAAATAAATAAAAATTTCCAATGTTCTATCTCCCTACCTAACTTCTTGAACTAATGGAATGTAGTTAAATAATATCTCCCATATTCTGTTCTGTGAACTCTGTTTCCTTGGCCTTCCCACAACACGTAAACTCTCAAGGAAGTAAGCAAGGGGGCTCACATACCTCACGGAATTATTTTCTTTTTCCAATATTTTACTGTGTTTTATTGCTTGGTGTCAATTACCTTGAAAATTGCCATTTCATATATTTTTTCCAATCTGTTGTTTCAGATTAGAAGGTAAAGGGTACATCCAAGCCCTGTGCTCCATTGTGTCTGGAAGCAGAAATGATGTGTCTTCAGTTTTGATCTTTTTCTTGAACACCAGCGACCCACTCAACATTCAAGCTTGAAAGTTAAACATACACTCTAAAAGTACCATGCACACAACTCAATTTTTTAAAAGAAGTGTTTGTTTTATTTTATGAATTCATTAATTTATTTTAGTTTAACCAGAGAGGGAAACACATAGACACACACACAGAAAGAGACAGAGAGGAAGTAAGAAAGCAAGCCACCAGGCCTGGGACTCGAGCCATGGTCAGCCATGCGGGAGTGTCCAGCACCTTAACCATTATACCATTTGCTGGTCCCACAACTCATTTTTTTTATTCCTTGCAAAAGCTGTCTTTTAATTCTTCTCTGTGCTCTAGCCATTCAAAACAAAAATTTGGAGTCATCCTCTCTCATTTCTCCCTCACACCTCACAGCCCACCCATCATTAAATACCTTTAACTTTACCTTCCAAATATATTTGAAATCTAACTTCTTTTTCCCCTAATGGAAACCACTGTACTCCAAGACAACATCAGATACTGTAATAACCCAGGGATTAAAAGGCAGTACACACAAACTGATGAATTAGGAGGGAATGTAAAGAGATTATCTAAAAAGGTGAAGTCAAATTTAGGGAAACCAACAGAGAAATATTCTATAACCCAGAGCTAGTCAAAATGGGAAAAGATTTCCTTCCAAAGACCTGCAGGGATGAAAGGAAGGAACAGGTACCAACATGCAGCCTTTACCTTTAAAGGCTCCCGGACAGTAGCTGTGGCCTTTGGTAGAGAGACGCCAACCTTCAGCGACCTGGCAGGTAGGAAGCTGGGAATTACATACAGACTTCAATCTCCTCTCAGTTTCCTGCTGGTGACTCTCATAGGCCAAACCAGAATGGAAGCTGGAGGTCAAAATAATCCTTTGATGGAGCACAGACAGGTTAGAGTCTACAGAGTCTAGGATCCCAGTGTGTAGACAGGTTGAGTAGAGTCCGGAAGAGCTAACAGAAGTTACAGAGCATGGCTGCATAAGCGGGGCCCTTATTCTTTTCTTTTTTCTTTTTCTTTTTTCTTTTCTTTTCTTCTTCTTCTTTTTTTTTTTTTGTCATAAGGCATGTGTATTCACTGAAGAGAGAGACAGAGAGAAACAGAGAGAGGGAATGAAAAATCACCCTTCAGTGGGTATGGCCATGCCACAATCCTTGCTCCTTCATTCTCCTCTCAGGATCCTGGGCATACACACACACACACACACATGTCCAGTAGGATTTTCAAGCCACCAGTTCCATGTGAGAGTCCCGCACCTTAACCTCCATGCCACCTGCTGGGTCCAGTGAGTTCCTTTTTCTGTGCAAGCCTTTCTATTATCTGTTCACATCAGCCTGAGCGACCCTTTGAAAATATAACTCTATTCATGTCGTCCTTGTTCTTACAATGCTGAAACGGCTCTCCCTGGTATTGCAAGTGTAAACTCCTTACCGTGGTCTAGATCTGCTACATGAGCTCATCCTTGGCTGTGCTATGGAGCGATCTCTCATTACATGACCTGTCTCTGATTCTGCTCCAGCAGCAGCAACCTTCCTGCTGTTATCAAGACTCCAAATTTCTTCCTGCTTTGCACTAGTTGTTCTCTCTGGCCAAAAGTGCTTTTGCATTCCCTATTTATTATTATTTTTTTTGAGAGGTTTTTGCTATAGGGCATGTGCATTCGCCAGAAAGAGAGAGATAGAGAGATAGAAAGTGAGAAATCACCCCCCAGGGGGCATGGCCACGCTGCAATCCCTTCTCCTCCATTCTCCTCTCAGGATCTTAGGCACGCACGCACACGTGGCCGGCGTGAGTTTAAGCCACCAGGTCCGGGACTTGAACTGCAGTAGCTACATGGGAGTTCAGTGACATAGCCATTACACTAACTGCTGGTCCCTATATTCCCTATTTTATCTGAGTCTTTGAGAGGTCTCTTCACATTGACCCTTCTTTGGTTTCCTGTTTCTTTTCTTTCCTTTTTTTGGAGTTTTTTCCTATAAGGCGTGTTCTGGGGACTAGAATTCTGAGATCAAGGTGTTCGTCGGGTTGGTTTCTTCTGAGAGCTGTGAGTTGTCCCATGCCTCTGCCTTAACTTCTAGTGGTTTTCTAGAAACTTTGGTGTACCGTGGCTCTGCCCTGTAGTTACATGGTGTTATTGTGTGGATGTCTGTCTCCAAATTTCCCCTTCTTACAAGGACACCAGTCATATGGGATGAGGGGCCCACCCTACCCACTATGACCTCATCTTGATTGAACTAATGACATCTGCGATGACTCTACTTACAAGGAAGGTCACCATTTAAGGGACGAGAGATCAGCACTGTAGCACAGGAATTCGGAAAACACGATTCAACCCATAACAGATAGCGAGCTTATTGTGGGAATCAAATAGATCATGAGAATAATAGTTAACACATAAGAATATGTAAGAATAAATCATCAAAGAATATTTTAGGTGTCTTAATCATTGATTTTGAAGGAATCTCTTATTTTCTGAAATGCTGCAACAATAGTACAAATTACTGTATCTCTTCGGATCATACTCTTCAGTGAACGTTTTATCTCATTTATTGCCTTTCCTCTCTCCTCTTCTCCCTTTCTCCATCCTTTTCTTTCTCGTCCCTCCCTCCTTCTTGCTCTCTTTCTACCTAGTCTCATTAATCTTTCTTGAGCAAGTTATAGTCATGATATGCAATTGCCCCTAAATTCAGCAGTAAATAAATCTCCAAAACAAGGTGTAGAGTCTTGACAGACACCCACATCACCACACTGCAACCACCAAAGCAGTTCTTCGATATCAATGCAACAATAATTTTTCGTCAATGAAATACAAACCGGATGTTTCTAAATGCTTCCACCATGTTCTTTTTCCTTTCTGATCCAGGGTTCAGTTCAGAATCACACATGGCTTTTATTGTCATGCATCTTTAGTCTCTCAAACTGCAGCTGTTTCTTTATCTTTCTTTGTCTTTCAGGACCATGACAGTTCCTTTCTGTGAGCTATCCTTCAACCTGATTCCTTTGGACTTTCTGTCTCAAGCTGTGCATTCTTGTAGGAATAACAAAGAAATGGTCTTCTCAGAGAATCTCCTCAGAAGATGCGAGGTCCTGGTCTGTCTCACCACCGACAGTGTTCACCTTCACCACCAGTCTAAAAGGGTGTCTCTTAGATCTCTCTACCTTAAAGTCCCCATGTTCCCTTTGTAACTAAAAATACTTGGGAGAGACACACTGCGAGTCTATGTCAATATTCTGTCCCTCATCAAACCTCTACCCACCAGCCTAAGTGTCTGTTAATGACAATCACCTTAATCAACCACCACTGTTATGGTGCCAAGTGGTAATTTTCCCATCTCCATCATTCCTTCTGTACTTATTAGCTGGAATACTAATTTAAGGAAAAGCGTATGCTTTATTTTTAATACTGGGATGTGCTTGCAGATTCCTATTTTATCTAAAGGGCTGTAGTCTGTTTTGATCATCATTTATTTTGATGCTCAGATTTCTTAGACTTGCTCAGTGACTGGCTCTTACTGGGCTCCTATGTTTTTCTGGCATGTCCCTTCATTCTGTGAGCACTTTATTATATTTTGGTTTATTTTGTACTTTCCTCATCCTATCCCTGAAGTCAGCCATTTCTCTAAGGACCCCTGGGTTTTTCCTAGTGAAGAAAGGTTTCATTAAAACCAAAATGTGGGGGCCAGCAGGTGCTGTGGCAGTTAAGAAACTGGACTCCCACATGACCAACTGCGGTTTGAGTCTCGGACCTGGTGGCTCGCTTTCTCACTTTCCATCGCTTTCTCTGAGTCTCTCTCTAGTGAGTGCACATGCCCTATAGCAAATTAAAAATAGTAATAATAATAAATACAATGAAATAAATAAAGAAAAAATTAACCCCAAATTCATTTTTTTAGGGTTGCTCACAGGCCCTCTTGGAGACAGGACTGGAAAAATATTTGAGTATACACATACATACACGTATGTTACACACACATGCATGTCTGTGTCTACTCACCTTATGCTCATATTTGCAAATCTCTCTCTCTCACAGTAAGGAGCCTCGTACTCAGTACCCTCCATGTACGTGCTCATTCGTGCAGTGCCTATGCGTGGAAGCCATGTGTGTAACCATGCTGCAGTCCCCCCGCCCCGACCCTGTTGCTCTCTTCTCAGCTCCTGACCTGGCACCGTGCCGTGAGCTGCTGCCTCCCCTGCTTCTAGTCATGTCTCCTGCTCAAAGGTGAAGGAGGGGAAAGGGAAAGACAACAAATAATGTTGGGTCTCTGGAGTGCTTGATTATTATTATTCGGATTCATCTTCTGACTTCCATTGCCCCCGCTGTGTTTGGTTGGCACTTTGTCCTCATTTAGACAGGTCAGAAAGTCAAAACTCACTTCCGGGTGCTGACTAGTGAGTGCACTGCTACGCAAGGCCCAGTGTGGCACGGGTAGGGGGTAAGGACGACTCGCCGCTTGTTCTCAGGGTGTTCACGGTTGAGTAGGAAAGACACCGCATGTATGTGTATTTGTTTCATTGAACATACTGGATTATTATAGGATAAGAAAGCCCCTATTCACTTCTCCCCCTTCAGTTCTGTGTGAAGGGCTCTCCCATGTGACATGTTTGCACATTCTGAAAAAGCCTTCACGTATGCCTCTGACAGCCTCTACCCTGAGTAAGCCTTACGTGCTCTCTGGTTGGTTGTCACCTCCATCATTGTTTCATAGCCCCTAAACATGGCTGGCTTTTCAGAAGCTATCCAATTTGGGGGTCCTGTTGCTCCTCTTGTCTGTCTTGTTGAGAGAGATTCCTTTCCATAAACTCAGAGTCAGGAAGGACCCAGGCCCTTTTGCAAGCCCTCTTCTGGTATTAGGAAAACACACGCCCTTGCCCTGCCGTGCATACATGTGGAGGACCCATTGTCAGCTTGGCGTTGTTAGGTTAGGTTAGCACTCAGGAAGGAGCAGCTTCTGTCTGGTCTCCATCCCGAGGCTCCTTAGGGCTGAGTACAGGCACGTCACGATGCCCATTATATTCCAGGAACTGTGTGACGCTCTCCCTGTGGTGCTCTGTGGCTCCTCTAGCTCAAACTCAGAAGGAAAAGCACCCCCTCTGGTCTTAGCACACCAACACCTAGGGGCGCTCTGGAGTGAAAGGGATGTTCTCTTTCTAGCTCCAGATGATAGTTTCTCGGTGTGTCCATTCGGAGACAGTTCGCTGAGCTGCATATGCACGATGTAAGCGTTTTCAGTACGTGGGTTATACTTCGATCAAGAGCACTTGTTACAAACGTCTTGAGAAGCTAAGCTGAATAGCTGCAATGTTAAATCGGGGTAGTCTCCTCTTCTATTCTTACTTCAGCTGTATCACTCAGGTTACCTTATTAAAGTCAACATTGCATCCACATTTGAACTTGAATGTCTGTCTAATCACTCATCGCATTTCCAGGTTCATTCCTCACATGCCTAGTTCTATTAGCCGGGATTCTCTGGACTTTACGGTACAGAAAGCCAATATGAAGCAGCACAAGTGGAATATATTGATGAATATGAATCATCAGACAGTACAGCAAGCTTCAGGGACTGGAACACTCTCTTCTGTGCAGCTTCTCTGATTCGCTCCTTTCCACTAACATGGCAACTTCCTTCTTTTTGACCAACCTGCTCCATGAGTCTCTGGTCATGCCTGTCAGTAGTTTCAGAGGCTTCTTTTTATTTATTTATTTATTTATTTATTTATTTATCTAGTGAGTGCACATGCCCTATAGCAAATTAAAAATAGTAATAATAATAAATACAATGAAATAAATAAAGAAAAAATTAACCCCAAATTCATTTTTTTAGGGTTGCTCACAGGCCCTCTTGGAGACAGGACTGGAAAAATATTTGAGTATACACATACATACACGTATGTTACACACACATGCATGTCTGTGTCTACTCACCTTATGCTCATATTTGCAAATCTCTCTCTCTCACAGTAAGGAGCCTCGTACTCAGTACCCTCCATGTACGTGCTCATTCGTGCAGTGCCTATGCGTGGAAGCCATGTGTGTAACCATGCTGCAGTCCCCCCGCCCCGACCCTGTTGCTCTCTTCTCAGCTCCTGACCTGGCACCGTGCCGTGAGCTGCTGCCTCCCCTGCTTCTAGTCATGTCTCCTGCTCAAAGGTGAAGGAGGGGAAAGGGAAAGACAACAAATAATGTTGGGTCTCTGGAGTGCTTGATTATTATTATTCGGATTCATCTTCTGACTTCCATTGCCCCCGCTGTGTTTGGTTGGCACTTTGTCCTCATTTAGACAGGTCAGAAAGTCAAAACTCACTTCCGGGTGCTGACTAGTGAGTGCACTGCTACGCAAGGCCCAGTGTGGCACGGGTAGGGGGTAAGGACGACTCGCCGCTTGTTCTCAGGGTGTTCACGGTTGAGTAGGAAAGACACCGCATGTATGTGTATTTGTTTCATTGAACATACTGGATTATTATAGGATAAGAAAGCCCCTATTCACTTCTCCCCCTTCAGTTCTGTGTGAAGGGCTCTCCCATGTGACATGTTTGCACATTCTGAAAAAGCCTTCACGTATGCCTCTGACAGCCTCTACCCTGAGTAAGCCTTACGTGCTCTCTGGTTGGTTGTCACCTCCATCATTGTTTCATAGCCCCTAAACATGGCTGGCTTTTCAGAAGCTATCCAATTTGGGGGTCCTGTTGCTCCTCTTGTCTGTCTTGTTGAGAGAGATTCCTTTCCATAAACTCAGAGTCAGGAAGGACCCAGGCCCTTTTGCAAGCCCTCTTCTGGTATTAGGAAAACACACGCCCTTGCCCTGCCGTGCATACATGTGGAGGACCCATTGTCAGCTTGGCGTTGTTAGGTTAGGTTAGCACTCAGGAAGGAGCAGCTTCTGTCTGGTCTCCATCCCGAGGCTCCTTAGGGCTGAGTACAGGCACGTCACGATGCCCATTATATTCCAGGAACTGTGTGACGCTCTCCCTGTGGTGCTCTGTGGCTCCTCTAGCTCAAACTCAGAAGGAAAAGCACCCCCTCTGGTCTTAGCACACCAACACCTAGGGGCGCTCTGGAGTGAAAGGGATGTTCTCTTTCTAGCTCCAGATGATAGTTTCTCGGTGTGTCCATTCGGAGACAGTTCGCTGAGCTGCATATGCACGATGTAAGCGTTTTCAGTACGTGGGTTATACTTCGATCAAGAGCACTTGTTACAAACGTCTTGAGAAGCTAAGCTGAATAGCTGCAATGTTAAATCGGGGTAGTCTCCTCTTCTATTCTTACTTCAGCTGTATCACTCAGGTTACCTTATTAAAGTCAACATTGCATCCACATTTGAACTTGAATGTCTGTCTAATCACTCATCGCATTTCCAGGTTCATTCCTCACATGCCTAGTTCTATTAGCCGGGATTCTCTGGACTTTACGGTACAGAAAGCCAATATGAAGCAGCACAAGTGGAATATATTGATGAATATGAATCATCAGACAGTACAGCAAGCTTCAGGGACTGGAACACTCTCTTCTGTGCAGCTTCTCTGATTCGCTCCTTTCCACTAACATGGCAACTTCCTTCTTTTTGACCAACCTGCTCCATGAGTCTCTGGTCATGCCTGTCAGTAGTTTCAGAGGCTTCTTTTTATTTATTTATTTATTTATTTATTTATTTATTTATTTATTTTCCTGATTTGTCCCCTTTCGATTTTGAAAAGTCCTGGAAACATTTGGAATCAGTTTGGGTCACATGATGCACATGGCTTTTGGGTAGTGAAGAGATAGACAAAAGGAGAGGAGAGACTCTTTTGGTTGAAGAGGAAAGACAAGTGGTTCATCAAAAGAGAAGATCTGAGGCCTGAACCTGGCAGCTTGAAAATTACTCCTGGTGCATGTGTGTACATGCTGTGCAAAATCCAGAGAGGATAGAGGAGAAGGCATTGTGGCATGGCCATCCCCCTGGGGGTTGATTTTTCACTTTGCTTCTTTCTGTCTAAATCTTGGAAGGGAGAAAGCACAATTTACGTGAGTTTCCTGGTTGCCGCTAGCTTTAAATGATCTAGGCAGGGAACAGGATTAGGAGTTGGAAACAGACTGTGAGGAATAAACATGTTTAACACTGAAGAATCTTGGGAGCTGTGTGCTAGCTCAAGCATAATACACTCAGCAAATATTTGTTGTCAATGGTGATAATGAGAATATTAGGATTATGACCATTTTGATGAGTTGTTTTTCTTTCACATTTTCTGAAATAGAAAATAAAATACAGACAACACATGTACGGAGTATAAAATATTTTCTTCCTTAAGATTTTCAGGAAACTTTCTTCCATTTCCAGATGGGAAACATTTACATGGTATCAGTTAGCACTTAGTAGGCTGGTCCTGTAGCCTAGTGATTAACGGAGCCAGATCTCATATGGCTATTCATGGTCTGAGTCTTGGCCTTTGTAGCTAGAGAAACATGCTGGCTACATGTGCACACATGCCCCAAGTCCCACAGGTTAGAGAAATGGAGAAGATATTGTGGCATGGCCATGCCCCACTGGGAGGTGCTTCCTCCCTTTCTCTGTCTCTATCTTACAATAGTGATAAAATAAATAAATAAATAAATAACAAAAGAAAACATTTATTGACCATCACTGGAGTTTTGTAGTGGTGTTCTTTTCTAATTTCTCATATTACTACATTCCATTTTCTGGTTCAATTCTTTATTGAATACCCATGATATGTGAGATGCTTATGATATAATATTTTTAATCCTTACAATAGTTTTGCAAGTTAACTGTTACTATCCACAATTTATAGATGAGCAACTGTCTTTGTTATTTATTGCTGTGTAACAAGTTATCACAAAACTTAGTGGCTTGAAACAACAAACATTCATTATCTTGTAGTCAAGACCAGACAAAAGTTAATGCAAGGTTGGACTGGTCTAGATATGGAAAATTCAAGATATATGTTGTAGGTAGAATCTGCAAAACTTTTGAAGGATTAGCTGTGGAATAAGTGAGGAAGAGTAAGCAATAAAATATAATTCATAAGATTGACTTTAGCTGCCCTTTACTAAAATTGAGAAAGAGTGAGATGTAGTTTAGATGGAGAGAGTGAGAATTTTTGTTTGGATATATTCATTTTGAAGCATCTATGAGACAGCCATATGGACATACAAAGATGAAATTCTGGAGTGCAGAGAAGAGACACAGTTTAGGTCACATAATAAGGCTAGTAATAGGGCCCTGAAGCTCATGTGACACAAGCTATGTAGTGAATTTAGTTGCATGCCAAAGATCAGGTGAGAAGTGAGGCCAGAAGTCTGACTGCTTTTTCCTATTTCCAAAATCCCTTTCTTAGTGCTTGGGATGAGTCATGCCCACAAACATTAACAAATCATTTTGGCCCATTAAAAAACAACACTCTTCCTACATTCTGTCCTTGCCATAGTATCTTTGTGATGGGTGAGTCACGCCCACAATCATTACCTGACCATTTTGACTTACTGATAAGGATAACAGAACTCTTTCAACATCCCATCCTTGGGACTGTATCTTGTGATGTATGTAAGCCCCCTTATCTCTGTTACAGTACACACTTTGCTGATCCCTTCCTCAAACATAGACTTCCCTTTTCAATAACCAACCTAAAAATTGTAAAACCTACCTATAAGCTACAAGCCCCCATTTCCAGATGTCCTGCCTTTTGGAGCCAGACCAATGAAAGAACTCTTTTCACCAAATTCCAAACCTTGTCTCTCACTCTCAAGTCAAATAAAAGGAACCCCTATATCTGATCACCCCCCAAAAAGGCATGTTTGCCTCTTCTCTGGGCCAGGTCTCAGTCACATACATTCATGCTTAGAAATAAATCATATTAGTTATTCTTTCTGCAGAGATGGTTATTTTTTATTTTTTGGAGAAATTTTGCTATAAGGCATGTGCACTCTCCAGAAAGACAGAGAGAGACAGACAGAAAGTGAGAAATCACCCTCCTGGGGGGATGGATACACCAAAATCCCTTCTCCTTCATTCTCCCCTCAGGATCTTGGGCACACATGCACACACACCCGGTGTGAGTTTTAGCCACTGGGTCTAGGACTCAAATTGTGGTCGGCTATATGGGAGGCCAGCGACATAGCCATTATGCCAACTGCTGGTCCCCAGAGATGGTTATTTCCATTGAAAGGAGCAAGAGAGAGAGGAGAGCAGAAAGTTTCCTCCCAGTGTCCAGTTCAAAGGTAGCTCAGTTTCTTGCCCTAGGCTTTTATTATAATTATTATTATCAACATTTATTAGTATTTGCAGAGGATTGATTAAGAGGAATGCATTTCTCAGGTGTTGGCAAAGAAATAGGATACTTCTAGAGGGAAGGAGCCCTTGATTCTAAGATCTGTCCATGTGAGGGCTTCTAAGAGCATCTGGACTTGTTTATTCCAGAGAGAGAACAGATCTGGGGACTCACAGCATCAGAGGAGTTTAAAAAGAGAGAAGGAGAGAAGAAGGTTCCACATGGCTCCAGCGAACTAGGTATTTCAGGGAATGAAGATTTTCTACTGATAATTCAGCCTCCAGCAAATGAGCTAGCGGCAGAGGAGGCTGGGCCTTCAGAAGAAGGTTCCACATGGCTCCAGCGAACTAGCGATCACAATGGAATGGCAAAGAGATTCTAGATCACCTCTGCCTGCTTGCTCCTGAACATTCAGACTGAACTTCAAGAATTTGAAAGAAACACACCATCCATCAGATGACAAGAAATTACTGCCGGATCACGAGAAATATGGGAAAATGAGAAAATATCTCTCCTCCAAGGGAAAAGAGTAACTCTTCTTCATCCATAACTAGTTCGGTGAAAATCATGGAAATGTCTGATAAGGAATTTAGAGCATTCATAATGTCAAAGCTAACAGAGATGGAAGAGAAGAGAGATATTGAACTGCTAAAGAGAGAGAAAGAAGTTGACAAGTTCCAGGAGATGAGGAAATTCTTGCAAGATCTAAAAGAGGAATTATACACTTTACAAAAGACTCAAATGGAACTGTTAGAGATGAAGTCTATAATACAGGAAGTCAAAATCTCCCTTGAAAGTATTAAAAGCAGACTAGATCATTCAGAAAATAGAATCTCAGACATAGAAGAGAAAATTGCTGGCCTAGAAAAATCCACCACGAAGACTGAGAAAATGGTCCAAAAA
>NW_006199750.1:120766-140470 GCF_000334495.1 Tupaia belangeri chinensis
TTTCAGGAAAAAAAAATATATCTATTCAATGACTGCAGTAGGATATGTAGCCCCAGCTAGGTGCTACTTTATAGGATGTGTAAAGTTAGACTTGTGTTCATGGAAATGTATATATCACCTGTGTTTGCTATGAAAACATTTAGATTAATTAAGGTCTTTAGTAATTCAATAAAATGTCGGGGGGGGGAATCAGCAGTTAGCGTAATGGCTATGTCACTGGACTCCCATGTAGTCGACCGCGGTTCGCGTCCTGGACCCAGTGGCTTAAAACTCACGCCGAGTGCGTGTGCGTGCGTGCCCAAGATCCCGAGAGGAGAATGGAGGAGAAGAGATTGCAGCGTGACCATCCCCCCTGGGAGGTGATTTCTTGCTTTCTGTCTCTATGTCTCTCTCTGTTTGGCGAGCGCACGCGTCCTATAGTGAAAATCTCTCAAAAAAATAAATAAAATGAAATAAAATAAAATAAAATGTGGGGGGAAAACAATATAGAAAGCAAATATAGATACCGGAGACAGTGTGGGAGGAGAGTGGGAGATGGCAGAGGGTAAGAGACAGGGAATCAAGGATGGGGGGGAAAAAAGCAAAACATACAGAAAACAAGAAATGAAAGATTATTTGCTGACAATAACATGTTTGTTGATGTGCTTGATTGAGACAATATACAGTGTACTCTGGATGGAAAATCTCATTTTGTATGTTGTAATGATGTACAGCGAATGAATGCAAATAAATAAAGTGAAATGAAAAAAAAAGAGAGAGAGAAGAAAGCCTCCTTCTGCCCGACTCCATGCTGTCAATTTGTGAGCTCTTCCCATAGTGAAAGCCTCCACAGTCCCTCATATGAAAAACAAAAATAAATAAACAAACAAAAACCCTCTTAATCTTGAACAATTCACCGCAGCACTGGCCCTTCTTGCAGGCAGAGGTGACTGGGAGACTAGTGTTGCCCATCCAGAGCTTCTGGTGGACAGTGGTAAAAGAGCTTTTTCTGCCTCAGGGAAGGGAAACAGCAGGCATTGGTGACCAAAGTCCCTGAGGGCCACCCCCAATCCCTACCTCTAACGAAAGTAGTCACCTGCATTCTGTATAATGATTCCCTTTCCCTCAGTGTGGATCCTGGCTGTGGTTTTCCTCACTCACTCTCCCGCCTGTAGATTATAAAGTTGCAATATCTATATGTCTTTTTTTTTTTTCCCAAAAAGGAAATGTGTGAGAGAAAGGAGAGAGAGAGAGAATCCCCCCAGTAGGGCCTAATCATGTCAAAATCCTTTTTCCCTCCATCCTATTAGGTTTCCGGGCATGTGCGCATCTGCTTAGCATGTTTTTCAATCCACCTGGGCCAGGATTTGAACTACGACAGGCCGTGGGGGATCAGGACCTCTCTGCACAGTGTTTAACCATGGCACTTCTTGGCTGCCCCTTATTTCCTTTCTTGACTGCAGTTACACTTACTTTATCAAAATGTAGATTGTGCTAATAAGGCAGTTGTGGCTGTATTGCTTTTAGGTTTTCATCAGTTATAGCTGTTCCTCCCTCACTTGGTGCCGCTTAGATTAAAAAAAATCTTAGACAGTAGAGAGTGTGATTTTTATCCAAGAAGACTTCAAAAAGTTTGTGAAAAATGGAATTAACGTATGAATTTATTTTTGTGCCCCAAACGGTGAAATCCATGCACAGATTTTTCATTACAGGCATTTTCCATGAACTTGTGAAGACCCCCTCATGTACTATGAAAGGATAATTTGCATGGAACCACATTCACAATGTCCAGCTTTCCCCTCTTTTATTATTTGTTTAAGAGGAAGGAGAGGGGAATGTTAATTAAATCCTGCTGGTGTTAATTACATTGTTGAATATGCTGATTTTTTTTTTTCCTTAAAGAAAACTTTTTTGTTTTCCTTTTTATCAAACTAGAGTTTCAGTGAAACTGGGATACTGTCTAAATTATTCAGTATTTTTAGAAGCATGGCCAGGGAGAAGTTCAGCGTGAACATCTCACTAAGAATCTCTGACCCAGAGATCCTGCAAGCATGGCCAGTACATATCAACACCTGCGTCTGTGATCAGTCAAAAACTGATAATGTTACTAAAGCTTTGCTAAACTGGGCTTTATTGTAGAGGACATATGTTCACCAGAAAGACAGAGAGAAACAGAGACAGAAAGCAAGAAATCACCCCCAGAGGGGATGGCCACGCCGCACGCACCTGGCGTGAGTGTAAGCCACTGGGTCCGGCACCCGAACTGTGATTGACTACGTGGGAGTCCAGTGACACAGCCATTACATCAATGCTGGTCCCAAGCTTCACTCATTCTTTTACCCTAGTAAATGCTGTAGTTACATCGTTACACCATCCCTTGACCTTCTGTATCCTTTGCCACTCCTGACACTAATCAAATTCAGTCTAGAATGAATTGAAGTGTGGCACATATACCTATGGAATACTACTCAACCATAAAAAAATAAAATAAAATAAAACGAGACCCTGGCTTTTGATAGCAAGTGGACAAATGTGGAAGATTTACTGCTGAGTGAAGCAAGTCAGTCTATGAAGGAGAGACATTGTATGTCTCCACTTGAGATATACAGACTGTTCACTCTATGGCTGAAACGGAAAGATTAGAGGACATAGAAATAGGGGAAATGGTTATGGACACAGTGTGGGAAGAGGGTGCAGAAGGAGAGTCTGAGGAAAGACATTAAGGAGAAAAATAGAGAACAGAGAAATGGATTATTATCTGCTGATGATAATGTCTATAGTATCCCCAACTGGACTGGTGTGAAGTATGTTCATGTTGGAAAATTCACTTTATAAGCTAAGCAATGGATAGTGGTTGAGTGTATAAAATAAATTAAAATAAAATATATTAAATAAAAAAGAAAACTTTGAATTAAAAAAAAATTGCCCTGCTGTGCCACAGAGCTCACTCACAAGCAAGTTCCTAGTGTCTTTTTATTTATTTATTTTTAATTGCCAGAGGGCACATGTGCTTGCCAGAGAGAGACAGAGAGGGGGGGAAGGGGAGAAAGCATCCCTAAAGGAGGGTAGTCATGCCACAATCCTTTCTTCTCCTCTCCATCTTGTCAGGATTTGGGGTACACATGCATGCACACACATACACCCGGGGTATTTTTAAAAATTATTTATTAATTGTATTTATTCATTAATTTATTTTTAATTTGACTAGAGAGAGAGAGGGAAAGTGAGAATGCAAGCCGCCAGGTCCGGGGACTTGAACCATGATCACCCATGCAGGAATGTCCAGCGCCTTAACCACCACGCCACCTGCTGGTCCCTACCTGGGGTACTTTTTAAGCTATCAAGTCTTGGGCTCAAATCATAGTCATGTGAGATCTGGTTCTTTTAACCCCCAGGCCATAGGAGTGGACTTGTACCTTTTTATTTCTTTATTTTTTGTCCTTGCATCGTCCTTTAGTTTTGAAGCGACTCTAGGTGTCCATTTCACTATAAATGTATTCAGAAATAATTCCAGCATGTATTTATATTGCTAACTCTTTTCTTCAGAACTTGCTGTGTGTCTTTACCTTCCCTGAGAGGCCTTTTCTCCTAAAAGAGGCAAGACTGAAGCTCTCTTCATGGTTCAGATTGTAGAAACCTCAATCTGGTTGTGTGCTTTGATTTATTTCTCCCGTCTGGACTCCCACTCTGTTCTCACCAGATACCCTGAACAGTCTTTCAAATTCATCAACAGCTTTTCTCATCGAGTGGTTCTTTATATAGCCTTTTATGGGACCAGCGCTGTCAGTTTCTCTGCAATATTTGCTTTGCAAAGGGTTTTTCAATGATGACCTGCTGGCTATCCCAGAAGTGGTTTGCTGATGGCTGACAATAATGGCGGCAGATTGTCCCACTCCACACTGCCCTCCGTAGTCAAAGCCGGCACCGCAGACACAGGGGCTGTCTGTTTTCCACTCGTGACAACCCTTTTACAGACAGCCTGTAAACAGCTTGGGTGGTATTGGCATGACACTGTCTAACTTTTCTGCCTCCTCTTTTTAGATTTTCTGCTTGTTGCTTTGCTCACGTGGATCCGTGTGTCTAAATATATTACTGAAGACCTTGAAGATGGTTTTTATTCAACTTCACATTGTTGATTTTTAAAAATTTAGGCAAAATTTGCAAACAAAGAAATATACTCTTCCTAAAGTGCAATTCAATGAAATCTAACAAATTAAACACCTCCATCAAAGTCATAAACTGTTTTCATACCTTAGATAGTTTCTACTCTCTTCATCCAATAAATCCTCATATTTCATAAGCATTCACTGTTTTGATTTCTATTTCCACTTTCATGAATTTATATAAACCTAATCTGACAGATATACCTACTTGTGTGTGTGTGTGTGTGTGTGTGTGTGTGTGTGCGTGTGTGTTTGAGTGTGTGTCTTTGTGTCTGACTTCTTTTAGTTATGACAATTTTAGGATGCATCAGTGTTATTGGGTCTTCGGTGGTTTATTCTTTTCTTACTGTTGGGAAGTATTCTATTCTATGAATATACTATGATTTGTTCATCCATTCTCCTGTTGACGAACTTTTTGGGTAGTTTAGAGTTTGGGTATATATGAATAAAGTTGTTATCAATCTCCCTGTAGAAGACTATGTGGGCCTTAATTTACTGGGGTAAATATGTAAGAGTGTCATTGTTGGGCCGGCAAGTGGCATGGTGGTTAAGGGCTCTGGACTCCCACATGACCGAGTTCGAGTCCCACAGTTCGAGCCCCAGATCTTGGCTTGCTTTCTCATCTTCTTTCCCTCTTTCTCTCTCTCTCTTTCACCCTGTCTTCAGATCTAAATAAATAAAATAATTTTTTTAAAAAGAGTGTCATTGTTGAGTCATTGGGTAAGTGTACACTGAACTTCATAAAAAATTGCCAAAGAATTTTCCAAAGAAACTGTACCACTTCATATTCTTACATCAATGTATGGGAAATCTGTTTTTTCTACAGCTTCATTAATTCTTGGTATCATCTGTCTCTGAGCAGGTGTGCTGAAAATAATTCTAGCAGGTATGATATTTATTTACGCTTTCCTAACGATGCTGAGAAACTTTCTGTGTATGTTTTCACCATTCATGTGTCTTGTTTGGCAGTGTCTCTTCAAGTCATTTGCCATTTTTAATTCTGCTGTTTTTCTCTTTCATTTCTATTTGCAGGAATTCTTTGTATATTCTGAGTACTCTCTCACATCTATAAATGTATTCCCAGTCTGTGGTTTGCCTATTAATTTAATTTTATTTCAGTTGCATGTATTTCTTCCGTGAGTGACAGAGAAAGAAATAAGCATTCCCCCCCACACACCCACCCACCCAGCAGGGCCCTCCTCGGCTACCCACCTCAGCCTCAGTCAGCCTGGATCATGGGCATGCGCATACCCTGACACCACCTAAGAGAGGCCTTAGGATGCAAACCCAGAACCTCCCCTTGAGGTACGCCATGGCAAAGTGTCACATTATTGCTGTGCCACCGCCTGGTTCCCCATTTACTTTCTTAACCACGTCTAGATGAGCTGGAGTTTTACATTTTTAATGCAGTCTAATTTATCTGTTTTTCTTGTATCACTTTCCTCATGCTGCTGTAGAAATACTTCTGCCTACTCTGATGCTGGGAAAATATCTATTTGCCAGTATCTTCTTTTCGGTTTATAGATTTAGATTTTATGTTTAGAGAAACATAAAAAAACAAAAGTGAAAATAAATTTAAAAAGCAAAATCCCTGAATTTCTAGTGAACTTAGAAACAGAAAGCTGAATTCCTTCTTGAATTAATTTTTGGTTATAGTAGGAAGTGGAATTTGTGCTTCACCATCTTCCGTATGCCTCGTTTTAAAGCAACATTAAAAAAAACTTGTCCTCATTGGTGCCTTTATAGAGAAATAATTCACTGTAGTGTGTGGGTCTGTTTTATATATATATATATATATATATATAAAACCATAGGTTAGTTTAATTTTAACACCCATCATGCCGTGAATTCCTAGGGAATAGGTTCCAGTAGCTCAGGCTCCTTTCCATTGGTTCTCACAGTGTTCTTCTCTGGGTGGAGCAGGCTGGCACGTTAGTTGAACCCAGGTCTCTTTCTCTTTGGCTTCCTTCTTTTTCTGATCATTCTCCTTCACACGTTTTAGGAAGCTATCTCTGCTCTTAGAATGCTTAATATGCTCAATATGCACATTAATTCTCTTGGCAAGAATCTTGCCCTTAACTTGTTTGTTTACAATGCCAACAGCATGCTGGGTAACATTGTAGGCTCTTCCAGTTTTGCCATGGTAACATTTGTAGGGCATTCCTTTTTGAACAGTACCATTCCCTTAATGTCTACAGTATCACCTTTCTTGTGATTCGTGTATATGTTGCCAAAGGAACCACTCCATGTTTTCTAATATATTGGGCACCTCTCCTCTTTCTCTTCATGTTTGTCATTTTGGTTAGTTACTGGAAGATGGTGGTTCCAGCCAAAAGGAAGCATGTATGGGTCTACTTTTGAACTCTCTTTTCAATTCCACTAATCAATTGGCAGACCTGTATTGCAATGCCATACTGTCTTGAGTACTATAGCTTTAGAATAAGTCTTCAAATCAAGCAGTATACATTCTTCTACTTGCTTCTTCTTTTCCAAATTTGCCTTAGCTATTCTAAGATCTTTGCATTTCCATGGACATTTTAGAATTGGCTCATCAATTTTCTTAATTAAAAAGGTCTGCTGGGATTTTGAATGGACTTTTAAAAATCAAGAATGGATATTAGGGGCCAGAAGATGGTGTGGAGATTAAGGCAACTGGATTCGCATGGCCGATTCTTCAGTTCAAGTGCCAAACCTGGCAACTTGAAAATCACACCGGGTATGTGTGCATCATGTGTCTCCTTCTGTTCCATTCCTTTCTTGGGATTTTGGGGACACATGATGCACACATACCCGGTGTGATTATATACACACACACACACACATACACACACACATTTTTTTCTTTTGATTTTGTGTGACAAATTATATTGATTGTTTTTCTTTCTTTCTTTCTTTCTTTTTGGAGAGATTTTTCGCTATAGGGTGTGTGCACTTACCAGAAAGACAGAGAGAGAAAGAAAGCAAGAAATAACCCTCCGGGGGATGGCCACGCCACAATCTCCCTTCTTCTCCATTTTCCTCTCAGGATCTTGGGCACACACACACATGTGCCTGACATGAGTTTAAGCCACCAGGTCCAGGACTCGAACTGCAGTCGACTACATAGGAGTCCAGTGACATAGCCATTACACTAACTGCTGGTCCCTCTTTTTATTTTATTTACTTATTTTTTTTTGGAGAGATTTTCACTATAGGGCACGTGCGCTCGCCAGACAGACAGACAGAGAGAGACATAGAGACAGAAAGCGAGAAATCACCCCCAGGGGGGATGGTCACGCCGCAATCCCTTCTCCTCCATTCTCCTCTCGGGTTCTTGGACACGCACGCACACGTGCCCAGAGAGAGTTTTAAGACAAGGGGTCTGGGATGCGAACTGCGGTCGACTACGTGGGAGTCCAGTGACATAGCCATTACGCTAACTACTGGTTCCCTCCCTCTTTTTATTTTTTAAAGAGATTTTTGCTATAGGTCATGTGCCAGGGAGACAGAAAGCAATAAACAGAAAGTGAGAAAACAACCCCCCCCTACTCTCACCCTCCCCAGGGGAATGGCCATGCTGCAATCCATTCTCTTCCATTCAGGCACATGTGCCCAGTATGAGTTTTAAGCCACCAGGTCTGGGATTCAATGTGGGAGTCCAGTGATGTAATTGTTATGCCGTCTGTTGGTCCCATACTGACTGTTTTTCAAATGATAGGATTTATAGGATTTACAGGATTAACCTCAGTTAGTCATGATATATTATTATTTTTGTATATTGTTGGAGTTAATTAATTTATTGATAACTTGTTTAATGATATTCCTATGAGATATTGACCTGTAATTTTCTTTACTTTCATTTATTTATTTATTTATTTATTTATTTATTTTGCGGTCAGGTTTGGTATTACTGTTATGCTAGCCTCATTAAATAAATTGGAAAATAATCCTTGTTTTTCTAATTTCTGGAATAATTTGTATCAAAATGGTATTATTTCTTGCTTAAAGATTTGATAAAATTCACTAATCAGACCATTTGTGCTAAGATTTTTGTGTGTGCGTGGGAAGGTTTTTGATTGCAAATTCAATTTCCTTAGTAATACAGGAATATTTAAATCCCTCTTCTTCACATGTTAATTTTGATCATTTATATTTTTCAGGAAAGTTTTCTATTTTTTTCTAAATGGTAGCTTTTATTAGCAAAATGTTGTTCATCCTATTTCCTTATTATCATTTTAATATCTGTAGGCCTCACAGTCCCTCTTTCCTTCCTAATGCTGATATTTTGTATTTTTTTCTTTCATTGGTTTCTCTTATATTTACTATTTCCATCTTTCCTTCTTTTTATCAGCGTTTACTATTTCTTTTCATTGCCAGAGGGCCCATGGGCTTGTCAGAGACAGAGAGACAGAGAGACAGAGAAGGGAAAGTGGAGAAAGCACTTCTTTTTCTCCTTTTCATTGTATGTTCATAAATTTTTTTTAGTGTTCCATTTTGATTCTTCTTTTGGCTTTTTAGCTATCCTACTTTGTACTTTTTAGTGATTGCTCTGGAGATTACAATATACACTCTTATTGCAATTTTCCCAGAGTTAATATTGTGATTCTAACATTCACATAAAATGTAATCATCTTTCAACAGTATAATTCCATTTACCTTTTCCCATCTTTTGTGATATTATTGTCACATACGTAACTAGTACATTTGTTATAAATCTCATAATACAATATGTTCTGGGTTTTGGGAGATTTTTTTCCTCTATGAAAGGGAAATCATCAACCTTTTTCCTGAAGGATCAGTTGGTACATACTTTAGGCTTTGAGAGCCACATGTGTTATTCGTTGCCTTTTTTTAATTTTTGTTTTCGTAATTCTCAAAAAAACAAACAACGAAACAGGTAGAGCTGTGGCATGGTGGTTAAGAAATTTGGATCCCACATGGTTGATCGTATGGTTTGAGAAACATGTCAGGCACGTGTGCGTGCATGCCCAAAATCCTGGAGGGAGAAGTAGCAGCAGGACTACTCCCTACGGGGGGTGCTTTCTCACTTTCCTTATTCTCTCTCTGTCTCTCTGTTTCTCTCAGGTGAATGCATAAGTCCTCTGTGGGGGAAGATCTTAGTATCATCAGGCCATTCAAAATCAAGCCTTGAGCTGGGTGAGATCCACATGCTGTGGTATGCTTGCTTCTCCTCCAAAAAGTTCATGAATTTTTTAAAAAGAAATTAAGATAAGAAAAAATACAGGTTTTTATTTTTACCCATAAACCTACCAATTTCGTGTTCCTTTTTTCCCTCCTGTAGATGTAAATTTTGTTTCTCATCATTTCCTTTTAGCTTAAATAATTCCCTTTAACATTTCTTATAGTACAGGTATCATGAGTTCTCTATTTTTTTTTTAATTTACTTCATATTAAGAGAATATATTGTTAGATACAGTATTCTGGGTTGTCAGTTTTCTTTTTTTCCCATCTGTCTGTAAATCTGTCGTTCCATTGCTCACTGTCACATTTTGTTCTGATAAGACAGCAGACATAATTGTTCTCCTTTGTGTGATGTTCCTTTTCTCTGTCTCCTCGTGACCTGTAGAATCCCAGAATTCGCCCTTCCCCAGAGATTTGGCATTCTAATTCTCAGTACTGTGAATGTGATGAGGTATCAAGCTCTAATTATGACATATTGTATGGCAAAGGTATTTTGTGATGTCCTCGAGGTTTCGATCAGCTCACTTTAAGTTACTCAGAAGAGAGGCTATGTGGGTGAGTCTAGTGCCAACATGTGGAAGAGGAAATTAGAGAGGTTCAGTGTGTGGAAGTTGGCATTGAAGATGGGAAGAACCACAGGAGAGGAAATATGGGTGATTTCCAGGATAAAAGAGCAACCTGTGGATGACAGACTGAAAGGAAAAAGGAACCCCCGACAAACCAACAAGAAACTGGATTTTTTTCAACAACTTGAAGTTGGAATTGGGTTCTTCCCCAGAGCCTCCCGATAAAAGCCCAGTCCTGCCAACATCGTGATGATTTTTTAAAAATCTGCATTTATTTATTTTTGAGAGGTTTTTGCTATAGGGCGCATGCACTCGCCAGAAAAACAGAGAGAGACAGAGAGACAGAAAGCGAGAAATCACCCCCTGGGGGGGAATGACCACGCTACAATCCCTTCTCCTCCATTCTCCTCTTGGGATCTTGGGCACGCACGCACACACGCCCGACTTTAGTTTAAGCCACCTGGTCCAAGACTTGAGCCGTGGTCCACTACGTGGGAGTCCAGCGACATAGCCATTACGCCAACTGCTGGCCCCTGTTTATTATTTTTTGTATTACATTTAATTACATATATCTTTATGATGTATAGCATTTCTTTTTCCAGCAAAATTACCATGCATATGAGTCAAGGCAAAGACATTACTATCCACATCATCAACAGCAAATAGCTTTTCATTTTTTTCAGATTATTATTATTCTTTTCTTCTTTTTTAAAATGTTCACCCACTATACATCATTTGACTTGTAAAGATAATTTACCTAACATGAAATACTTCTCATACCAGTCCAGTTGAGAATACTATACATATTATCATCAACAGGTAATAAACCATTTCTGTGTCCCGCAAATGCCATGCCTGTTTTTCTCCTAATTTCCATCTCTACACTCTTCCCTTCTCTCTCACCCCCCACATTGTTCCACACTGTTTTCAGTGTCCATAACTATTTTCACTGCTTTTATGCCTTCCAATATTTCAATCTCTACCACAGAGTGCAAATAGTCGGTATATATTAAGTGGATACATACAATATCTTTCTTTCTTAGCCTAGCTTGTTTCATTTAGCAATAAATCTTCCATATTTGACCACTTTCTATTAAATGCCAAGATCTTGCTGTCTTTTATAGCTGAACAGTATTCCATGGAGTGTATTTGCCACAGTTTTGCAATCCATTCATCTGTTTGTGGACATTTGGATTGATTACATGTTTTAAAATCGTGAATAATGCTGTAATAAACATGGACGCGCAAGCGCTTTTCCAGCTGAGCATTTCCCCCGTCCTTTGTGTAGAGACCCAGAAGTGGGATTGCTGGATCATATGGTAGTTCTGTTTGTAGATCTTTGAGGAAACTCCACATTGTTTTCCACAGTGGCTGAACCAATTTACATTCCCACCAAAAGTGTAGAAGAGTTCCTCTTTCACCACAATCCCACCAACACTTACACACTTATCACATTTTGTGTTTTTAATCTTCGCCATTCTGACAAGGGTTAGTTAGGTGGTATCTCATAGAGGTTTTAATCTGCATCTCTTTATGATGAGGGATGTTGAGCATTTCCTCATATGCTTTTTGTCTGTTTGTATGTCTTCCTTAGAGAGAATTTTGTTCAGCTCTTTTTCTCATCTTTTAATTGGGTTAATCTTTTTTTCTTTTTCTTTTTCTTTTTCTTTTTTTTTTTTTTTTTCAGGTAAGCCACTTGAGTTCCTTATGTATTCTGGTTATTAGTCCCTTATCTGAGACATAGTATACAAAAATATTCTCCCATTCTGAGGGTTGTTGATCACACTAATTACTGTGTCCTTTGCTGTGCAGAAACGTTTTTATCTGATATAGTCCGACTCGTTTATTTCAGAGATTATTGCCTGTGCTTTGGTGGTCTTTGCCTACCCCAGCGTCTTCTGAAGTTTCCCCATTGTTTTCCACCAGTAGTTTTATAGTTTTAGGTCTTAAGGTCAGATCTTAGATCCATTTGAGTTGATATTTGTTAATGGTGAAAGATGGGGATTTAGTTTCATCTTTCTGCAGGTGGATACCCAGATTTTTCAGCACCATTTGCTAAAGAGGTTTTCCTTTTCCCACCAGATTGACTGGTATCCTTTGTCAAAAATCAGTTGGGTGTAAATTTGGGTGTTTATTTCTGGGATCTCTATCCTATTCCACTGGTCTACCTGTCTGTTTTTATGTCAATACCATGTTTTTTAGTTATCACAGCTTTATAGTATATTTTGGGGTCAGGGAGTGAGATGCTGCCCACTCCACTGTTCTTGCACAGGATGGCTTTGGAAATACTAGGTCTTTTATGATTCCAGAAAATTCTATAATTGTCTTTTCTAGATCTTGGAAGAATGTCTGTGGTATTTTTATTGGAATTGCATTAAATATGTAGATTACTTTTGGTAGAATTGCTATTTTGATTATTTTAATTCTTCCAATACAGGAAATTTAGTTAGGTTTAACCCTAGATATCTTATACATTTTGTGGCTATGGTAAAAGGGATTCCTTTCTTCAGATCTACCTTGTTCAACTTGTTGTTTGTATATAAAAATGCTATAGATTTTTGGATGTTGATTTTGCATCCTGACACTTTACTATATTCATTTATTACTTCAAGAAATTTTTTTATGGAAACCTTTGGGTCTTCTAAGTATTTTATCATGTCATCTGCAAGCAAAGATATTTTCAACTCTTCTTTGCCTGTTTGAATGCTTTTTATATCGTTCTCTTTTCTGATTACATTGGCTAAGACTTCCAGCACTATATTAAAAAGTAGTGGAGAAAGTGGGCAGCCTTGTCTAGTACCAGTTTTTAGTGGAAAAGTTTTTAGCTTTGCCTCATTCAGTATAATATTAGCCAATGTTTTTCATATATGAATTTTATTGTATTGAGAAATGACCCTTCTCTGCCAATCTTGCTGAGAGTCTTAATCATTAAGGGAGATTGTATTTTATCAAATGCTTTCTCTGCATCAATTGAAATGATCATATGGTTTTTATCTTTCTTTCTGTTAATTTGGTGTATTATATTCATGGTCTTGCATATGTTGAACCACCCGTGCATCCCTGAACTAAAGCCTACCTGGTCATGATGAATACATCTATACTCATGAGATATTGATCTATAGTTTTCCTTTTTTCTAACTTGATTTTAATCTCCTGAGACAAAGTAGTGAGCTTTGTCTGAGCTCACCCAGATTTCTGACCTAAAGAACTATGAGATTTAAAAATTTGGTATGTGTTTAAACTTTTGTCTTTGTGGTTATTCTGTTACATGGCATTATAAAATTAATACAAGGAGACTTCAGAAAGTTCATGAAAAGTGGAATTAAATTAAATTTGCACTTGGTACAAAAATACTTTTGAGATATGTGCAGTTTTTTTCTGTAATACAAATATTACATAAATTTCTGAAGACCCCTTCTCTACCTTATCAAGGCATTTATCTTTGTTGTTCAGGAACTGGATAGTGATATGCTCAAATATGATTTTCTTAGTATTTTCTTGTTTAGAGTTCAGTGGACATTTGGAATCTGTAGGTTTAAGTTCTGTTTCTATAAATCACATTTAAGAAAATTTCAGCCATTATTCCTTCAAGAAAAATTTTTTTTGAGAGGTTTCTGCTATAAGGCATGTGTGCTCTCCAGAATGACAGAGAGAGACAGAGAGACAAAAAGCAAGAAATCACCCTCCATGGGGGATGGCCATGCCACAATCCTTTCTCCCCCATTCTCCTCTTGGGATCTTGGACACACACGCACACACACTCAGTGTGAGTTTAAGCCGCTGGGTCTGGGACTCAAACCATGGTCAACTACATGGGAGTCCAGCAACATAGCCATTACGCCAACTGCTGTCCCCCCAAAAACCTTTTTTTATCAGTCTCCTTTCTCTCCCTTCCTGGGACATCAGTTGCATGAATACACTATATATACCTGATGTCTCATAGATATGTAATGTGCTCCATTTTTTTTCAAGAGATTTCTTATCTGTTTACTCTTTCTGTTCATAATTTTTCTTTAAGTCGTTGTATATAATTATTAAATTCCTTATCTGCAAATTCTAACTTCTTTGCTATTTTGTAATTTGTCTGCTTTGGTTACATTGAGTGTGTGTGTGTGTGTGTGTGTGTGTGTGTGTGTGACTTTTTCCCCTCCTTTTCAGTCACTTATATTAATATGTGTATATATATATATATATGTATATACATTATATATATAGTTTTTTATATATACATATTTATAATTCTGTTATAGTTTGAATTATAAATGCAATAGTCCTTATTAAATTTCTCAAATTGCTCCAGCTTTGGCCATCAGGAACTCTTCTAGTAGGCTCCTCCTCCTGTGTGTTTATATGTCTGTGGGTTTTGTGCACTTTCCTAGTCTCTGACGTTGTAAGATGCTCCAGGCTAATCTGGTATATTCTTTTCCTCAGTACTAGAAACAGCTGTTTCTCTAAGGATCTCTGTCCTTTTATTGGAGAATGGTGTCCAAAATAAATATCTGGGATCTAACTGTGCTCATTGCCACTACATTTGTTGTTCCTCGGTTTTCTCATCTGAGAAAATAAGGAAGTTTATGCGTGTCTACTAGCCCATGTATAACAGCCCATCTATAACTGTTTCTATATGCAGCCATCTGGGTCTATAAGACGCCAAACGTGAATTCATATCGACATTGTCAACTCTAATCTAGTACCATGTGGGCCATTTTACCTCCTCCCTGCCACTCAGTTTACACCCTCCACAATCTGCCACCCATTTACATCATTTCGAATTCCAGTATACACATATGGTGGTATTAGAATTAATTCATACTTCCATACCAAACAACTTTTTCAGCTGGAATATTGTGGTTGCATACAGTATTTTTGCCTTAGTTTTATACAGTCCTCTCTTTTCCAAAGTTATTTGGGACAGTACTTTCCCCTCATCCTCTCCAGAGAGGATGTTTCACACATTTGGAAGACACTTAGATATTTTGTCACAGTCTGCCTTTGATTCTGAAGGGATTGTGGAGTGGTCATTTCTTCTAGGGAGTGATTTCTTGTTTTCTGGCTTTCTGTCTCTCTGGTGTGTGCACATGCCCTATAGCAAAAAATCTTTCTCAAAAAAAAAAAAAAAAGAGAGAGAGAGAAAGAAAGAAAAATCTTACTAGAGCACTTAAAAGATTGTGCAAGAATATCAGAATAAATCAAGAATGACCCAAAGAACAAACACAGATCAAGAGCTACTAAATGTGAATATCAGTGACCAGTGAGTGTGAGAAAGCCTGAGCTAAGGAGGAGTAGAAAGGCAGGGTAGAAAAGTGACTACACTTTGTGATTCTCAAACAATCTATCATTTATTTCCTAGGTTTACTTATTAGAGAGAGACAGAGTGAGATAGTCAGTCCCAACAGGGTCTTTTTTCTTTTCCTTTTCTGGAGAGGTTGTTGCTATAGGGTGTGTGCGCTTGCCAGAAAGACAGAGAGACAGAGAGAAAGAGAGACAGAAAGCAAGAAATTACCCCCCAGGGGGGATGGCCATGCTGCAATCCCTTCTCCTCCATTCTCTTCTTGGGTATGCACGCACACACGCCTGGTGTGAGTTTAAGCCACAGGGTCCGGGACTCGAACTGCAGTTGACTACATGGAAGACCAGTAACATAGCCATTAAGCTAACTGCTGGTCCCCCCGACAGGGTATTCATGCTGTGATCCATGCCTGGTCTCTGCTGGATCAGATTGCCTGCACCTGTGTCCATGCCCAGCATGCTCAGGAAGTTCTGGGACTTCTCCCATGTGGATCCAGTTATATTACCACTGAACCACCACCCGAGCCATTAAACAATCTCTTATAGTTTAAATTTGATTTTAAGTGGATATTTCCCAAATGAAAAATCCTTTAAACCATTCTTATCTCTATCTGTGCTCAGAGATTGATTTCTTTTGACAAGCACATGCTGTAAAAAAAGGGGCATTGGGCATGCACCTAAATGTTGGGTTTGAGTCTTAGCTCTCCCAAGTGATTGTTTTTGTTGCTTATGTAATTTCTTCATGCCATTAATGCTTAATTTATTGATAGGCCATCATAAAATGAAGGAAGAAATGGAGACCAGACCTTTGTAAATTATAGAGACTCTAATATAATAGTTTTATCTACTTGCCTCCCATCTAAGTGAAGAGGGAGTGGTATTGTTTCAAGAAATATGTGAAAGGGGATAGCTGAGAGTTACATACCAGTGAGGGTGGGAGGGTGGATTCAGATAAGAAGGCCAGCTTAAATGATCAAGATATGTGCATGTGACTCAGTATGTATGGATGTGTAGGTGATATCCATAACAAACATTTTACACAGTTAGAAAACTATAGATCATCGATTCGATTTTTACTTTTCAAATTTTTGGCACTACCCAAAAAATTGAAGTTGAAGTCAAAGAGATAATTAGTCCTCTTCCTTCACTTAATATAAATCATAAACTCGAAGATGATTATTAATTTACCTCTTAGCCCTGCCACCTATAAACAAAAACAAGTACCACTTATTCTAATATTTCACCATATATTTTATGTTGACATTCTTTCATAAATATTCCTAAGATGCTTCCAAGTTTTATAAATCCCTTTAATTATTTGGAGTCTGAAATTCATTTACTTTTCTCAAAAGAATCTAATCGAAGAAAGATGTATTTATTGAGAATGGTAGATGTAGTTGGGTTTTAGGAAGATTGTCAGTAACTGATAGAAATTTTATTCTGGGGAGACCAGCAGTTAGCGTAATGGCTATGTCACTGAACTCCCATGTAGTCGACTGCAGTTCGAGTTCTGGACCCAGTGGCTTAAACTCATGCCGGTTGCGTGTGCGTGCGTGCCCAAGATCCCGAGAGGAGAATGGAAGTAGAGGGATTGAGGCATGGCCATCCTCCCTGGGGGGGTGATTTCTTGCTTTCTGTCTCTCTGTCTCTCTCTGTCTTTCTGGTGAGCACATGCACCCTATAGTGAAAACCTCTCCAAAAGAAAAATAAAAAAATAGAAATTTCATTTTGAGAAGAATTAGAGGACTAATCAGCCCAACACCACTGACTTGTTTTAACTTTTTGTTTGTTTGCTTGTTTTCTAAAATGTATTTCTTCAGAAAGACAGGAAGAGATAGCACCCAACAGGGTCTTGATGCCACGATCCACTTCCAGCTTTGGCCAGCTCCAGATCATAGGTGTGGATGTGCCTGGTGTACTCAGGAAAATCTCTGATAGGAACCTAAAACTTCTCTTGCGAGTCATCCTTGAACAATGCCGTATTTTACTTCTGCACCATCGTCTGCCCCCCACTTATCTGTTCTGATTAAAATAGATATTGGGATGAGAAATTAAAATATTCTAAATTCTCTTTTTGAAGGACAACCAAACATCTTGAACAATTGCATCCCAGAGAAATCAGGGACTGTGAGATAAAGAGACTAATGCTTCTCTTCAACAATGGGCAGGAAAGGCCCATTGTGCAAGCTCCAAATCTGACCTCCTGTCTGTTGCCCTCTAGAGCAGATCATCTTCGGGGAAATGGGCTATGTCCACTCGGAAGCAACACCCATCCCACCCATTACCAGCACTAGACCATGTTCTGGGTGGCTGAGATCTTGAAATACCCAGCAGACATCAGTCAGCTTGCTTGGCCTGAGTAAGCTTGTCCCCTGCTGTGTAAGCCCAAAGACAGAATCTGTCTCTGATGCACTTTGCCACAGGACTTACAGCGGCCAAGACAGTGAGGGGAGTAAAAATGGGACTTGGACAAGCCTGGACTGCCAGCAGGGCTGTCTGAAAGTCATGCTGGTGAAGCCTATAACCGTGTGAGTTGAAACCAGAGGTGGAAAAAGTTAGTAAGCTGCAGGCTGGGGCTGGGTGCCAGGGGCTGGCTGGCTTCATGCAGTTTGAGGAGTTTCAGAACTAAGAACTTAGTTCAAATCTGGCCTTCCAGGTCATGATGAGATAATTTTGACAAAGTAGAAGTAGGACATATTTTATTTAACAATTTGTTCACTTGGTTGGTAACATTTAAGTATTTAGACATATGGTATGTGAGCTTCCATATGTATTTTTGCCTTGAGTCTAGAATATACTAGGGACACCCTGGAAGTGACCCAAGTTCTGCTTCTGGTCTTTCCACCAACCAGCCCATAAGCCTGAACAAATGACTTAAAATCTACTTTTCTAATTTATAAAAAGAGAGTAACTGATTTAGTTTCAATGCCATTTCTGTCACTTATTAGCTATGTAATTTTGAACACGTTGCTCAGATCTCTGGGTCTCAGTCTCTTCCTGTTTCTAATTTAAGGTTTAGATCAGTCAACTACATGATAATTTGTTCTAGTTCCATTTTACATAATCTTTCTATTATTATTATTATTATCAGACTAGTTGCAGACCTTCTGTGAGAAGAAAAAAATATATTATTAGAGTAGTGACTAAGGTTGATAAAAGTTAACCTGCTTTGTGGGGCCAGCAGGTAGTGTAGTGGTTAAGGCGCCAGACTCCCACATGGCCGACCATGGCTCAAGTCCCAGACCCGGAAGCTTGAAACTCACACTGGGTACATGAGTGTGTGTGTGCCCAAAATCCTGGGAGAAAAATGGGGAAGAAGGGATTGCGGTATGGTCATCCTCCCTGGGGAATGATTTCTCACTTTCTGTCTTTCTCTATCTCTCTGGTGAATACACATGCTCTCTTTAAAAAAAAGTTAATCTGCTTTAAATTGAGATCCTTATTCCCTGCAGTACCCTCTTCACTGGTTCATCATCATCTGATAGCTCAATTATGTTCTAACTTAAGTTAAAATTATGATTGAAAAATGCAGTTCAAGGTCAAAAATCAGTTAAGTGGCAATTGCAGTTATTTGTCTTAAAGGTCCGGGTACTATTTTATAACATGGATCTGTTGATGGCAGTTGTTACAGATTAATCAGCAACCTGCCTTCTCTTTGATCATGACTCAAGTCTGCTCTGGACAAGGGCAATAATAAGGAAATAATTATGAGCCATTCCCTTGGAGTGATGAACTTGGAGCCCTTTGGATAAAAAGCCTCTCTCTGTGCTAAGCGGAGCCCTCATTACAGTTATGTGGGGAAATCAGATTAATTGTCTCTGGTCATGTTTCAGAGCACAAAGGGCAGCTACTGGTCAGTCACACCAAGTCCCCTTTGCCCTTGATCGTACATTGACACCCACAAGGCACACGTTCAAAGATCGCCTTTTCTTTTACAAGCCCTGGGAAAGCCAGTGCAGTTCACTGGGCTACCTGGTGGGCTGGAAATGCTGGAGCTTTTGCCTCAGGCTTTCTCCTGAGCACATTAGAGAGACTAAGGAAAAGCACATTTTGTAGCCCAGCCTGGTGGTGCAGTCTATTACAAATTGCAGTGCCAGACTCCACATTGCTGGTGGTGGGTTCAGGTCCCTGGACTGGCTTGAAAATACACAGGGCATGTGCCCATGTGCCCAAGATTCTGATGAGCTGGAGAGCAGAAAGGAAATCTTGGTGTAATGAAGCCCTGTTGAAGATGCCCTTCTCTCTCCCTTTTATGTGCACACATGTACTCTCTATCATGAATAAAATCAGTAAGCTTTAAAAAAGAAAGAAGAAAGAGAAGAAGGAAAGAAAGAAAGAAAGAAAGAAAGAAAGAAAGAAAGAAAGAAAGAGAGAGAGAAAGAAAGAGAGAAAGAGAAGAGAAGAAAGAGAAGAAAGAGAAGAAAGAAAGAAAGGAAGGAAGAAAGAAAGAAAGAAAGAAAGAAAGAAAGAAAGAAAGAAAGAAAGAAAAGAAAGAAAGAAAGAAAGAAAAGATCATTAGAGCAGGA
>NW_006199750.1:140482-182726 GCF_000334495.1 Tupaia belangeri chinensis
TGACTAGGGGACTTTCCCAAGTGTAGCTTCAGGGACCACGTGGATGGGCCTGTGAAGTGAAAGGCTGTCATCTCAGACTTTGTGTTCTCCAACTATTGCCATCAACTGCAAATGGTCTCTTTTCCACTTACTTCATCTTTTCTTAAAACAATTTGGCATAGGGCATGTGCACTCACTGGAGAGAGAGAAAAAGAGAGGAAAGTGAGAAAAACCACCCCCCAGGGGAATGGTCACTCTGCAGTCCCTTCTCCTCCATTCTCTTGGATTTTGGGCGTGCATGCAGTCATGCCCAGGATGATTTTCAGGCCACCAGGTCTGGGGCTTGAACTGTGGTTAGCCATGTGGGAGTCTAACATTTCAACCATCAGGCCACCTGTTGGCCCCACTTATGTCATCTTTAAAGTGAGCTTTGACTTCCACTTCACTGGAAAGCTGTGAATGCACAGGAATGATTACTAGCACTCCTTAACAACAGCACTCTCTTAACAATTCCAGTTTTGTAAACATTATCAGATGAGCATGCTTACTGTTAACAAAGAGGCAGCTCTACCCTCCAATATTTAGACCTAAAAACCAGAGAGAAAAGGTCATTCAACAAAAGTTAGACCGATGTTATTCATTTGATTAATAAATATCATGATGACTAGAAATGTCACAATAAAATGGATGTGATTTCTATAAACTACCTACAATTCTGGTTTAAAAGGAGGGGAAAAACTGTAATACTATATATTACTCAAGGACAATTCTTAAATATGACTTTATCACAAGACCAGAAACAAGATTTATCATTTTTTATTGTACAAGTAGATACAATGCCCACACATCCATATCGAAAAACAGATAAGAATGTTATTCACCTTGCAGCTTGGCCAAGGGGCATAGTGGAGGAGGAGACCTAGAACTGAATTAAACAAGAGTGCTCATTTGAAGGTAAATTGAGGGATTTTTCAGCCTACTCAAGTTTAATTAAAAATAAATGTAGAAAATTGTTTTAAAAGATTGTACACAGTGATTATCTCAAATTGCCATGGGAAATACAGAATTGCCTCATTAAAAACACATTTAGACATTTTTTATATATAAACTCTGTCACTTATATTCTAGCTTAGAAAAATCTCACATCTAAAAAAAAAAAAGCCAAAATACATCATCATCATTTTTATGTATCCCAGAATATTATGTGTATGTGCTATGATGATTTTTGGTATACATTGACATCACAAAAATTATTTTAAAAGGAAACTGCAAAGCTTTGCAAAAATAAAACAAAACCGCTGAACAATTAAAGGATTATTGAATTATCCACAGCAGTAAAACCAGCAATAAAATTGAGTCAAACCTGGGTAACCTCCAAAATTTAGTCTGGGTAGGTATTATGATGCTATTTAACTGTGCAATTTCTTGGCATCAGGCAGAGGTTTTATCCCGTCCTGGAGTCCTGAGCTGGGTTTGTATGCTACTTAAAGAGCTTTATTATTTAGTTGAAAGATTTAGTTGATCAAAAAAGATAAATTTCGCTGATGTGTTGCCATCAAGTTGAGTAATGGTTTGGTGTTATAGCACCATATCATAAAACCACATAAAGTTAGTCACTCCTCAAGAGTAAGAGAGAAATACATTGTTAGCTTCTGTTTTTCCCTTTCTGATTCTAAAGCGATCCAAATATTTCATATATAGTTGAGTGACTGAAGAATTGAACAAGAAGTTATGGAGCAGATAGCATGTGAAAGAGAAAGAACTCAATGTTTTGAGATGGATGTAACTAGGTTCACATTTTCAAGAATTTTATGGAAGCCAGCAAGTAGCATAGCGATTAAGGCACTAGACTCCCATGTGGTCAACTGCAGTTTGAGTCCTTGAGTCCTGGACCTGGTGGCTTGAAACTCATGCCAGGTGTGTGTGTATATACATGCCCAAAATTCTGAGAGAAGAATAGAGGAGAAAAGATTGCAGAGTGGTCATCCCTCCTGGGGGGTGATTTCTTGCTTTCTGTTTCTCTGTCTTTCCAGTGAGCTCACATATGCTATAACTGCCCAAAAAGGAAAAATAAATAAATAAATAAAAAAGAATTGTATGGCCAGGCAATGTCATGGTGGTTAAAGCTGCTGGATCCCAAATGGCTAACTGCTCAGTTCGAGTCCCAGACCAGGTAGTGAAAAATGCGTATGTGTGTACGCAAAATCCTGAAAGGAGAAATGAAAGAGAAGGGCTTGTGGCATGACCATCCCCCCTTGGGGGATGCTTTCCTATTTTCCCTCTCTCTCTATCTCTTTCTGTGGAGGAAGTGCCCTCTGGCAAATTAAAAAAACTGAGAGGGATAATTTCAAAAATCTGTGGTTTTAGGAAGAAAGGATATCAGTATTATCGTTATTGATAACTTCACAGCCAAGTATAAATTATAAACAATGCAAAGAAAATCTGAACACTGTACAATCACATTATTAATGATATATTGCTTCTTTTTAATTGATTTTTGGATGGGGATTACTTTTTATGAGCCAGATTATCTATGACATATTTCTTCTTTGAAATTCCCCAAATGTTTGCAGCATATAATGAATATAATATGCATGCCCATATTAAATGTTTGTCCCTCAAAAGCTCATGTTTGAAATTCAGTTGCCATTGTAACAGTTTTAAGAAGTTGCTGGCTTGGCCCAGCCACAGAGGCGGTGGGTGCTGCTACACAATACTGGAGACTAGAGGACAAGCAATTGCAGCATGGCCATCTCCCTGGGGGATGATTTCTCACTTTCCCTCTCTCCCTGTCTCTCTCCAGCAGGTGCATGTCCCCTATACCAAAACAAACAAAAAGAAAAAAAAAAAGAAAAAGAAGAAAGGAAAAAAAAAATAGGACCTTAAGAGATGATTAGACCATGTGGGCTCTAACCTCTTGGGTCCTTTACTACTTTTAAGAGGGGGCTTTGGGGAGTACCCTTTACTCTTTTGCCATGTGAAGAGATGTATTCCACCCATCTAAAGGATGCAGCAATCAAGGTGCCATCTTGGAAGTGGAGACTAGACACTTACTAGACACCAAACCTGCTGGCACCTTGATCTTGAACTTCACAGCCTCCAGAACTGTAAGAAATAAATTTCTGTTTTTAATAAATTATTCCATCGCAGGTATTCTGTTATAGTAGTACAAAATAGGCTATAACATAAAATTGAGAAACACTATAATCACTAAAAGATATTTCATTCTTAAGTAGACCTGTGTGTAGACAATGTGTTCATTAACCTGGTGTCATGGGGAGCTAAGTCTTTTTAAACAGTAGGTATCTTTTCTATCTTAGGCACTCAGGGTTAGTGGGACTTCAGAGATCAGCAATAGAACATTTTCGAAACTAACAAAGTTTATTGTTTTAGTTATCACCCCCGGAAACACTGTGGTAGGGGTTATATTGGCCTTCGGGTATTATTTGCTAAGTCATCTCAGATACCTTAGGCATTGTGAAGTTTACCTGAGAAAAATCTTGCTTTTAAGTATTTATAGACAGCACCTGCCAGTCCTAATTAACTACTTGACTATTATCTTACATGTTATTTCCATAAACTTGAGGCTTTCTAAAGACCAAAGCCTAATAATAGGTAGACTTTGAAATTGTCTGATCTATGAGTGGGAAATTTTAGCAAGGAAAGATGTGCAGTGAAGACACAGCTAGAGGCTACCCATGGGGAGGAGATTGTGAGTTATCTGGAATACATTCTCTTTTCTAAACATCTGGCTATCTTCCTTAATCCCCTCATGTACAAAATGTGTATTCCTTAACAGAAATATAAGAAAAAGAAAGTATGAAGTGTGGCACCTATTAACAAACAGAACATAACAAAATTAGCTCAGCGACCAGCTCAGAGGTGCAGCAATAAGGTCTGCTCAAGCAGGACTGGATTCGTCTGGAAAACTGCAGGTTTGGTTCCCTAGTCGATCTGCACATGTCAGTGTGTGCCCATGACACTGGCTGGCTGAGAAAGTTGGGGTGGGGAGGATGGTGACATGAGACCTGTGAAGATGCTCATCTCTCTCTCTCTCTCTCTCTCTCTCTCTATCTCTCACTTAGGTGAAAGAAATAAATAGGGACCAGCAGATTGCATATTAGTTGTGTCACTGGACTCCCACATGGCCAATTGCAGTTTCAGTCCCAGACCCTGTGGCTTGAAACTCCTGGCATGTGTGTGCATGCCCAAGATCCTGGGAAGGGAAGGGATTGTGGCATGGCTATCCACTGGGGGGTGGAGAGGTGATTTCTCACTTTCTCTCTCACTGTCTCTGTCTCCCTCTCCTGCAAGTGCATGCACGCTAAGGCAAAATCCTCTACAAGAAAAGAAGAAGAAGAAGAAGAAGAAGAAGAAGAAGAAGAAGAAGAAGAAGAAGAAGAAGAAGAAGAAGAAGGAGGAGAAGAAATAAACTTAAAATGATAATAACAAAACAGGACCAGTTCCATGGCACAGTGGTAACGTGAGAAGCTGGATCCTACATGGCCACTGTGGTTCAAATCCCCAGCCCAATTGGCCTGAGACCCACTACATTCAGAATGTCTAAGAGCCAATGGGCTGTAAGACTGGAGAAAGGGGATTATGGCATGGCTAGACTCCATGGTGAAGGGTGCTCACCTCTTTTTCTCTCCCTTTTGCATGTGAGCATGTGCAATCTCTTTAATATAAATTTAAAAGACAGAACAAAACAATCAAGAAAGATTCAAATAAACATTGACTTATCAGGACTTTTAATTGGGGATATTCAAATCATTAGGCAACATAGACCTCTATGGTATTCCCAGTCTTCCTGAATCAAAGTTGATTATGTGTTGACTTGATTGGCAAAGGTAAAAAATAATCTGGTAAGGGACCAGCAGTTAGCGTAATGGCTATGTCGCTGGACTCCCATGTAGTCAACCACTGTTAGCGTCCCAGACCCGGTGGTTTATAACACCAAGTGCTTGTGCGTGTGTGCCCAAGATCCCGAGAGGAGAATGGAGGAGAAGGAATTGCGGCATGGCTATCCCCCCTGGGGGGTGATTTCTCGCTTTCTGTCTCTCTATCTCTCTCTCTGTCTGTCTGGTGAGCGCATGCACCCTATAGCAAAAACCTCTCAAAAAATAAATGAATAAATAATCTGGCAATACCAAGCACTGGTGAGGATTTGGGTCAATGAATTCCTTATACATGATTGGTGGGAGTATGAACAGGTAGAACCACATTGAACAGTGGTACATGAAAGAAAATATCATAATAGTATTGTACTTGGCTCAGCATGAATACCTTAGCAATAAAAGTTAACTTGAAAATAGATTTGAAGAATTATGAGATAATTATGTGTGGGGCAGATGAGCAAGGACCCTAAAAGAGCTAAATCTTCATCTTCTACAATAGAAAAATCAATGGGCAAGATCTGAAATGAAAAAAAAAAAAGAGTACATAAGCATATTATTCCAAAATATGAGGGATAAGTGAAAAGGTGAGTGTGGCTTCCTTCAGATATTGGGGAGGAGATTTTGGAAGGTTATGGGGACAAGGAACCACTGTTTATTTTTATTATAAAACTTGTAAAAAGTCATTTAACTTTTATAGTTATGTTCATGAGTAATTTTGATAAGAACAAATATAGTCATTTAAAAAGAAGGAAGGTTGGAGCCAGCAGGTGATGTGGTAGTTAAGGCACTGAACTCCCACATGGCAAACCACAGTTCAAGTCCTAGACTTGGTGGCTTGCTTCCTCACTTTCTCTCTCTCTCTCTCATCTCTCTCTAGTGAGCACATGTGCCCTATGGAAAATTTAGAAATAATATTAATAGAAGTAATAAATAAAATTAAATACTTTTTTAAAAGAAGGGTAGTTGTGAATTCATGTGATTAAGTTCTAAAGCTTTCTACTAGGACATTGGTTTTCTACCCAAAAGGATCATGGTGTTTCCTAAGTTTAAATTAGAAAAATTAGTTTGGTCCTGTGGTCTGCTAGGTAAAGGAGTCAATCCCACATGGCCTACTGCATGGTTCAAATCCCAGATCTAGTGGCTTGAAAAACACCGAGTGCGTGTGCCCAAAGTGCTGCCAGGATGGAGAAATGGAAAAGAAATTGCAGCGTGACTATGGCCCATTGGGGAATGCTTTCTCCTCCCTGTCTGTCTCTCTCAGGTGAGTGCACATACCCTCTGGCAAATTAAAAAAGTAAGTAATTAAATCCTAATAATGTGAAAAGATAGGTAAATAAATAATATGGTGAGCAACCGGGAGGCCAATGGAGGAAATCATCATTAACTAAACGGCTGTAGGAGTGAGCAGTTTGGCTCAGGATCTGTTTTCAGGATGATGGCAATAGGAATCTAGGACTTCTTTCCTTTGTCAGGAGACAGAGCTCATACACTGTGTGCTCTTATCAAGTCCAGAATAGTGAAGCAGGCATGTGGGCACATTTTGTGGGTAGAAATATCCTTCCTCAAAGCATGCATGATGTTAAAAAAACAAAAGAATCCCACGAAAATCTCAATGAGTCTTCTAACAGATGTTGGCAGATATGAACTAACATAGCAACTCTGAAGCATTTTATCCTACATAATGGTGAATCACTTACCAGAAGTCTCTAGTGAAACCTCAACTAGGATCAATTATCTTCTTTGGCTGACAATACAGAGACAGAAGAAAGTACATGAAAAAAAGAACATTCTCTATCCAGCAGATGCTGCACGTATCCATGCCTTAAAGCCCAGCAGGATCGAGAGCTCCCAAAGGAATAGAGAACAGAGGGCTGGAGAGCCTCCAGAATCAGTGAGAAACAGATAGAAGCACCACAGGAGAGAAGAGGGAGAGAAGAAGAGAGAGCAGGTGCAGGGGGAGAATGACTTTAACTTGCAATGAGTCTCTTGAGGTCCTTGAGAAATTTGGGGAAATATCTAAAAATAATTTGCAGATTATCTTGGATGATATCAGACACAACCTGAGGGAGTGAGGAGGTAGCAGAAATAGGATCTGTGTAATGCTCCTTCCAGAGCTTGCGGCTGAGCTAAGGGAGATCTGACTAATATCCACCAGTAGTTGTTGGTGAGCAAACATTACCTTCACTTTGGAATTTTTGAGAAGACAATTCATTCTTGTACGCCAGGTTGGGCTTTAAATAAGACAGTCCTGCTTTGTTCTGTGATAAGATTCTAATGACTTTGCGACATCAGCATGATGTCTAAAATTGCTTTGTTGAAGGCTAGCCTTATAGCTTAGTGGTTAAGAGCTGAATCCAACATGGCCAACTGTGGTTCAGTTTCCAGCCCTGGTGCTTAGAAACCATGCTGGGTGCATCTTCATGCTCCAAATCCCAACAATACGGAGAGATTGCAGCCCATTTAGGAAATACTTTCTCCCTCTCCTTTTCTGTTTCTCTGTCTCTTTCTGGTGAGCACATTCACACTCTGGCAATTACAAAAAAAAAAAAAAAAAAGAATGCTTTATTGAATCAGTGACAAGATTGGTAAAAGAAAAAACTAATCAATCCTAACATTTTGCCTCCCAGCAGTCCCTTTTTTCTCCCAGCACTGGAGCTGTTTATGGAAAAGGCAAACTAGTCCCTGTTCTAAAACTCTTGATTTTACAACTAAGTCAAAATTTCTTAGCAATGCAATGCTGTCCCAGTATGATTTCTTCCCATTTCCCCCACAGCTCTGTTCTTAACATTCTGGGACCAGCACTGTGTCTATGAACAAAATCTTTCCCCCTTCTTTCCAAGCTCAACTCAAGACTCTCTTCTCGTGCTTTCCCTGACGCCCTCAGTGTTCAGGCAGTGTTCATTACTTTGTGATATCCCCGTAGTTGACCACCGTTGTATTTACATAATAATACTGTAGTTATCTATTTATATGTGTATTTCTCTAATTTGAGTATCTCATTGGTAGAAAACATATAGAATTTATTGGGCTGGCAGGTGGTGTGGTGGTTAAGGATGCTGGACTCCACACATGGCCATATGTGGTATGAGTCCCAGATCTGGAGTTTTGCTGTCTCACTTTCTCTCTCACTCTTGCTCTGTCCCTCTCTGGTCAACATTAAATAAAGTTAAATAAAATAATAATTCTTTTTTTAAAAAAGAAAACATTCAGTTTATTATTTTTTTAGTTTTGTCCCCAGTATATTTTATAGTTCCCAACACAAGTGAAATGCTGCGTGAAGGTTTCTTGAAGTTACTAAGAAAGGCATGAAGGCATGAGGAATGGACATTGTCACGCAGAAGGATGAGAAAGATACTAGAGGATATTCTAAGTACTTGACTAAATCTGAACAGCAAAGAGAGCTGAGAATTGCTTGACTAAACCCTAATCAATCTGGGAAAAGGTCTTACTCTGTCCTTTGTTCTTAGTCCCAATTCATTAGAGATCCTTCTTTGTGTCTGTCCTCCTCTTCCTCCTAGCTGAATGTCCTTTGTTTCCACTAGAACCATATTGTGTCTGACGGTGGCAAGTGAACATTCCCAACCAACTGCACTCTTCTGAAAGGGAGAAGTAAGCCTAGTCCTGAAGAACACAATAAAAGAAGGGAGAGTGAGAGAGGATGGGATTAAACCAAGTGGGAAGAAAATTCCCCCAGGAGCATTTTAGACTAACCTTTGAAAAGGATGGCTCATCCATTCTGAGCACTAATATATCCGTGTGGGGAGGGGAGAATTATAGCAGCAAGGACAAGACAGCAGCTGTGTGGCTCGGGTGGTGACTCTGGACCCCAAACACTTCTCAACTTGGTGGCACAGAAGATGAGGACTAGGAGTTATGCTAGGTTGGGAGAAGAATACAAATCAAAAGAAAAGAAAGACCCTTCAAAAAGTTGCTGGTCAAACATTTTCCTCTATTATTGAAAGAGAATTTGTTTTTCTTTTACCTTTTCTTTTCTTTTTTTACTCTGTCACTAATTTCAACACCTGAGGCTTTCCAACTTTAGGGTTTTATAACCTCATTATTAAAAAAAAATGAGCAGTTCTTTGTTCTTAGACAAAGAATTGGAGGAACAGAGATATGTTATATGAACATAGATACATTGATTAAATGCACGTATAAATATCTAAGGAGTGATCAAACATCGTATCTGAACATCAAGGAGAAATGAGAATTGCCTATTGATAAATGTTTTCATGACACTTTTTGTCTAAGGTTATATAGGCTAATTTTTGTCTAGCAGAATGCATGGCACTAATTAGTAGCATTTACACAGTGAATTAGCTTTAAAAAATGAGACACAAGGCTTCCAGGGCCCCTGTGCTTGCTCAAACCCTTTCTTCCTGTTGAGGTGGCTTCGTGTGGTGGTGTGTACCAGCACATAAGGCCGTGAATGCCGCAGCCTCAGGGCTTGTGGCCTATGCTTGCCTTAGGCCAACCTGGTCTGCTAGTCCCCCGCCTCTGCCACCGGGACCCTTCATCCAGCAAAGCCCTGAGACTTCTAATATTCAACTAATGCCTGTGTATATCTCCTGGTGCTGGTCTCACTCCAAACAAACCCAGACCATATTGACTTTAAAACAAAAAAAAGGGGGGGAATATAGAGACATATTCAGAGAGAGACCCTGAGTGAGGCATAAAGACATACTCTAAACAAACACCACCTGTCCCTTTAGACTGTAACAAAACCTTACAACTTGTCCTTTCCTTAACCCTCACTATAGGCAGAGCAAAGGGTAAAAATTACTAAAAACGTTCCAATAGTCACATCTAATAAAATTCAAAAAACAGCCTGATCTCCAGTGAACAAAGTCCAATCAAATCCCTACTCTGTCTCTATAAGATCCTTTATCCTTCTCCAGACGTGACAGTGCCTGCCTTGTGACCAAATTCTTTAACTTATGTTTCTTCCCCATGCCTACAACTAAACTCATCATAATCTTATCAGTTAGATTTCGGATTAGGAATTCAAGGTTTAGAGATGACGTGAGTGTCAAGACATGATTCACAACTCAGTCTAACGTCAAACTCCATGCAATGCAGTGAAGACTCTCTTAATGACTTCTAATGGATGGAAACATAAACCAGTTACTTTGTCCTGTGATACACTGTCTTAGAGAGATTTTCTCCTAAGTATTTAGTACTTTGATAATAAGACTAAAGTGCTAATTGTCAAACTAAGAGCATCTATAAATTTTAAGGCTCTAGAGGGCTTACTAAGGTTTTAGATATTTTCAACACACTTTATATAATAAAAGATTTCTTGTCTTTTTTTTGTTAACATGGGTAGGCAAATAGAATATTCATTCAGGGTATTCTGTGTCTAAGATTACAGTCTGGGTACTGAATTATAAACAAAGTACAGAAACTATAAACTTATATGAATGCCTAATAAAGGTTTTTGTGAAATGAATTCATTTCAGGACCACAGAAAGTTACAATGCTCTAAAGTTGAGGCCATTCAGATATTGTATTTTTGAATTGTATTTTTCAGAACTAAATACTGTTTGCTTTTACGCTGTTCATAAAATAAAGGGTAGAGGAGAATTTAACCAAAGAAATAGGCACAAGCATGCATTTCTGGGCACATGGTTTTGTCCTCGATGGTTTAGGTTTCTACTGTACATTTCCTTTAAAGAAAATCTCATTTTCTAACATAAAACCTCAGCAGGCACGCGCTTGGCTAACAAGAGGCAAACTCTGGCCCAGTTTTCCATAATACATTCATGAAGGGGTTTGAAACAACCAACAGTGACTGCAGAAGGAAACTCAAAAATGCTGTTCCCTGGCATTTTTTTTAAACAAACACAAAGTTCAAGAGCTACAGCTATTAAAGTCTTTGGAGGCAACAGAAACACTAGCTTATTTCTAGCCCCTTATAATCCCTGAATCAAATCCAGCCTTCACTTTCTGTTGTAATTTTCCCGCAGGACCCCAGACACCAGGAGCGCATGAGTCAGGGTCAGGAACCTTGCATCTCAGTTGGATCCCTACAGTAGCAGCATGGGGCCAAGGCCTTCATTTTCCCTCTCATGGTTGGGAGATCTTACATAATAATTACCTTCTTTTCTACTCCGTTTAGTCTACTGCCCTTTACTTTTGTGGGAAATGTGTCGTTTCTCCTCATGTTCTTTTTCCTCAGGAAAGGAAGGGACGTATATCTGGAAAGGATGTGGTTGACATAGTTGGTTTCCATGTGAACAGGGAGAAGGAAATTCTTCCCATGCCATTGTTTGATTTACAGAGTCTCCTGGGATAGTATAACATGTCACATGATCGTTGTGTTCAAAGGCACCTCAAGGGAACAATCAATCGACCCTCTGCCTCTCAACAGGCTGCTTATAACCAGAAAGATGCAAATGGAGCTGCTTCTGCGGTTCCGGGGATGGCATTTCTATATCTTCTCTTGGTCCTCCTCAGTCAAGATTATTTGTCTGGTTTTGTCTGAAGTCTTTCTTGTTATCATCGAATGCCTTAAAAATTTTTGCTCTTGAGCCAGGAGGTGGTGTAATGATTAAGGTGCTGAACTCCCACGTGGTCTACCTCAGCCCAAGTCCTGGACCTGGTGTCTTGAAATCACACTGGATGCGTGTTCATGTGTGCCCAAAATCCCAAAAGAAAATGGGGGTGAAGGGATTGCGTGACATGGCCATCTCCCTGGGGGGCAATTTCTCCCTTTCTCACTCTCTGTCTCTCAATGAGCACATGTACCCTATAGCAAAAATATCTTTTTAAAAAATCTGCTCTCAATTGAGAGAAAGAGAAAATGACTGGCCACTTTCACCTGAATAATATCCCCTCGGGTTATTTTTAAGTACCGTAATGGCACAATGGACCTGACGCACCAGGAAGAAGCAATTTCCTAAATGGATATAGAAGTCCTGAAGAGGCTGATGTATCAGCAAATATTGCTCTACTGAGCCCATTTACACAGTCCCGAGCTGGCCTGATAACTACAGGTGGGCCGTGCAAACCACAGCTAAATCCCAGGCCCTAAGTCCTTCTCCCCACTTCGGGTTCTGAGGCAACAGCAAAAGCACACATAGATGATCAATATGAGCAGAGGCTGTGACCCCAATCATATCCAGGCTCATTTATATAGAGATAAGTATTGATAGGGCAGGTAGGAGAAGGAGGCAAAGTTAAACTGAAGATCTATAAGCAAACTTCACTGAAGCACGGATTATTTTTCATGTTTTGAATTTTACTTGCAGGTGTTGAACACCTATTAAATCAGCAACAGAAACTGATTCTTATCTACAGCACAGTGGTGATTTGCACCTTAACTGATGTTTCAGAGCTCTGTAGATGAAAGCTCAAATACATGGTAAGTATATTTTTCCAAATATAATTCTAACTAGTTAAAATTTTAAGTTGTCTTACTAGGAATTCTTTTAAGGGGACTTTGGGCAAGACATCTTTGGTTTATACTTTCATTTCTTTTTTTTAAGAATTATTTTTATTTAGCTTTATTTACTATCATCATTATTTTATTTTATATTTTAATTTGAGAGAGAGAGACAGTGAGGAAAAAGTAAGAAAGCAGGCCACCATGTCTGGGACTAGAACCGCAGTTGGCCATGTGCGAGTCCAGCACCCTGAAACACCATGCCACCTGTTGGTCCCTAGACCTTCACTTCTTTATAGGTAAGGCAAGAAGGTTGAAATAGATTATCTCTAAAGTCCCTTTTCACTCTAACATTCTCTGATTCTAATTAACTGTACAGATGGAGACCAACGAATTTTAGATCTGGAAGACATTCTAGACTAAATTATATAGAATTGTTCTTCTGTCAACCATGGAGGCATTTTTTAAAAAGCAGATTTCATTTATTGAATGCTTATTATGTGCCAGGCACTATAAAAACCCCTTTCATACATTCTCACATGTGCCTCTCAGAACAGTTCTGTGAGACAGGCATTGTTATAACCCCCATACAAGGACATGGAGGCATGGGAAGATTGAATAAGTTGCTGAAGAACTCACAGACAGAAGATGGCAGCGCTCTAGCTCCAAAATCTATGCTCTTAGCCAGGGTGAGGCTACTTTGGCCTGGATTTTTCATCATCTAGTTTCTGAGACAATCCGGGCTTGCTGTTGCACATGGCCTGGTCATCATGACTTCCCTGCTTTCTCTCAGCTCAGAGCCATGTTCTTGTCTTCTTAGAGAGCCTAGTTCACTTCAGGTGCTCAAATACCCATGCAGGCGGGACAGGCCCAGTGACTAGAGCTCTAACATGAGAAGGGTTTTGTCTGGGATTTAGTCCCGTGGTATATTCCCAACTCCTGCTTCCTGGCAGTTCCTAGCAGCCTTGTACAAGCCACCTTCCCCCTGAACTGACTCGACGGGAGCCCTCTGACAGGTACTTGCCTCTTTTTCTTTCTTCCCTCCTCCTTTTGTCCCTTTCCCTACTATATAAGCAATTAGTGCAACTGAATCCTTCATAAGTCAATTTAGTCCAGCCCACATAGCTATTTTGCTCCTAATAAATCAATTAATTCAGCTCACATTGAGAGAATGTCACGTTTACATATCATAGGCAGTATCTACATAGTTTTAAAAGAAATAAGATGCTAAGCAATATTTTGGAGTGAAATCTCATCTTTCTCTTTGCAGTGGAAGGGCTAGTTGTTGCCTTGCTGCTGCTGCTGCTGCTGCCGCCAGGAACAACACACACACACAAAAAAAAATATATATATATTTAGAGGTTTTTGTCATAGGGAGTGTGTGCTCACAGGAAAGACAGACAGACAGAGATAGTGAGAGGAAAAGTGAAATCACTCCCCAGGGGAATGGCCACGCCACAGTCCTGTCTCCTTGATTTTCCTTCTGGGATCTTGAGCATGCATGCACATGTACCTGGTATGGTTTTCAAGCTACCAGGTCCAGGACTCAAACCTTGATTGGCCATGTGTGGATCCAGTGACATATCCAATTTGCCAACCACTGGCCCTAGAAATTTCTTATCTTAACCAGAGGTTTGAAAAGAGGACAGGGTAGACATTTACAAGGTGTGCTTCATGGCTGGAGAGTGAACACATTAAAGTCCACAGAGCTTTAGTTATATTGGGTCGTATGCAGATGACCTTCAGTTGGTAGGAATTATACTACCTGTTCAGTCTCTTTTAGTTTCTTTTTTTTGGGGGGGAGGAAGAAGAGGTTTTTGCTATAGGGCATGTGCGCTTGCCAGAAAGACAAACAGAGACAGAGAGATAGAAAGCGAGAAAACACACCCCAGGGAGAATGGCCACACCGCAATCCCTTCTCCTCCACCCTCCTCTCAGGATCTTGGGCACACACACACACACACGCCCAGCGTGAGTTTAAACCACCAGGTCTGGGACTTGAACCACAGTTGACTACGTGGGAGTCCAGCGACATAGCCATTACGCTAACTGCTGGTCCCTCTTTTAGTTTTTTCATAATTAAGATCTGAAGTCTAGATCCCAAATAGTCTCATAGCACTATTGTAGAATAAGGCAGACTTAGGAAGCACCCATATAAACTGGATTTAAAGAATATTCTTGATAAATAAGGGATTAATGGTGTGATGTGGTTACCCATGTAGCCAATAGGTGAAACATCCAGAGAAACATTTGTTCCTGCCTTTCTCTGCATTTTTCAGATAATTGGTAACCAAGACTCTCTAGACAACAACTTTTTAAACTTTATTATTTTTTTTCTATGAGAGGGAAAGTGTGAGAGAGAAAGAGACACAGGCATGCCCAAGAGCACCCCCATGCCATGATCCACCCCCCATTTCAGTCAGCCCAGATCTCATATAACCAGCAGGCATAGCGGAATTCTGGGATATGAACTTAGGACCTTTCCTATGTGAGTCCACCCATGCCACTATGGCCTGGCCCTAGACTACTATTTATGGGAAATAGTGTTAAACTTTAGTATATTCTAGCGAAAGTATCAGCATGTTGAGTGGATTAGGAATCTCAAGTGAGGGGCATTAGAGGATGAATATTGACTTATTGGCTTATAAAAGGGAAGATTTGTTTGGGGGCAGGAAATCCCTGCTCTGAGAAAGGTTAAAGTGTGTAGAATGAATCTACATATTTTAGTTTATGTCAAAGAGAAATCAAACATATCCAATGGGACCCTAAACGTAGAATTAATACCTATGGGGACCAGCAGTTGGCGTAATGGCTATGTTGCTGGACTCCCATGTAGTCGATCATGGTTCAAGTCCCAGACCCAGGAACCTGGTGGTTTAAACTCATGTCGGGTGCATGTGCACACATGCCCAAGATCCTGAGAGGAGATTGGAGGAGAAGGAACTGTGGTCTGGCCATCCCCCCCGAGTAGGGTGATTTCTTGCTTTCTGTCTCTCTGTCTTTCTTGCGAGTGCACGCACCCTATAATCTCTCCAAAGGAAAAAAAAATAGAGAATACAATTTGTTATTAGGTAGAACAAGCGTGTGGGATTTCTTTAAGATATAATATTTGATGATACCAATTTATCATAAAAGACACACCCAACATTATACATCCAGAATAATGAAAAGTTTTTACCCTTTTGAGAATCCTAATAATTTTATTTTTGCTTTCCTTTAGTTTTTTTAAAGAATTATTTGTTTAATTTTATTTATTCATTCATTTTATTTATTTATTTATTTTAATTTGATCAGAAAGACACAGGGAGAGAGTGAAAGAAGGAAAGTGAGAAAGCAAGCTACCAGGTCTGAGACTCGAACCGTGGTTGGCCATGTGGGAATCCAGCGCCCTTATCCACCACACCACTTGCCGGCCCCTTTTCCTTTAGTTGTAATCACTCTCCTTGGCTAAAGGGTGAATTAAATTGCCCCCAGTGTTCAGCTCACTGTTCACGCAAATAAATAAAATATCTCTGTGAATTCCATTATTAACATAAAAATCAAATTTCTGGGGTCAGCATGTGGTATGTGATTAAGGTGCTGGACTCCCACATGGTCATTTACAGTTAAAGTTCTGGACCTGGCAGCTTGAAAATCATGCCAGGTACATGTGCATGCATGGCCAAACTCCCTAGAAGAGAATGGAGGAGAAGAGATTGCAGCATGGTCATCCCCCCCAGTGGGTGATTTCTCACTTTTCCTCTCTTTGTCTCTCTGGTGAGTGCATGAGCCCTATGGTAAAAATATACATATATAAAAAAATCAAATTTCTAATTCTTAGTTATATCCAATATCTTCCCGCAGATAACATCACAACTATTGATTAGTTGTATCCTTATCCACTTAGGTTGAAATAAAGATTAAAAATTGTAGATTGCCCAAAGAAAATTTATAATCTTAGAAATATTAGGAAGGCTTTTTCTGGAAGCTAAATTTTAGAAAGATCTATGGCTTCTTACATTTTAAGCATAATAACATGTTTGCCACCAACATTATCCCTTCTTTCTTTTTCCTCAGAAGGAGGAAATTTTCTTGTCTTTGAAATAATATTATTTACCTTATGCTAAGTTACATTGCAGTAATAAATGACTCTAAAACATCTATCACTTGCAACAACAAACATTGGAGCCAGCTCTGTGGCTCAGCGGTAACACACTTCTCAAGGGAAACTGGACCCCATATGGTGATCTTGGTTCAAATCCCCAGTCTGATCAGCCTGAAACATGATGGACAAGTAAGTGTGTGATCCAATAGGATCCCAGGATCCAGGAGGCTAGAGGACTGGAGGGAAATAGGGTCGTAGCGTGACTGGACCCTATGGAGGGTACTCATCTTTCTCTCTCTACGTGTGCTCCATCTTGAAGACAAAAAAAGTGAAAAAACCCAGGTGTGTATTGCCCGCCCCCATTACACAGTCACGTAGGTTGGCCATCTAGAAGACCTCTGCTCCTTCCTTTATGACTTGGTGACTCAGGATGCCTGAGCAGCTTGAAGCTGGGATTGCTGGGCTCACAGCAGAGGGCAAAGGAAAGGCCAGTTGTCACTTCCTTCGTATGCCATTGGCCAAATCCAGTCACGGGTTTGGTGCCCATCAGTGGGGCAGGGGTGTAGGGGGAGGGCAGGAGTGCGGAGGAGGGCAAGAGTGTATGGGAGGACCCTTGACCACCGGATACAATGCTAGAAGCGTCAAAGAGATTCTTAAATTGTGTCAAAATCATCGTGATCACAGACTACCTGGAAATATGTCATTTACTCTGCTTTGTTCCCTCCTCACTCTTTGACTGATGTGCTCCATTGAGGGATATTAATAAGTCACCAATATTTCATCATTTGTTATGGTGTCCTCAGCCTTTGGTAACCCCAGATTGTTTGCCTGCAAAATGACAGTTCAGTAAATTTTCGCTGTGAAGAGCCAGGGAATATGGTACTTTATGCAAGGTTTTCTTTTTTCCCTAATGTAAAAGAACATAGGACTCCACAAAGCCCCCATGTGTATTTTTCTCATTAACACTTCCTAGTAAATGGATATTAATTCACGTTACTATAAATCACATTGGAGCGTCTAAACTGCGATGGAATTACACCTTGCAGCTACACGAATACCTGGAGAGTTGCTAGGGAGTAATGTGATTATCGCGAGCAACACCAGAGGAAATAATATAATTTGTTGCCTACTATAAAATGCTATCCCATTTTTCTTAGAAACTTGGCAGGTTGAAATAAATTCTTTTAAAGTCAATTTATTCGATTAAAAAAAGTCTCCCCATTTCCCCCTTCCCTTCCTCACCCTAAGACCTTTAACAAGGAAGTGTAAATGTCGGCAGACAACTAAACTTATTGAGGACTTTCTTTTCTTTTTTTGTGTGTTGTCTTTTTTTTCTTTTTTTTTTCTTCTTCTTTTTTAAATAGGACATTCTCCATAAACAGACAGAGATGAGAGAGAGAGAAAATGGAAAATTATCCCCGTGGAGGATAGCCCCACCACAGTCTCTTTTCCTCCAGTCTCCTCCTTGGATTTTGGGCATGCACGCACACTTGCTCAGCATGTTTTTCAAGCTGCTGGGTCCTAGGACTTGAACTGTAGAATTGAGTATGTGGGATCCAGCTGCCTTAACCTCTGTACCACGTCTACTGGCTCACTGAGGCCTTTCTTGAAGAGAAAACTTTTAGAGTTTGTTAGGATATCTATATTCCAAATAGCACAGATCAGATGACTACTTCAATAATTTGTGATTAGTTATTTTAAAGTATATTTTGAAATTTCAATTATGATTAGGTATGTGTAATAGATGAAAGAGGGTGGAGGGGAAGGAAGGGATAGAGATAACACAAGAAAAAGAAAAGGAGGGAGAAGAGAGAGAGAGAGACCATGTAATCAGAGAGTAATAAAATCATATCTATTAGTAACATTGATGTTACAGAGTAAGGGGGGTTTTCAAGATGTCAGGTGCTATCATGAAACTGATTATTTTCCTTCCTCACAAACACCCACCTGGCTGTGGCACAGACAGTAAGGGCACTGTGGTAGGATGCCAGACCATGTGGGTTCTGGGTTTGTATCCTGGGTCTACATCAATATGCCGGGTGCTCCGTGGTCCTGGTTGGCTGCAGTGCTTGAGAGAGAATTGTCGTGTGAAAACTCCATCAAGAATGCCTTTCTCTGAAAACAAATAAGCTTAAAAGAAAGAAAGAGGACTGGACCTAGAGCCTAGTGGTTAAGGGAGCCAGATCTCACATGGCCAATTATGGGTCGAATCCTGGCCCCAGCAGATTGAAAATCACACCAAGTACATGAGTGTGAGGGCCCTGAATCCTGACAAGATGGAGAGATGGACAAGAGAGGACTGTGACATGACCATGCTTCATGTTGTCCTGTTTTTCTAGGTCACATGCCTTCTGGCACAGAAGGAAGGGAGCTAGGAAAGACAGAAGGAAGTGGGGAGGGGGGAGGGAACCACCGAGTGACAGTTACTTAAACAGTTTCCTGTCATAATCCTTGAGTTAGGAATGAGGTTTTCTCTCTTTGTGGTCATCCACTAACCTGAAATACTTTAGAGCTGTGTGTATGTAGGTACATGGAGTGCCAGGGCTCAAAGGTCAGTGGTTACTAGTTTGTTCTCTGGGTTCATTTGCTCTGCCTGGATGCTCAGAAATAGACCCAGAGGTCCCTTTGGAACTTTCTGTCCACATGTTCTTCATCCCTCAAGAGACAGAGCATTCGTACATTATCTCTTTCTTTCAAATTCCAAGGCACCCCTGTGCATTTTCTGCTCCCTCGCTGTTTGCATATTATTGTATTTCCCCAAACACTGCTGTTTTTACATTAAAACATAATAAAACAAAAATTAGAGAAATAGTTCAATGTGAAAAAGTAAGCTAATAAATTCATGGTCTTACCACTGAATTGTAATTTCACAGTTGTAAATGTGATTTGTGACCCGTCTCTGTGTCCATTCACTAATGCACCCACAGGGGTGAGGAGAACAGAGAGAATACATCTCGTCCAACCTCAGCACTGCCTTTTCTTTGCTTCTCTCAAAAGTCAGGCACTGCCTCGAACTTCTGCACTGCGAAAACACCTCACATATGCTGCCTCTCGACCCTTAGTCATTCTATTATCAGCTTTGTGCTTGGTGATTTAATTCAAGACACACTCTAAGGTGGAGCAGACTGAACTTTCCAGTGGGTTTGGACAGAGGGTGTTGGTGAAAGGGAAGAGTCAAGAGCAACACCAAGGTCACCTTCAGTAGGAAGGGGACACTGGAAAAGTGGCATGTGGATTATGGGAATATTGAGAATTCTTTTTTGAACCTGTTGAGTAGTTCAATAGGTTATTGCAAATACAAGTCTGAAACTCAGAGTCTAGAATAGAGCTTTGTCTGTAGAAAGATATTATTTGAAACGATGTGATTGGGTGGAATCGCCTAAGGAGACAGCATGGAACTGAAAAGAGGAGGTCTGCTGACTGAGAGGAAGAGGAGTCAATGAGGGGAATGGAAATGAGCAATTAGTAAGAGAGGTGAAAATGGCATGAAAGCATGAGGTCATGTAAATGTGGCTTCTGGTCAAATTAAAATAAATAATGAAAGAAATAAAAAGGAGAAAGAAAAGGAAAGAGAAAAAAGAAAGAAGAAAAAGAAGTAAAGTGAAAGAAAAAAAGAAAATAAATTTATTAAAAAAAAAAATGTGGACCAGAGAGGAGTGGCTCTATGACACAGAGGTAGAGTGCTATTTAAGAGAAGCTGGAGCCCAGCTGGTGACCACAGTTTCAATCCTTGACCTGGTCTACCTGAAACATGCCAGGTACACTTGCAAGTGCCCAGGATATGCGTGGCTAGAGAACTGGAAGAAAGGGATCATGGCATGACTATACCCCTTTCTCTCTTTCTGTCACTCAGGTGTGCACACTTGTGCCCTATCATAAATAAAGAAAATCTTGGACCAGAGAGTTGGGAACCAGATGGTGGCATAGCAGCAAGACAATGACCCGTGAGGCTGACCCAAATGGGAGAGCCCCTGGTTTGCATCTAGAGTCCTTCCTCCCTGAACTTACCAAGAGGCACTCATGCCCATGACCTGGACTGAGCTGAAGGTGAGGGTAGACTGAGGCATGAAGACCCTATTGGGGGTCCTCTCTTTCTCTTTCTCTCATCTTACTTGCTCATGGAAGAAAGAAATACACTTAAAGAAAAAGTGGACCAGAAAAAAGGGTGGAAGGCAGAAGGAAAACCTTGTCAAGAGAGAGGTTTATTGTTTGTTTAAGAGATTTTATGTCATGTTTGTATGCTGGTGAAAATCATCTGAAAGAGTGAGGGAAAAAAATAAAGGAGAAAGCAGGATAGAATGCAGGAGTAAAGGTTTTGCGTATTTAAGAGGGATGAGAATCCAGTGCAGCAGTGAAAGTGTTGGTCTTAGTAGAAGAGACATGTCCCCCATAGTAATAGGAGGAAGCCAGAGTACATGTTGAGACGTCGCAAGTGGAGTGGATTTTTAAGAGGAGATGAGGAAGATTTCCAGTTGCTTCTAATTCCTAAGTAAAATATCAAACACATTGTATCAAGTGAAAGTGAGGATTGGCGTGTGGTGGAAAGAGCAAATGGTTGAAAGAGTTGTGAGGGGTAAATTGACAAGAGAAAAAAAAATGTATGGTTGGTATTGATGACTCATTTGAGATTGTGGTCATAGTTTTGAATGGACATCAGTTAGCATGGTTGTAGATTTTTTTTTTTTTGAATCCACTTTCTATTGTGAGGATGTTTTGAAACTATGATGGATGCTTTGTTATATAAAATGATGAACAGAAAGGAAGATAAGGGAGTGGAAAGGAATATAGTCAATGATGATAGGAAAGATGATAGTGAATAACCATGGAGCCAAAGCTTGGTGAGAAGGGACGAGGCCATGAGTTACCATTCATCCCCCAAATCAAATTCATAAACTTTTTTCCCAAATCTGATTCTGGTGTTTTATTCTCTCCTCAGTGATAGATTACTTAGTCCTTTGAGCCAAGTATCTTAAGTTCTCTCCATTTTTTTGAAGTTTATTTATTCATGAGAGAGAGCAAGGGAGGAGAAAGAGGAGGTCCAACAGACCTTCATGTCACCATTGAGTTCAAACCTCTAGACTCTTGAACTGTGAGAAAATAAATTTCTCTGTTTAAGTCACTGGATCTGTGCTATTATGTTATGGCAGCTCTTGCACATGGAGGCAGTATCTGTCTTTACTACTGGTCTTCAGGGGAAGAGTGACTCTTATTTGCCTTGTTAGACTTTAGGACTCCTATCCAGCAACCATTTCCACCACCCACACACTTTTTTCACCTGACAAATACCACATATATTCAGTATAATTTACCAGAAAACGAACAGGAAGAAATGGATGTTTACACACAGGAGTGAGTGATATTTCCCCTGTATGTGGATCTCAATCCATTTAATATTCCACGTTGAAAGGTTAGTTATTTTGTATTACTTATGTATTTTGACCATCCAACTCTTTCTCCATTGGATTTTGAGGATAATTGTTGAGTAGTAAGAAATTTGGCAGTGCTTTTAATAGATGAGAAGAACTCGGGACCAGCATTTTGTGTAATGGCTATGTCACTGGACTCCCATGTTCGAGTCCCGGACCCAGTGGCTTAAACTCACACCAGGCGCATGCGTGCCCAAGATCCCAAGAGGAGAATAGAGAAGAAGGGATTGTGGCATGGCCATCCCCCCAGGGGGTGATTTCTCACTTTCTGTCTCTCTGTCTCTCTCTCTTTCTGGTGAGCGTACATGCCCTATAGCAAAAACCTCTCAAAAAAAAATAGATGAGTAGAACTTTAGTGATTTATTTTCCAAAAATATAATCCAAAGTCCAAACTTCTTGACTTAGACCTTCAAAATGATAGCATTTGAACATGCTCCTTTCAGAGTGACACTATTAGATTTGTAAAGGCACCATTCGATTGGCAATTTAAGAGTTATCAGAAATTGAGCTCCTTCCACCGGTTCTTGAATATGGTCGGGATCAGTGTTTTTCCTCTCAGACTCCTCTTTTTCTTTTCTTTTCTTTTAATTTATTTTTTTAATTACCATTTCTATGGTTGTTTTTCCCAAGTGCTAGGCTCCACAGAAAGTTTTAGAATCATTATTCTCTTTCTTTTTTTGTTGCTAAGCCAGAAGGTGCAGGTACTTGCCAGAGAGAGACAGAGAGACAAAAAGGGAGAATGAGAAATCACCCCCTCCCAATGGAGTTCAGACATACCACAATGCCTTCTCTTCCATTTCTCTATCTTGTTGGGATTTGTGATACACACACACTTGCCTGGTGTGTTTTTCAAGCTGCTGGGGCTGGGATTTGAACAGTACATCAGCAATGTAGGATCTTACCCCCTTAACCACTAAACCATGGACTGCCACTCCCTTTTTCTTAATGAAGAGAGAGGAAACGTATTTACCTGGCAGACATTTTTATGTTTTCACAATTTGAGTTAAAAATTTTCAATTTAATGTTGCCTTGCTCTAGCAAACAGCAATGTAACTAGGCAGGTTATGATGGATAAAGTTACCCAATAGTTAGTGCATTCAAGACATAAAACCAGCATTGTGTGTCTTAAAGGTATCCCATACTTACATACAGAATCATAATTTCAGGCGACTTAAATTTTGTGTTAAAGAAAATAGCTTCTTACCAAAATTATTTCAGTTTTTAGAATAGCCACAGTTATAACCCAGTGAGGAAAAACAAGGTTTTTTTTTTTTTTTTCAGTTTTGCATTTTGCAGGCTGCAACATCTTACTAAACCCTGAGGGCCTTTAATAAACCGGACTTAAATTTTTAACCACTCTTGTCATTATATAATGAGATTCCTCCAGTTGCCATTTCTTCATTTCTTTTCTTTTGCTGTTTATCTTAAGTCACAAGACTTTTAAAAAATTATATGTAATCACTGTACAACTTTATAGCATGCAAAATGGTTTTACCCAGCATGAATATAGTGCATATTAGTCAAGTCATAGATATCATCATGTACATTTCCATCAATAGGTAACTTTTCGTTTTTGTTTCTATTAAGTGTTTTTTGTTTCCCCTGATGCCCTTCCTCCCTCCCATTCTCTGTTATCTGCCTCCTCCTATACTGTTCTTAGTATCTTCAGTTGCCCTCCCTTTCAACCTTTCTGTTTCTGTCACAGAGTACAAACATTTGGTATATATTAAGCGGGGACATATAATGCCTGTCTTTCATAGTCTGGCTTGCTTCACATAGCAGTAAATCTTCCATATTTGTCCACTTTGTGTCAAATGTCAGTGTTTCATTGTTCTTCTTGCTTTAGTAGTATTCCATAGTGTATATTTGCCACATTTTTTTCAGCCCATCCATCTGTTCTTGGACATTTGGACTGATTCAAATTCTTAGCCATTGTAAATAATGCTACAATAAACATGGATGTGCAAATGTATTTTTTTCTGAGTATCTTCCTGTCCTTTGGATAGAAACTCAGGAGTAGAATTACTAGGTTGTATGATAATTCTACTTGTAGGCTTTTAAGGAACCTCCATATTGTTTTCCAGTGTGGCTATACTAATTTACATTCCCACCAACAGTTATAGGAGGGTTCCCTTTTTATCACAGCCCCTCCAGCATTTATCATTCTTTATTTTTTTAATCTTAGTCATTCCAACTGGGGTAAAGTGGCATCTCATTGTGGTTTTGATTTGCATTTCCTTCATGATAAGAGATGTTGAGCATGTTTTCATATGCTTTTTAGTCACTTGTATGTCTTCCTTGGAGAATTGTCTCTTCAGTTCATCAGCCCATTTTTTAATTAAATTTTTTTGTATGTAACTTGCTTAGTTTTGCTGTATATTCTAATTATCAGTCCCTTATTTAAGAGGTATAATTTGCAAGCATATTCCCCCATTTTGAGAGTTGTCTCCTCACTCTAGTTATTGTTTCTTTTGCCGTTACAGAAACTTTTTAGCCTGATGTAGTCCTGTTTTTCTATTTTGTGGATTATTGCCTGTGCTTTGAGGGCCTTATTTAAGAAATCTTTGCCTCCCCCAATGTCTCCAAGTGTTTTCCCTGTGTTTTCCACCAGTAGTTTTATAGTTTGAGGTCTTAGGTTTAACTCTTTGATCCATCCATTTTGAGCTGATTTTTGTTAATGGTGAGAGATAGGAGTCCAGTTTCTGCAGATGAATATACAGTTTTTCCAGCTGAAGAGATTTTATTTCCCCACTGCATTGACTTGTGCCCTTTGTCAAAAATTAGTTATTTGTATGTTTTGGGGTTTATTTCTGTATTCACTATTGTATTCCATTGGTCTATATGCCTGTTTTCGTGCCGGTTATGTACTGTTTTGATTATCACAGCTTGTAATATATTTTGCAGTCAGGAAGTGAGATGCTTCTCACTTTATTCTTTTTGCACAGTATTTCTTTGGCAATATAATGATTACAGATACGTTTTGTGATTTTTTTCTATGTCTGTAAAGAATATCTCTGATATTTTACTGGAATTGCATTAACTTGTAGATTAATTTGGGTGCTTAATGGGACTTTGTTTTTTCACCAAGGAATTTCTGAGAGGACTTGGTAACTTTAGAATGACCTAAAACAGCTCAACAAATACTTTTTGTAATAAGTAAGATAATAAAGGAGATTGTGATTTTAAAATGTTTTATTCCCAGATATTGAGATTGGGCTAGGAAGAAGAGTGTGCTGATGCAGGAAAAGCCTTTGCCTCCCAACGAGCCATTAGTCTGCACCTTCAAACCTCCCAGGGCACTAAAGCACTAAGTAAGCAAAGACAACCCTCTTGCCTCTCCAGTTCTTTTTGTCAATTTCTCCTTCATTCCCTGTCTCTTCCCTCAGTCCTGAAGATTCCTGTGCAAATTCTTATATTGCAATTTTATTACCAACTTAAAAAAAAATTGCTAGAGATTCATGATCCCACATCCAGCAGCATAATTCTCTACATTCCCAGTACCACAGTAGACACTTCCATTCTCCTGACTTTGTAAATTTTGCTTCTCTCTAAGCAAAATTACTTTACTCTGTCTCCTTGTCTTTCTGTCACCTCCCCCCTTTTCCTTAGTCCCTGAGAGACAGTAGCGGGGATTGCATGGGAGAAGGCTTCATAAGGCCAGGACACAGAACCAGTTCAATAGTAGAGTTATGTGGTATGACTTTGTCAGTATTTTAATCTTTAAATAACCTGAAATGTATTATTCTGATTTATAATATAGTATACTTTGAATGAACTTTTTAAACTTTCTTTACTTATTTCTTCCTTGAAAGAGAAAGAGAGATATTGAAAGAGAGAGACAAGCATACTCAACAAGCATGTTTTACACCACAATCTACCCCCAGTCCTAACCACCCAAGATCATGGCACATGCTTGCACACATGTGCCTGGTGTGCTCAGGGAGATCCCAGTGGTAATTGCATTATCACTACACCATTGCTCGGCCCATGCATTCTGTTTTTGAGACTATGCAAGCAAGACATCCCATTTTTATAGAGCTACATCTTTTTTACATTTGTACAGAATTTCAATAAATTTTGCTGGAGTGTCCCTAAATATCAGGGCATAACAGAGGAGAGACAGAGAGACTTGAATTATTACATATTTACTTGTTACCTAGCTTATAGAGCTAGGCTCATAGTAAGATTATTATCAAAAATATTTGACAGACAATATAATGATTACAGATACGTTTTGTGATTTTTTTCTATGTCTGTAAAGAATATCTCTGATATTTTACTGGAATTGCATTAACTTGTAGATTAATTTGGGTGCTTAATGGGACTTTGTTTTTTCACCAAGGAATTTCTGAGAGGACTTGGTAACTTTAGAATGACCTAAAACAGCTCAACAAATACTTTTTGTAATAAGTAAGATAATAAAGGAGATTGTGATTTTAAAATGTTTTATTCCCAGATATTGAGATTGGGCTAGGAAGAAGAGTGTGCTGATGCAGGAAAAGCCTTTGCCTCCCAACGAGCCATTAGTCTGCACCTTCAAACCTCCCAGGGCACTAAAGCACTAAGTAAGCAAAGACAACCCTCTTGCCTCTCCAGTTCTTTTTGTCAATTTCTCCTTCATTCCCTGTCTCTTCCCTCAGTCCTGAAGATTCCTGTGCAAATTCTTATATTGCAATTTTATTACCAACTTAAAAAAAAATTGCTAGAGATTCATGATCCCACATCCAGCAGCATAATTCTCTACATTCCCAGTACCACAGTAGACACTTCCATTCTCCTGACTTTGTAAATTTTGCTTCTCTCTAAGCAAAATTACTTTACTCTGTCTCCTTGTCTTTCTGTCACCTCCCCCCTTTTCCTTAGTCCCTGAGAGACAGTAGCGGGGATTGCATGGGAGAAGGCTTCATAAGGCCAGGACACAGAACCAGTTCAATAGTAGAGTTATGTGGTATGACTTTGTCAGTATTTTAATCTTTAAATAACCTGAAATGTATTATTCTGATTTATAATATAGTATACTTTGAATGAACTTTTTAAACTTTCTTTACTTATTTCTTCCTTGAAAGAGAAAGAGAGATATTGAAAGAGAGAGACAAGCATACTCAACAAGCATGTTTTACACCACAATCTACCCCCAGTCCTAACCACCCAAGATCATGGCACATGCTTGCACACATGTGCCTGGTGTGCTCAGGGAGATCCCAGTGGTAATTGCATTATCACTACACCATTGCTCGGCCCATGCATTCTGTTTTTGAGACTATGCAAGCAAGACATCCCATTTTTATAGAGCTACATCTTTTTTACATTTGTACAGAATTTCAATAAATTTTGCTGGAGTGTCCCTAAATATCAGGGCATAACAGAGGAGAGACAGAGAGACTTGAATTATTACATATTTACTTGTTACCTAGCTTATAGAGCTAGGCTCATAGTAAGATTATTATCAAAAATATTTGACAGAATAAGGTGTGGTTTTGGTGGCAGAAACTTTGGATCCAGAGGGGTGAAGGGCCTAGGCTAAGCTTCACTCAATATATTTTATTTGTGACCTTCTGTTTTTGTTTTGTTTTTAACTCATTCTTTTTTGAAAATTTCCAGTTCTCTCTAAAACAGGCCAACTTTATTAGAACTCGGAGGCTTTTTTAGATTTTGGCTAACTTTAACTCTTTGACAAAAACTGAACAATTCCATTTTTTTCAACTACTTGATAGGCAATGTAGGCCCCCAGATTCAGTAAAGAGGAAGGCCACATGCAGCAAAAGGAACAGTCCTTTCCTGTTAAAATCAGAAATCGCTGGAGAGTGAAACCACAATGGTTGCTACTCTTAAGGCCATGTGGATCTGAATCTGTCTTGTGTTATAGAAGCTAAGAGAACATTAACCTCTTCCCACTCCTGCCTACCTCGCTATCCTTGACTTGAAGCCAGAGTTTTGCTATATATTTTGGAGCACTGTCTAAATATTCTCCTGCTTGCCTGCCTATGAAAAACAGAGGCTGGCTTGAGTAACGTGTGTGAGAAGCCATCCCCATGCACAACGTAATCCAAGAAAGCTAAGTCACCAGGTATAACCACAGCTCCTAACTAGGCAATGCAGCCATGTTGTAAGCAGCTCTCTTCTATGAGCCAAGAGGTCCTGGGACTTTCTACAGGAAGACACAGTCCTGCTGCAGCAGAGATGGCTCAGAGGAATAGAGAAGGGGAGGATATGAGAACATGAGGAGACCCCCAAAGAGTGAGGCCAGACTGGGATGTGTGAGGGGTTGGCCCCATTCCGTGCACAGCTGTGTTATAGCTGTGGAGTATTAACATCTCTTGGATCATGTTCAGCCTGGATCCCAGACAGCTAAGGTGGGAATAAAAATAATGTTATCCTCAGCCTGCCTCCCCCAGGATGTGTTTCTAAGAGCTGAAAACTGCTGAGATCTGTCTTCACAGCTGCAGACACACAGATAAGTATGAATGTAATACGCGTGGTTTTTAGTTGTCCATAACTTAGGAGGAGTGGATCTCTTTGTACTTCAGTCTGTGTGTAGGTCTTTCCATCTCTTTCTCTTTTTCTCTTATCTTCCTTAGGACTGGTTGGAGGAGAAAGTATCAGGACATCTCAGACCTCCTCTTGACCTCTTGAAGCTGGGAGGGGGACAGTGGTAGTGAATGGTGACTTTGACATGGGTGCTATGGTTTGGAAATTGGTTTGCCCTGACAAGGGTTCATTTGTTGGATTTTGGTTCTGAACATAATGGCAGTGGGAGGTGGTGAGACTTTTAACAGGTGAAGCCCAGTGAGTGGTGTCTGGATCATGGGGACACTGCTCTCATGAATGGGTCAATTCTGTGTCTTCAAAGAGAAAGTGAGTTATTACTCTTATGAGAAGAGACTAGTTCCTGCAAAAGCAGGTTATAAAAGTAAAAGCTAGGTTGTCCCTTGCAGTCTAGTGGGTGAGGGAACTGGATCCCACATAGTCAAGCACAATTCCAGTTCTAGCCACAGTGGCTTCAAAAGCGTGCCAGGTACGTGTGTGTGCTTGCCCAGAATCCCAACAGGGTGGAGAAATGAAAGAGAGGAGATTGTGGTGTGATCAATATGCTCTCTCTTTCTCTCTCTCTCACTCTCTGTCACTCTCTGGTGAATGCATGCACCTTCTGGAAAAAAATTATTAAAAAAAGGAAGAAAGATGGGAACCAGCAGTTAGCGTAATGGCTATGTTGCTGGACTCCCATGTAGTCGATCGCGGTTCGTGTCCCAGACCTGGTGGCTTAAAACTCACGCCAGGCGCATGTGTGTGCGTGCCCAAGATCCCGAGAGGAGAATGGAGAAGGGATTGCGGCGTGACCATCCCCCCAGGGGGTGATTTCTCACTTTCTGTCTCTATGTCTCTCTCTGTCTGTCTGGCGAGCGCAGGCGCCCTATAGCAAAAATCTCTCCAAAAAAAAAGGAAGAAAGAAAATTTTAAAAATCAATATGAACTGCCTCAGGTCTCTTCTCTACAAGTGTTGGTTGACTTTTCCAGTTTTCTCTGCCATGTTGTGATGTAGCAAAGACTAGCTAGATGTCAGCCCTGCACCTTGGACTTTCCACCCACCAGAACCTTGAGCCATATAAACTTCTATCCTTTATAAATCACCTAGTCTCAGGTATTTCCTTTTAACAAATATAATAACGGACTGAGACATGGGCCATTCATCCATCCGTCTCAACAATAATTGGACTTGTATTGGGGTGAATCACTGAGTAAATTGTAGTCAAACAGTTCTTGTATTATGAAAGGGCCTTTCTACAGGAGAACTATTTGATATTAACCAAATAAGTAGTCATCTTCTAAAATGTCCACTTGCTCTATATCCCTGATATTAACTATATATCATTTCTCCCTTCATAGATCATAACTACACAGGGGCTATTTTATTTTTCATCCCAGGAGTCATGGTTCATAGGATGGAGAACACATGACAAGGAGAGAAACTGAGTACTACAGAAAAGGAGTTAACTCATCTAGCCTGGACCAAGGACAGGACAGTGTTTATACTTCCCACTGGACTGCCTTCCTCCTAAAAAACAACACATGGTCTTTTGATTTCCATATCTTAATGAACCAGATGTAATTATAAGTAGAGAGTGGGAAAGACGCTGAAGGAAACTGATTTTGAAAAGAAACAGACAACTATTTGTGTCAGATGAAAGTCTCCCCCTGGGAAGACTGAGCAGGCAGGGAGTAACTAAAGGGTAAGTTTCCTGGTTTCTTGTGGACTGTGCATAGCACACTCTCTGGGAAGAATTGAGCCTAAATTTATATCATGGGTGCCTGTTTGATATTTTTTTCCCTTTCTTTCACTTGCCAGAGTGTGGCATGCTCACCAGAGAAAGACAGGTAATGTGAGAAAGCATCCCCCATGGAGGATGGTCAAGACGCCACCTCCATTCTCCTGTCAGGATTGTGAGCATGCACATACATGTGTCTGGTGTATTTTTTAAGCTGCTGGGTCCCAGACTTGGACTGCACAGTTGGCTATGTGGGATCCAGACACCTTAACCACTACACTACCAACTGGCCTCTGTTTGAGGTTTAATGTTGAGCCTATGTGAAAAGTCTCACTCCAGAGATTACGTAAAACTATTCAAATTAAATATGATGAACTGCTAACTTCTTCCTGGTCAAAGAATAAATTGGCTTGGAAAATACACTCTAGCTAGAAACCCATTCCCTTAAATAAGCCTTGCATCATACTGTTCAATACTGTTCAAATCCACACACACACACACACACACACACACACACACACACACACACCACATTGTGGATTTAAGCCTAATATTTGTGACATAGTTTAAAAAATAAAGCACATCAGAGCCTGCCCTATAGCCTAGTGGTTAAGGGAGCCATATCCTACATGCTTCCCACAGTTAGAATCCCAGCCCCAGGAGTTTGAAAACCCAAACAAACCAGCGTGCATACCCTAAATCCTGACAGGATGGAGAAATAGAGTGGAAGGGATTTGCAGAGTGACCACGCCCCACTAGGCTGGTTTTCTCAGTTTCTCTCTCCCTATCTTTCTGTCTCTCTCTGGCAAGTACACATGTCCTCTGACAAATAAAAACATAAAAAGTGGGGCCAGCAGGTGGCGTGGCGGTTAAGGTACCTGGATTCCCACATGGCCAACTACAATTTAAATCCCAGACCCAGTGACCTGAAACTCATGCTAAGCATGTGTGCATGTGTGCCCAAAATTCTGAGAGGAGAATAGAGAAGAAGGGATGATGGCATGGCCATCCCCCCAGGGGGATAACTTCTCACTCTACCTCTCTCTGTCTCTCTCCTCTTCATTGAACTCATGCTCCCTCTGGAAAGGAACTTAAAAATAAAGAAATATAAAGTAAGCTCATGAAAATGTTGGCAACCTCACTTGAAGCAGCAAATGTTCTAATAAAGTGCCAAACCTTTTTATTTTTATTTTTTTTGAGAGGTTTTTCGCTATAGGGCACGTGCGCTCGCCAGACAGACAGAGAGAGACATAGAGACAGAAAGGGAGAAATCACCTCCCAGGGGGGATGGTCACGCCGCAATCCCCTCTCCTCCATTCTCCTCTTGGGATCTTGGGCACACACGCCCACGTGCCCAGCGTGAGTTTGAAGTCACCAGGTCCAGGAAATGAACCGTGGTCGACCACGTGGGAGTCCAGCGACATAGCCATTACGCTAACTGCTGGTTCCCATAAAGTGCCAAACCTTTGAGATTGACAAGGGATCGATTTGCTTTCATTTCTGCATCATCTTTTTAGAGAAAGGGGTCTCACAGAGGGCAATTCAAGGTCCTGGCATGAGCAGATCCCTGGAAGACAGTGATCTGGTAACACTGCCTCCTGGAGCACCTGTTCACTCCATCTCAGAATCCCTCATATGGCATCTTCATGAGTTGTGGAGAAGACCACATCCAGTTGCATATATTTTCTGGGCAATAGAAACTAAAATTCCCCCTCCCACCTAACAAATTCCAAGGAACTTAGTTCATTAAATATTTGTTACAGAATACATAAATGAGAACAAAACACTGTAGGAGACTCAGAGACTCTCAAACCTAGGGACTTTGCAACACGTGTGGTCAAGCCCTAGAAGGGCTCATGGTAAAGCTAATGTAATGAAGTCAACATCTAATGGAAATTTCCTGACTGACCTAAGACAAATTAGATATGTCCTCACGTCTTTTAATCTTGCCAGTTTGAACTTTAGAATTCATTTAACAGAGAGGTGTGTGTATATACAGCACACTTTTTTCTTTGGGTTCTAAAAATTATGAGAAATAGTCATTAAGGAAGGCATAGACCATGATGATGTGAACATTGAAACAGAGGTTGCACTGACGTAAAATGGGTCAACATCATTTTTGGTAGCTGATGATTTGAAAAATGGAGTTGGCCCCTCATCAACCGATCCCATGCGAGTAGCAATATGATCACTCTTTTAGAGTGGCCCAATGTAAACTGAAATGGAGCTCAATTTGAAGCATGCAGTATTGTCACAGCCTTTTCAAAACTAAGTCAATTTCCCCACTTGTTGATAATGAAGTGGAAGTGAACTTCATTTGGACTCCTGTCTCCCCAGACAAGGGACTTTCTTAACGCTACTGACATGGTGCCTGATTTCCTCCCTCTGCACTCTCACTGTCCCAGTTGTCTTTTATTCTAGATGCACCATAATTACTAATATTCTTTACTCTCTGGTTAAATAAAAATGCTTTAGTTAAATGAAAAATGGTTTGCTCAAATGCTTTTACATGAAAGGAATGGAAATTTATTTCTCTTGAACTCATTCATCTTAATTTCTTCCAGTCCCACAGGACATTTTTAAGTTTCTAAAACTTAATAGACTTCCAAGTTTTTTGTTTTGTTTTTTAACTCCATCATCTGTTTTTCCTCCTTAATTCTGGGAACTTTGAAAACTCAAACTTTGATACCAATTGCTTTTTTTTTAAGATTATTTTTTCTCCTATAATTAAGAGAAACAGAGAGACACAGCAGAGACAGAGAGACAGACATCCCCAACAAGTTCCCAACACTGTGATCCATGCCCCAGCCCACAGCTTCAGTTAGCCCTGGATCAGGGGCACACATCCAGTGTGTTCAGGGAAGTATCCTGATGTGAACCCAGAACCTTCCCAGGTGGATCAGCCTCACAGCGTATTGTGTTACTGCTGTGCTGTCATCTAACCACCCCACTCGTTTCCTGGCTGTCATTTTCTCCCATTATCATGGCTTCCATTTATTTCTTTCATTTCCATCACTCCTCTCATGACCTAGGCCTTTATTATTTCTCTCTTTCCTCTTTTGTCCATTTTCAGTCTAGAGAGCCGAATCCATTCTAGACTCTTCCAAAATTACTTTCACCCATAGTTCCTTTCACCAATTGTTAGTGGGTTAGAGGGGAGAAAAGCCTGTATGGTATAAACAAGAATTCATAGACAGGGGCCAGCAGATGGCATGGTGGTTAAGGGTGCTGGACTCCCACATGGCCAATCACAGTTCGAGTCCCTGACTGTGCAGCTTGCTTTCTCACTTTCCCTCTCTTTCTCTCTCTGTTTCTCTCTCTGTTCCTCTCTGGTCAAATTAAAATAACTAAATGAAGATAAAGAAAATAATTCCTAAAAAAATAGAATTCATAGACAGTGAACAACAACTTGTCAGTCTTTCTTGATGAGTGGGCTAATGACTTTTTAAGGCTGAATTAAATACTGCAATGGTTAATTAACTCTCTTGATTAATAAAAGAAACTCAAAACAAAGCAGGACTTACATAATATAAATCTTTAAAAAAGAAATAAAATAAAGCAGGACTAAATACAGCAGTGGTAAACTCACTATTGACAATACAGTATTCATGCCAAGGTTTGTGCCTTCATTGTCAAACCTCTTCTAAGAACTAAATTTACTAACATTCCAACTCTTTTTTCCTTTATGTAGCTTCCTTCCTCAGCATATAGGAGTTCTCAGTGACCAAATAGAAAAATGTTAAGAAATTAAGGGTACATTTTTTTCATATCAAAGGGCTCTATTAGGTCATTGGGAAAGTCAAGACATGTTTTTCTATGCAACAATGCACAGCATCGGGACTTCCCTGATGATCTGATACTAGGTAGAAAATTTTCCTTAGTTTGTGACTCACATCAACACCAATGTTCTCTAAAAATGGGAAATATAGTTCTCAGCCTTAATTTGTTAGTGTTAGCTACGACATATGCAATGTATACATACTAAAGGTGTCTTCAATGTTCCTCTGTCGTTTCCTCCTAGTTCCAAGAGAATGAAAGAGAAAAATGCAAGGATCTAAAATGGAGTGAAAGTACCTTAAAATAGAAAGAGCAAGTGTTTTTAAAGAATATTTCATTGTTAGCTTCACCTTATACTGTATGCTTATTTAGAGAAGGTTCCACAATTTATTCATTTTTATATTTGGCATATCAGGCAAGGAGCTATGCACTGCAGGTACCCAGAAAATACCTGATTAATGAATAAGGATGACTGCAAATATTAAACTTATCTTTACATTTTTTTTTGGGGGGGGGCGAGGTTTTTGCTGTAGGGCATGTGCACTTTCCAGAAAGACAGAGAGAGACAGAGAGATAGAAAGCAAGAAATCACCCCCCAGGGGAGATGGCCATGCCGTAATCCCTTCTCCTCCATTCTCCTCTCTGGATCTTGTGCATGCACGCACACGCGCCCAGCATGAGTTTAAGACACCGGGTCTGGGACTCAAACCGCGATTGACTACCTGGGAGTCCACAACATAGCCATTACACCCACTGCTGGTCCCTAAATATTAAACATTTTAAATGGGTTTAATCATAAGTAGATAAATTGGAAAGCATTTCTTTTCTGGATTATAAACTTCACAAGGGCAAAAACTGTGATTTATTTAAGTTATATATACTGTGGGTGTATAGGACGTGAATAACAGACAACTAATTGTCATAGAGTATTAGTTCTACATGGACTTCCATCGTTCCCTGATGACTATGTTGAAAAGCTGCTTCTTCTGTGTTTCTCTACAAAGCTGTGTAAGAAACACTGGGTTAGTATCAGACCTTATAAGGTGCATTGTACAACCATACAAACTTAAGACCTTTGTCACTAAATGACAAGACCTCTAGATTCTTGGAAATAGGATGATATACTGCCCTTGTAATCCCAGGTCATGGAGCCAGCAGGCACTGGAGCCCACATGGCCAACTCCAAGGTTCAAGTCCCAAACCCAGCAGCCCGGAAAACATGCTGGGTGCCTGTGTGTGCCCCAAATCCCGAGAGGAGAATGGGAGAGAAACAACTGTGGTGTGACCATTCCCTCTGGGGAGTGATTTCTCACTTTCTCTCTCTGTCTCTCTCTGGCGAGCAAATGCACCCTATGGCAAAATTAATTAATTAATTAAATTATAATCCTAGGGCACTCTTTTTATGATTCAAACCAAACCTGTGTTAATGACTTAGAATCTGAATTAGGTTTCTAAATATCTCAACATAGTATATGCGCGTCTGCGATTCACGTAAGCTCATGCATACTTTGCCAAGGGGTTGATCTTTATTGAAAAGCAACCACACCCCGAAAGTTCTAATACAGTTTGAACCACTGAAATCATCCAGGTGAACTTTTAAAAATTACAGCATTTCCAGGAAGCCTTTAAGATTTAATTTGAGGGACCAGTAGTTAGTGTAATGGCTATGTCACTGGACTCCCATGTAGTCGACCACGGTTCGAGTGCCAGACCGGGCGGCTTAAAACTCACACCGGGCGCATCTGCGTGCGTGCCCAAGATCCTAGGAGGAGAACGGAAGAGAAGGGATTGCGGCATGGCCATCCCCCCTGGGGGGTGATGTCTCGCTTTCTGTCTCTCTGTCTCTCTCTCTATCTGGCGAGTGCACGCGCCCTGTAGCAAAAACCTCTCCAAAAAAAAAAAAAAAAGATTTAATTTAACAAAAGCAAACAAATTTAAACACCCAAAACCTCATTTGTTTATTTCAAAACTACAGACCCCCTAAGGGTGAGGCAGCTTCTAAGTTTGGCAAAGCTTCATTTCCTGGTTCACCAGAGTATCAGTCACCCCAACAAGCAGCCCAGAACTAATCAGCAACCACAGAAATAAGACTCGCCAAAAAATACTTCAAGCTACTTCTTGTGTCAAGTTAGAGAAAGTTGAGGGGTACATTTTCGTTTTGATTAAACATCACAAATGAGAATTTCATTCAAGCAAGTCCTTTCCACTAACTAATTTGGAGAATGCACAAGGGACTAAAGTTTTTACTGAGAATCTGGGGGAAACATGGAAAGAGACTTGCATTTATCTGTAGAAGTGCTACCCCGGGATAAGTGCACATCGATCACAGCTATAGATGACAGTTAATATTTACAAAAAGGCTAGACATATATTTTAACCAAATATTAATTCTCAAAGAGGAAAGGAAAAACCCTAAGTGTTATTCAACAGGCAAAGAAACAACCAACCAACCACCACCAGCTTGATGTATTGAAAGCTCTTAATCTGGAGAGGTGCTAAACCAAAGTTTTTTACATAGGGACCACGCCTTCCCAAGAACTCTGTGGACAAATTTAAGAGAATTTGCAGGTGTAGATGGAGGAGGGAAGTATAGTTTTATTTTTATTACCCAGTTCCTTCCATTATGATTGGAGGCAGCCAACCACACTACTAGCAGTACCTATGACTATGTCTTCAATGGACATCACAGATTTTCACAACATACAACATATATTATAAATATCTAGCACTTTTACTCTCATTGTACTATTCTCTTTTTTTATACCTTACATGCACTTGCTTGAGAGAGTTGGAGAGAAAGTGAGAAATCACCCCCTTGGGGGATGTGGGGGTTGGCCATGCTACAATCCCTTCTTTACCACTCTTCATGTGGGATTTTGGGCATGCACACATGTGCCTAGTGTAATTTTCAAACTGCTGCGTCTGGGACTCAAACTATGCAATAAGCTATGTGGAATTCAGTGCCTTAAGCTCCACACCACCTGCTGGTGCCCAGTCATTGGTACTTTTAAATTGTGGTAGTTATTAGACAAATTACTAAATCTTATTTGTCATTTAATTATTAGGGGGCTGCAGTGGTGTGGAGGTTAAAGAACTGGATCCATGTGGCCAATGGGGTGGTTTGAGTCCCAGACCCAGTGGCTTGAAAATCATGCCAGGTGTGTGTATGTGCACATGCCCAAAATTCCAAGAGAAGTCTGGAGGAGAAGGGATTGCAACATGACCATCCCCCCTGTGTGGTCATTTCTCATTTTCCCTCTCTCTCTCATTCCATCTTTCTCTCTGGAGAGCACATGCACCTTCTAGCAAAAACTGAAAAAAGAAAGTGTTTATTATAAATGTTCACATGGGACCAGCAGTTAGCGTAATGGCTATGTTGCTGGACTCTCATGTAGTTGACCGTGGTTCGCATCCCCGACCAGGTGGCTTAAAACTCACGCCGGGCGCGTGTGTGTGCATGCCCAAGATCCCGAGAAGAGAATGGAGGAGAAGGGATTGCGGCATGGCCAATCCACCCCTGGGGGGCGATCTCTCGCTTTCTGTCTCTCTGTCTCTCTCTGTCTGGTGAGCGCATGTGCCCGATAGCATAAACCTCTCCAAAAAAATTAATAAATAAATAAATGTTCACTTAATATTTTGATACTATTTAAGTATAATTGGTTTCCATTATCACGCTATGCATTATTTTATTCACTGAAACATCATTCTAAGTCAATATCCTTTGACTTTGCCAATTTGCAAAAGGTAAAATTTTCTGAGCTAAGGCTAGCCCTGTAGTTCAGAGGCTAAGCACTGTGCATACGGGTCAGATCCCATAGGGCCAACCATAGTTTGAATCCTGGCCCCAGCGCCTTGGAAAACTTGCTCAATCCATGTGTATGTGAGGCCAAAATTCTGATGCAGAAATGGAGGAAGAATTGTAGTATGACTGTGGGAAACTTTCTTCCTTTTGCTCTCTCTCTGTCTCTCTTTGGCAAGTGCATACACACGCTGATAATTAAAAAAAAAAAGAAAAATCAGACCAGTCAGTGGCATGGTGGTTAAGATGGCTAGATTCCACGTGGCCAAATGTGCAGTTTGAGTCCTGGACCCAGCGGCTTGAAAAACATGCCAGGAACATGTGCATTCATGCCCAAAATCCCAAGAGGGGAATGGAGGAGAAGGGATTGTGGCATGGCTACCCTTCATGGGAGGTGCTTTCTCACTTTCTCTCTCTCCCTCTCTCTCATCTCTGTCTCTATCTCCAGCAAGCATACATGTCCTATAGCAATACATACATACATGCATACATAAATTCTATGCAAAACCAGCCATTAGTATTTGGAATAGAGTCATCAATATATTTTGTATGTATTTGTGCTAAACATTTACCTTGACAGATAGACATTCTGGCACATTCTGAACTATTTTTTGAAATCCTGTACTATAGTGTGAATTTAATGGTGACACAAAGATAAATAATAGTTACTGGTAAACTAATAATATATTGATGAGTATTAGCTAGATATATTATTAAAGAAATATGTACACTGCATAGTTTGGAATACAGAATTATTTTTCTAATAGAAAAATAATTTTTCTATTTTTCTAATTTTAAAGTTAGAAAATAATTAAAATTAATTTAAAATTAAATAATTGTTCTAATTTTACTTACTTCATACTAGCTATTTCTTTACTTACTTCATACAAGCTATTTCTCAATCTTGACAGATTTTTTTTTCATTTATTTGAGCCAATTTTATCCAGCTAATTCTTGATACATATGAATAAGGGAAAGGGAGTAAATCAATTCTTAATTTTCTTAGCTAGGGAGTAAAGTTTTCAGTATTTTGCTTTTACAACTTTTCTCATTGCTGTAGTCTGTATTCTCAAATCTTGACTACACTGTAAGTATCGACATTCATCTATCTATTTATGCATCTATCCAGTCATTCTTAGGACCCACTCATAGATAAGTTACCGTGAGCATCTGTTCTGTTCCCAACCTTTCAGTTTGTGGATTCTGTGTCTTGCTGCCTCTTTAACATGCAAAAACTGATCCCAGTGTTCTTAACATTAAGGGTTACTAAAAATATACTTTATAAAACCATGACTTTATGGAAATTTTAGAAATAGAACAAGTCATCTGAGAATTTTTACATGGATTATTGCCAGTGGTGTTTGCCTTGGTGGAAAAAAGCAAGTGTGTATGTGTGTGTGTGTGTGTGTGTGTGTGTGTGTCTTTGTACATCATCCTAACTTCATCCAATACCATTCTTCATTCATCCCATACCATGCTCTATGCTTTGCTTTCCACTCCTTATGCTCTAACATCTTTCACTGGATGTTTTGAGAAACAGTAGTAAGAGGGAGATGAAAAACAGAAAGAAAAAAAAAAATCCCATAGCCTACTTATTAAGAGAGCTGGAGGCCCACACAGTTGACCAAAGTTTGAGTCCTGGCCGCAGTGATTTGGGAAACAGCAGCACGTGTGTGTGTGTGTGCGTGTGTGCACGTGCACAGGCTCTACATCCCACTAGAATGGAGAAACATACAGAAATGTGACCGGGCCCCACTGGAGGGGTTTTCTCTCTCTGTCTCTGCCTGTCTCTGGAGAATGCACATCCTCTCTGGCAATTAAAAAAATGAAGAATCAAATAAAAAATAGTTTAGTAGAGTCATTAAAAAGCTGCATGTATGTTCTCATAAAAAGGGAAAATTAATAAAACTGAAATATCATTTCCCATTAGTCAGTTACTTTTTAAGCATTGAAGAAAAAACATCTTTTCCCTTTTTTTTTTCTTTCATTACATTGTATTTGTTTCTTCCTGGCTTTCTTTTACTGTATTCCAGGTCCCATTAGGTGCTGGGGATAAGGAAAATGGACAATGAAATAGAAACAAAAAGAAAAACAAAGAAAGAAAAATCCCCACTCTTGCATTTGCCTGCATTCTGATGTCAAGGGTAGTCAGCACATTAAATGTGTTAAAAGTTAATGAAGTTAAACATAAAATATATTAGATAGTAATAAATGCTGAAGAAACACAATATGAAGGAGAAGGAAGATATCGATTTCTTTATTTTTTATTTTTTATTTTTTGAGAGATTTTTGCTATAGGGCATGTGCACTCGCCAGAAAGACAGAGAGAGAGACAGAAAGTGAGAAATCACCCCCCAGGGGGGATGGCCATGCTGCAATCCCTTCTCCTCCATTCTCCTCTCTGGATCTTGGGCACGCACGCACATGCGCCCAGCATGAGTTTAAGCCGCCGGGTCCGGGACTCGAACCGCGGTCAACTACATGGGAGTTCAGAGACATAGCCATTATGCTAACTACTGGTCCCTGTGGCCTTTACTTTGAGCTGAAGAGTGACTGGATGATTTTGAATGGAAGTGTGACATGATTTAATTCACATTTAAAACAATTGTCCAGTGTTGTGATGAGAATAGACTATGAGGGTGTGGTGGGGTGGGAGGGAAGGATGGAAGTAGAGATTGGTTGAGGGGAATCTTTTAATGCAGGTAAGTGAGTATGATAGCTTACACCAAATAATAGCAGTTGTGAGTGAGATGGGTGAGTTCTTGATACATTTTTAGGGCCAGCCAGTGGGATTTGCTGATGACTTGATATGGGTTATTAAAAAAAAAAAAAAAAAAAGTCTCTCTGTCTCTCTTTCTAGCGAGTGCATGTGCCCTATAGTAAAAATCTCTCAAAATAAAAGAAAGAGAAAGAAAGAAAGAAAGAAAGAAAGAAAGAAAGAAAGAAAGAAAGAAAGAAAGAAAGAAAGAAAGAGAGAAAGAAAGAAGGAGAAAGAAAAAAAGCTAAATAAAATAGTTCTTTTTAAAAAATCACCTGTTTTCATGTGCTTCCTTTTCTGTAAACTGAGAATGACAATAAGGGCTAAACTAGAGCGTTGTTGGGAGGATTATGTGAGTCATTGTATGTATGATGTTTAGCCCATGCTAAATTTGTGTTCATTCTCTTTTAATCATTGAGTTATAGGAATCACTGCTCAGAGCGATTATATTCATTTGTGACAGAGAAGAAGAAAGACGGACAATTAGTTTTCACTTTTGTTACTTTAATTCAGAGGACAGTCTATAAAAAAAAAAAAAAGAAAGGACTTCTCTGTTATTCAGAGAATGATCCAAATCAACCAACAATAGCTGTTCGTGGGGGCCAGACAAACCTAATAGGTTTCCTCTATCCAGACAGAAGCAGACAAAGGAGGTGACCTGGCACCTAACACAGATTCTCTGTTTATGACTGGCACTCAATAAATCTCTGAAGAATGAATTAAGAAATGTAAGAATGAATGAAAGAAGAAGGGAAAAGTCACTGAAATCATTCATTTAATATAGTCCTTGTTTCACATACCTGATAAAAAATCATCACCCAGCATATTTTTCCTGAAATAAACCGAGCTCTAGATAGATTACCATTTCTATCATAATGTCCAATTCTCTTAGCCGAGTTCCCTGAAGTTAAGAACTTCACCCTCCTTCTTTGACTATACAAACTTTGTTGAAAAAAAGACTTCCCTGTCCTTTGGCACCAGTCACTGTTTTGTTAGCTACAAAATGCAGCCTTTTAATCGGTCTGTGCTTTACTGGCCTCCAGTGTATAATAAATAGCCAAACCCCCCTCTCACCCTAGAAACATTAGAACTGAGAAACTCTTATGGCCTTGCGGGTGAGATGAGATTGACTACAGGTCTGTGCTTTCTTTGGATTTCACAACAAGACCTGTGTTGTTTCGTCTTCCACAGTCCACCTAGAATGGGGGATTTAGCCCACAGCTGCCACTAGCATTTGCTCACCTCTGAAAGCACGCACCTGCTTGGCCAGCCTGAGAGCCACCAGCTTTCTATGCTTTTTCCAGGGGAGGGCAAGATGAGAAGATTATAGACAGGAAGGATTGTTCAACAAGTATAGAACATTCACGAGTGATAATTCTAGCCCCTAGTACTAATTGCAGCCAGCCCTGTAATATATGTACAGCTTTACATATGTATGCTGTGTGTTTTATATGTAAATATGTAAAAATACATATTGTGTGTTGTGTGTGTATTATATGTAAAAATGCAAAGATAATGTATTACTTGTTGTTGCCATTACTGTTCCTCTTCTGCTTATTTAATTTATTTATTTATCTTTTTTTTTTCTTTTGCTATAGGGTGTATTCTCTTGCTAAAAAGAGACTGGGAGACAGGGAAAGTGAGAAATCATCCTTCTTTAGGAATGTCTGATCACAGTCCCTTCTCCCACATTCTCCTCTCAGGAGTTTGGGTGTGAGGTGCACATACATCTGGCATGTTTTTCAAGCTCTTGGGGGTCTGGATTCAAACCACCCAGTCCACTGTGTGGGATCCAGTGCCTTAACCACCACAGCACCTGCTAGCTCAAATATATATATTCTTTAAAAAAATAAATAGCTAGCAGGCCAGCCCGTA